>NW_027514595.1:645414-968122 GCF_048772815.1 Callospermophilus lateralis
TCAGAGAAGGCATGGTATGTAGTTGGACATCCCTTAATGTTTATTGACATAGTTCTCCATGTGTTTTTAAAATTAACAAATATGTGAATTCCTCTCTCCCTTTTTCTGTAGCCTATTAAGCACATGTATTTTAATATGCACAAATAGAATCCTACCTGGTATCACATGTACATTCTTCTGAGGTGGCTGACATGGCAGATAAAAATTGTGAGAAGAGATCACTCCTCCTAACCTCTGTTGGAACAGAAAATTCAACCTATGGGTGAGCTTCCTAGTTGACCAACATTATGCATAAATCCATTTTCAGTAAAATGTATATTTTTCGATAAGTGGATGTTATATATTTAATGATGAATTTCGATTGGCATATATATTGCTACTTTTTAATGTCTCGGTGTGTGTGTTTGTGTGTGTGTGTGTATATATATATATATATACATACATATATATATATATATATATATATATATATATATATATATATACTCTCCCGATTTTTCAAAATATGAAATATATGTGTCTTATTATACACTTCCTAAAATTATTCATATTCATGTATGAGGATTTATAATGAACTTTTCACAAGATTATTCTCAGAAATATTCATCCACCTGAAATACATATTTGTTTCCTAATACTGAAAACTAACTTTAGTGAATGGTGCATACAAATCATAATATTTTGACATTGCAAGATGGCCACGAATAGAGAGCATCATACCCAGTGTACCGCGCCACTGCGCAGGTGACTAACGACTAAGAACGACAAAAAACTATCTTGTTAGGAACTTACAGCAAAATGGGGGTGCACTGAAACCTAGAAGAAGGATTTCTAGCACTGAGGTCCGGTAAATGAGTCTCAAACATGAGCCAACTCTGCGACCGGAGATCCTGTCTGACTGATCCGCGCTACCAGTCCAGTGGCTACAGAAAGCAGGGCACCACCGAGATGCGATCAATAATCACGGAGAAACGTTGATGCAGATTCTGTGGAATTCTGCCAGTAGAGTCCCCACTGAGCCCTGGGCTGAGTTCAGGGTTTCAGATGGGGAAGGAAGTGGTACAGTTCTAACCCCCACAATAGAAACTCCACGAAGGAAACCAACGGCCACCATCTTGGTGAGCTGAAGTAACGACAGCCACTCCCCTACAGAATGCAACAATAAAATGTTGTTATTCTGTTACTGTTACTCAGCTCCTCTCCCATACTTCGGGGAATTTGCATCAAATCTCTCCTAGGCTTTCTGGGGGAGAGATTATCAGAGGGAGCCTGCATAAAGATAGGGGAAAACTAGAGGCACCTGACTTTCAACTCCCCCTCCCATCAGTGGTGAAAAAAACCTGTCTAGCCAGCGCTGAGAGAGGGGCAAGCGGAAAAAAAAAAATCAAAACAATAGAGTGCCGGGGTTCCCAATAGCCAACTGTGCAATCAGAGATCCGGGCTGATTGAATCATGCAGCCAGGCCTGCTGTTTCAGATGGCGGGGCACCACCGAGAAGTGACCTGAAGCAGGGAGAAATGTTGCTGCGGATTCTGTGGAATCCTGCCGGCTGAGCTCCCACTGATCCCTGGGCTGAGTTTGGGAATTCAGACAGGGAAGAAAGTGGTATAGTTCTATCCCCCACAAAAGAAACTCCACCAAGGAAACAAGCGGCCACCATCTTTGAGATCTGAAGTAACCACCGCCCCTCTCCAATAGACTGCAACAATAAAACAGATGTGTGTTACTCAGCTCATCTCTCATACAGCGGGGAATTCGCATAAAATGTCTCCTAGGCTTTCCGGGGGAGGGTTAATCAGAGCAAGCCTGCATAAAGACGCAAGAAAAACTAGAGACACCTGACTTTCGACTCCCCCTACCATCAGTGGCCATAACGAAACGTGTATAGCCAGTGCTGGGGGAGGGGTAAGTGGAAAAAATCAAAACAATAGAGTGTCTGGATTCCCAAAAGACACCCTCCACACCCAACAAACGGCAGGCACAGAGTACAGTTTGAACTGCCGAGAGGCATCACTCAGGGGAAATCTGGTCTAGAAAAAGAAACCAGGACAAGCAGGAGAAACCAAAGGACTAGAAGGCAGGCCCTTGTGACTGGGCGGCTGGAGACCGCAGGCCTGCACATGACATTCCACCCACTGCCTGAGTGACTGGGGGGCTGAGGAATGCCCGCCCGCCGGCAACCGAGCGTGAGACTGCGTGGCTAGAGATTGACAACCCAACGGCGACAGCCCACCTGCTGCCCGCGTGACTGGGCGGCTGGAGACCACCTGCCCGCTGGCGACCAACCGCACAATTGGGCGGCTGGAGACCGCCCGCCTGCCAGTGACCCAGAGCTGAAACAAACCAGAGACAGTCAAGTCCCACCCCCCAATTCGGACACCTCGGCAAGGAGCCTGGGGCCGGCCAAAGCAGAGAGGTGACATCACTGGAGCTCGGCCTTCGGAATTACTTCCAAGCGGAATCCACTTTAGCAGCCATAGTTTACCAACACAAAGGAGAGACAACAGAGATATACAACACCAAAACAAATCTAAAGAATAAAGCAGAAACACAGCAATCAAATAGAGCTGGAAAGTAACGTGAACATCATGAAAAAACAAGGGCAAAAAAGGAGTACAAACAATGCAGGACAACTTAAATCTACAGGAGGACCTTGAAGCATCAGAAACAGGGATAGGGAAAGAACTCAAGGCATACCAAACTCAGATGGAAAGGAATATTAGAGAAGACATGAGGCAGCAAGTCCAAGCAATAAAAGTATATTTTGAAAATGAATTAAGCAAACAAATTCAAATGGCAAAGAATGAGCATTACCAGGAGATAGAGATCTTAAAAAAAATATTAAACAGTAATCCTAGAAATGCAGGAAAATATAAATGAAATTAAAAACTCAAACGAGAATATTACAAATAGACTAGATCAAGTAGAAGTCAGAACATCAGATAATGAAGACAAAGTTTATCAACTTGAAAAGAATTGAGTAAACACAGAAAAGATGCTTAAATCCCACCAGGAATTTATTCAAAAGATATGGGATGTCATACAAAAACAAAAAACAAATTTAAGAGTCATCAGGATAGAAGAAGGCATAGAGATTCAAACCAAAGGAATGGACAACATATTAAATGAAATAATTCTATAAAACTTCCCAGAGATGAATGATGGATTGGATTGCCAATTCCTGGAAGCCTACAGGACCCCAAACATTCAAAACCAAAATAGACCAACTCCAAGACATATAATTATGAAGATAGCCAACATACAGAACAAGGAGAGAATATTAAAAGCTATAAGAGAAAGGAGGCAGATTACATTCAGGGGTAAACCAATTAGGTTAACAACTGATTTTTCATCACATTCTTTGAAAGTGAGAAGATCCTGGAACAGTGTAATTCAAATGTTGAAAAAAAAAAAAGAATTCCAACCAAGAATACCATATAAAGAAAAGTTAAGCTTCAGATTTGACAATGAAATTAAAGTCTTTCACGATAAACAAAAGCTAAAACAATTCTCAGCCAGAAAACCAGCACTGCAAAGCATTTTGTGCAAAATACTACAAGAAGAAGAGTTAAAAAATAGTGCCCAAAACTAACAGTGGGAAGTATCTCAGTAAAGCGGGAGGAAAGTAACCAAAAAAGTAAAAACTATCCAAACTAAAATATAATAAATAAATAAACATGACTGGAAGTACAAATCATATTTCAATTGTAACCTTAAATGTTAATGGCCTAAATTCACTAATCAAGAGACATGTGCTAGTAACCTGGATCAAAAAAACAAATGAAACAATATTCTGCCTTCAGGAGACTCATATGATAGGAAAAGACATACACAGGCTGAAGGTAAAAGGTTGGAAAAAATCATAACACTCACATGGCCCTCGGAAGCAAGAAGGATTTGCCATACTCATATGGAATAATATCAACTTCAAACCTAAGTTAATCAAAAGGGATAAAGAATGACACTATATTCTGTTTAAAGGAATCATCCACCAACAAGAAAAAAACAATTATCAATTTGTATGCACCAAGCAATGGAGGTGCAACGTTCATAAAACAAACTCTCCTCAAGTTCAAGAGTCAAATAGACTACAACACAATAATTATGGGTGACTTCAACACACCACTCTCGGCATTAGAGAGATCCTCTAGACAAAAACTGAATAAAGAAACTATAGAACTCAACAGCACAATCAATAACCTAGACTTAACCGACATATATAGAATATATCAACCATCATCAAGTGGATACATGTTCTTCTCAGCAGCACATGGATCCTACTCAAAGATACACCATATATTATGCCATAGGGCAATTCTTAGTAAATATAAAGGCATGGAGATTATACCGTGCACCATATCTGATCATAATGGAATGAAACTGGATATCAATGAGAAAAGAAGGAAGGAAAAATCCTACAACACATGGAAAATGAACAACATGCTACTGAATGACAAATGGGTTACAGAAGACATAAAGAAAGAGATAAAAAATTCTTAGAGACAAATGACAATACAGACACAACATACCGGAATCTATGGGACACAATGAAAGCAGTTTTAAGAGGGAAATTCATTTCTTGGAGTTCTTTCCTCAAAAAAAGAAAAAAAAAAAACAAATAAATGAACTTAAACTACACCACAAAAACCTGGAAAAGGAAGAGCAAAACAACAGCAAATGTAGTAGAAGACAAGAAATAATTAAATTTAGAGCAGAAATCAACGAAATTGAAACAAAAAAAAGTTGAAAAAATTGATAAAACTAAAAGTTGGTTCTTTGAAAAAATAAATAAGATCAACAGGCCCTTAGCCACGCTAAGGAAGAGAAGAAGAAAGAGAATTCAAATTACTAACATGTGGGATAAAAAAGGCAATATCACAACAGACACTACAGAAATATAGAAGATAATTAGAAAGTATTTTGAAACACTATATTCCAATAAAATAGAATATTGTGAAGATATTGATAAATTTCTTAAGTCATACAATCTGCCCAGATTGAGTCAGGAAGACACAAACAATTTAAACTGGCCAATAACAAAGGAAGACATAGAAGAAGCAATCAAAAGACTGCCAACCCAAAAAAAGCCCTGGACCGAATGGGAATACAGCGGATTTCTACAAAACCTTCAAAGAAGAATTAAAATCAATATTTTTCAAGCTTTTTCAAGAAATAGAAAAAGAAGGAGCTCTTCCAAATTCATTCTATGAGGCCAACATCACCCTGATCCCGAAACCAGACAAAGACACTTCAAAGAAAGAATACTACAGACCAATTTCTCTAATGAACTTGGATGCAAAAATTCTCAATAAAATTCTGACAAATCGAGTACAAAAGCATATCAAAATAATTGTGCAACATCATCAAGGAGGATTCATCCCTGTGATGCAAGGATGGTTCAATATACGAAAATCAATAAATGCCATTCACCACATCAATAGACTTAAAGACAAGAACTATATGATCATCTCGATAGATGCAGAAAAGCATTTGACAAAGTTCTGCATCCATTTATGTTCAAAACTCTATAAAAACTAGGGATAACAGGAACTTACCTCAACATTGTAAAAGCTATATATGCTAAACCTCAGGCTAGCATCATCCTAAATGGAGAAAAAACTGAAGGCATTCCTTCTAAAATCTGGAACAAGACAGGGATGCCCTCTATCACCACTTCTATTCAATTTAGTTCTTGAAATACTAGCCAGAGCAATTAAACAGACAAAAGAAATTAAAGGCATAAAAATAGGAAAAGAAGAATTTAAAGTATCACTATTTGCAGATGACATGATAATATATTTAACAGACACAAAAATGTCTACAAAGAAATGGCTAAAGTTAATAAATGAATTCAGAAAAGTGGCAGGATATATAATTAACACGCATAAATCAAATGCATTCCTGTATAACAGAAAAAAAACTTCTGAAATGGAAATGAGGAAAACCACTCTATTCACAACATCCTCAAATAAAATAAGACACTTGGGAATCAACCTAACAAAAGAGGTGAAAGATTTATATAATGAAAACTACAGAAATCTAAAGAGAGAAATAGAAGAAGATGTCAGAAGATGGAAACATGTGCCCTGTTCATGAATAGGCAGAATTAACATCATAAAAATGGCAATATTATGCAAAGTTCTCTACAGGTTTAATGCAATGCCAATCAAAATTCCAACGGCATTTCTTGTAGAAATAGATAAATCAATCATGAAATTCATATCGAAAAATAAAAGACCCAGAATAGCAAAAGCAACTCTAAGCAGGAAGTGTGAATCTGGAGGTATAGCGATACCAGAGTTCAAACTGTACTACAAAGCAATAGTAACAAAAACAGCATGGAACTGGTACCGAAAAATGCAGGTGGACCAGTGGTACAGAAGAGAGGACACAGAAACCAATCCACAAAATTACAACTTTATTATATTTGATAAAGGGGCTAAAAGCATGCAGTGGAGGAAGGATAGCATCTTCAACAAATGGTGCTGGGAAAATTGGAAATCCATATGCAACAAAATGAAACTGAATCCCGTTCTCTCGCCATGCACAAAATTTAACTCAAAATGGATCAAGGATCTAGATATAAAATCAGAGACACTGCGTTTCATAGAAGAAAAAGTTGGCTACGATCTACATACTGTGGGGTCGGGCTCCAAATTTCTTAATAGGACGCTCATAGCCCAAGAGTTCTTAACAAGAATAAAAAAATGAGACTTACTTATACTAAAAAGTTTTTTTTTCTCTGCAAGAGAAACAAAAAGGGAAGTAAATAGATAGCCTACATCCCGGGAACAAATTTTTACCCCTCACACTTCAGATAGAGCCCTAATATCCAGAATATACAAAGAATTCAAAAAAATTATCAATAAGATAACAAATAACCTAATCAACAAATGGGCCAAGGACCTGAAAAGACACTTCACCGAGGAGGACATACAATCAATCAACAAGTACATGAAAAAATGCTCACCATATCTAGCAGTCAGAGAAATGCAAATCAAACCCACCCTAAGATACCATCTCACTCCAGTATGATTGGCAGCCATTATGAAGTCAAACAACAACAAGTGTTTACGAGGATATGGGGAAAAGGGGACACTTGTACACCGCTGGTGGGACTGCAAATTGGTGAGGCCAACATGGAAAGCAGTATGGGGATTCCTGGGAAAGCTAGGAATGGATCCACCATTTGAACCAGCTATCGCCCTTCTCGGACTATTCCCTGAGGATCTTAAAAGAGTGTACTAAAGGGATACTGCCACATCAATGATCATAGTGGCACAATTCACAATACCTAGACTGTGTAACCAACCTAGATGCAATTCAATAGATGAATGGATAAAAAAAAATGTGGCATCTATACACGATGGATGCAGCACTAAAAAATGACAAAATCATAGAATTTGCAGGGAAATGGATGGCATTAGAGCAGATTATGCTAAGAGAAGCTAGCCAATCCTTAAAAAAACAAATGCCAAATGTCTGCTTTGATAAAAATAGGGTAACTAAGAATAGAACAGGGAGGAAGAGCATGAGGAAAAGATTAATATTAAACAAAGACAAGTGGGAGAGAGAAAGGGAGAGAGAAGGGAAAGCATATGGAAATGGTAGGAGACCCTCATTGTTACACAAAATTACATATAAGACGTTGTGAGGGGAAAGGCGGGATCAAGAGAGAGAAGTGAAAAAGCAGATGAGGAAGAGAGGGAAGATAGGATGAAAGGGGAGGGGGGATAGTAGGGGATAATAAAGGTAGCAGAGGACAACAGTCACTAATGTGACATTATGTAAAAATGTGAATGTGTAACTGATGTGATTCTGCAATTCGTATTTGGGGAAAATTGGGAGTTCATAACCCATTTCAGTCAAATGTATGAAAGATGATATATCATGAGCTTTGTAATGTTTTGAAAAACCAATAAAAATAAATAAACAAAGGTTTAAAATTGAGTGGGAAGAAATCAGCTAAAAAGGAGTTGAGATGCATTCATTTTGATAAGCAGAAAGTTTGTTTTGTGTAGTTGTAAATATCACAAATTTATTTTACCAGAAAACTGGCTTTTGAAATGAACATATATTGAGATTAAAGGATAATCCACCTACCTTCATGAAAAATTCATATCATTTCCTATATTTTTCATATTTCATTTTTTCGTGAATATTTTGTCATGGACCAGGTCTAGTCTTAGGCTACATCATCTGACAAGTTCGTACAATGTGTTGGATTGTTCTTTTCATCTTTTATTTGATAGTTTGTAGCTGATAATGTGTATTTTTCCTTATCTTTATTTGGACATACATACCCAACTAGATCTTTGCATTTTATGTTTTACTGGGGAAGAGACTCATCAAAAGCTCTTTATTATATGTATCAACAATGAAACATTTAGAGCATGCAATTATTCTTAATTTTGCATGAAAATATCTTTGTACCATTTTTCTTATAAAGATGTAGAATTATTACTGTAATAAGTAACTACTTACAAGAAGAATTAAACAATTGACTTTATATCAATCATGAATATGAAAATTAATAAAATAAGTATTTGGCAATAAATATGCAATTGATAGAAATTAAAATCACAAGAAAGCCATTTAAAATGTCAGTGCATATGGTCCTTAAATAAAAGGTTGTTCAAATAAAATTTCACTAATTCATAAGAGTTAATATGCCATATCACAGCTTAATGTAATATAAAAACTTAAATGATAAGTATTGATAAATAAGAATGATACCTGTTTACTTAAATATGTTTATTTGATTTTCACTGTAAGCTGTTAATTCTAGAAGACTTGAAAATTAAGAAAGACTTGGTCTATATTATTTCTAACAGGCTAATCAAAGTACTTTTAAATATATATGTATATATATCATATGTAATACATATGCATGAATATAGATACATATGTATAATAAATGTATTGTAATATATCTATAGGTTATTATAATTATTAAATTTTCTCAAGAAAAAAGAATGACTATAAAAAAATTCTTAAATGTAAATTTCATAGCATATTACTGTTTGTAATGGCATGAGAGAAAAACTCCTATGGAGGGAAAATGAAAAAGGAAGAGAGAGAAGGGGGAAAATGAGGAAGAAAGTGAGTAAAGAAGAGGGAGAGGAGTGTTTGATTATAAGATAAATGTGGAGGGTCTGGGTGTCTGGCTCAGTGGTAACATGCTTGGCTAGCATGTGTGAGGCACTGGGTTATATTCTCAGCACCACATATAAATAAATAAAATGAGGTCGATCAACAACTGAAAAAATAAAAAAAAAATAAAAAAGTAGAAATATTACCAAAATTCTAAGTTTTTATGAATGCTAAATAAAAAAAAAATGTTACATAGCCTTATGTAATTTCTAGACTCCCCAAAATAGTCATTTAATGATAGATTACTAGTGCGATAACTAAAAATCCATTGCTCTTTCCTCGACATTCTGTGGCATGCTAGTGCTAAAATAAATTGTATTATAACACCAAAAAAAATTCTAATATTTCTACAGTAACTGACCCAGTTTAACATAAATGCAAGAAGATTCCTATGGAATATAATTGTATTTTGACGTTCATTTTTATTCAACACTGGTACATTACTATTTGTCCAGTTTATGCACATCATAGTATGTATATTTCATTCACAATTTAGCAAATTTATACGCATTTGTTTTACTTTCAATCACTTCCTGCTTCAGAACACATGTATTCCTCCACGTTTCTTGACTGCTCCTTTCATGAGACTTTTTTCCAAAGACATTATTTTTGATTTCCATTATCATTTTTGAAGCAAAACTCACACACCCGTCATGATAAACCGTAAACCTAATATTACCATTAGATGTAAAACTGGTGGGAATGAATGATTGTATATCAATATAAGATTTCTTGTATACTTTCAAATATCAATTCAATCCATTGTTTAATTTGGAACCAGTTATATTATTTATTCACAGTATGGTCTATTCATGCATTGTCTCTATATTGATAGACACAGGGTACACCTCTGTGTACCCTCGATAATAATTTGTATATCTTCAAAATTTTGCTCACAGAAATGGTGGAAGAAAGACTCATGTCAACTGATCTACTTATACATTTTATCACAGTAATATTCTGGACACAAAATGCAAAGGTCACACTTAGGATTGTCCCGAAGCCTAAATGGAAAGTGAACATGGATTACTAAAAACATCCATGTCTTGGATGCCTAATTCTCTCAAATGTCAATCCTATTGGTGAGTACATATTTGTTTCTTCCCAAGATTATATATTCAACCTCAACCATGTTGAAAATGTCTAATCCTATCACTCACTTTATATTTTGTCTGATTTCCTAATGTCTCTATTGATATCTCTTTTCCTACATATTTTCCCCAGTTCATCATAGTGACTGATTCTTCACATGTGCTGACATTTACATTCACTCTTTATCCGAAACCCTATTGCTAAAGAACTTTTTGTCCAAATACTATACTCACTCTTTTTTCTAAACCTACCGACTATCTACCTAATCCTACCGACTATCCCTTTTTGACTGGATGAACTCTTCAACAATCAATCATCCAAGGTACAAGGTCCTATGCCATTGTATATTGATTTATCTGAGACATCTGTGTAGAACATAATTCAAAGATAAGTATCCCAATCATGGGCCCAATGCCTTTCTGGTATTCAAATCTTACCTAGATTTCAGTTTTCATAATTACATTTCACCTGTATATTCTTATAAATATTGCAGGTTCCCAATACCATTATTCATCCAACAGAATGATTCCTACCACAAATCGAACATGTTATTAATCCTAACTATACACTTTCCCTCAATCCAACTTTACAGAAGAGCAGGGACAGAGTTGGTCTTACAATACAGGGGTGTAGGGAACCTTCCACCTGTTGACAACCTCAAAGGTCCATGCAGATATGATCCCTGGAGAAGATGCAGGCAGCTATGAAAGGCCTGAGAGAGCAAACGTCATCTTCCATGGCAAACAACCCGGTCAGGTTAAAAGCATGTGTCTGAATCATCCTCTCTCTTCTTAATGTAGGGAAGATTGACCAAACTAGGCCTGTGTGGAGAGCTGTTCCCAGGTGCCTATTGTTTCTATACCATTCGAACTTGTGAAAGTGTCACAGGAAGTAGGCGCATCCTCCATATTATGAGACCCTAGGAAGCAAATGTTAGGACAAAGTGGTTGGAAATGCAGTGACCACATTCAGTTGCTGAAGGAAGTGACCTCACCTCACATCCTTGTTGATGGAACTCTCCGAATTTGGGTTCCAGGAAGCCAGGCATCCAGACCCAGTCCAAGCTCCAGTCACAGTGGTCTCACTTGTTTGGATTAACCAAGGACAGAGTCTGTCTTTTGTGGTACCTAGTGATGTGAGGATGGCCAAATGCCAGGAAAGTTCTGAAGAGGGGCCCTTCCAGAGAAAGAAGTTAGAGGCTCACTGCTGTCTCCTGACAACTTCACAGAGTTGACCCAGGAGACCAGACCTGAGACAGGACAGGCCATTTCTGGGGAACATAGTATTGCCCTCCAGTCAGAGGACACTCTGGATAGTTTCAGACCTACTTGGGGGAAGGAGGTGACTTCGTGGGTGTTTGAGTGGGTTTGTGGTTTTTTCTCATGTTCTGAGAATAGTTAGGAAAGGGGGTTTGTTTGGTTTGGAGTGAACTGTTTCTAGTTAGTCCTTTGACAAGGCGAGTGTTTCTATGTCTGTGTATCCCACTGTGTCCATGGTTGTAGACATTAGAAAAGAGAATGCCTCAATGGGTGTGTCCTGTCAAAGAGAAAACTTCCAAGCATTCATCCTGCCCATTTTATAAATGGACTGTGGCTTGCCTTATCATTGGGCAACACCTATTATTTTCTTACGTTCCTGTATCCTTCCTGAATTCTGGCCACTCTCCAAAATTGGCTCATGGTTTTATGTACAAGATATGTACCACTTCCAAGCTCTGTGACATGGCCATGTACTGGATAGCTGAAGGGAATGCATCTCAGAAAACTCTGATATCAGTGTGACCAGTAAAGTCTAAGTGGAGAAACCCTGCTTTGGGCCTTTTGATTACCTATTGTTATGTTGCCCTGAATATCAGGAACATCTTTTCCTCAGGCTACTCCTTCCTGAAGCCTGAAGAAAACAGTTTTCACATGGAAATGAATGGGCATTTTACCTTTGTGTTTTACAATAAAACCTTCACAGAGATTAGGCTCTCATTAACTTAAAAATACTTTTAAATTTTATCTAAGGGTAAAAAGTAACATGTAACTGAACATATCTTTTTGATAACAAGTCCAATTATACAACACAAATGACACACATAAATCTCCAACATGTTTTTATTTTAAGCCTAGAATTACCATACAACCTTAGAACATTTCTGTTTTCATACTTATATTTCACTTCTATTGTCTTATAAATATCGCAGGTTCCCAATAACATTATTCATACAGCAGAACAATTCCTAACCCAAATCGAACATGTTATTAACCCTAACCATACACTGTTCCCTCAATCTAACTTTACAGAAGAGCAGGGAAAGAGTTGGTCTTACAATACAGGAATTTAGGGGATCTTCCACCCGCTGAGAACCTCAAACGTCCATGCAGAAATGATCCCTGTAGAAGATGTAGGCAGCTATGAAGGACCTGAGAGAGTAAGAGTCACCTTCCATGGCCAACAACCTGGTCAGGATGAAGGGTTGTGTCTGAATCTGCCTCTCTCTTCTTAATGTAGAGAAGATGCACCAAAACAGGCCAGTGTGGAGAGCTGCTCTGGAGTGCCTATGGATGATATACCATTCTAACTTGTGAAAGTGTCACAGGAAGTAGGGGCAGCCTCCATCTCATGGGGCCTTGGAAGCAACAATTAGGACAATGTGTTTGCCAAGGCAGTGACCTCATTCAGTTCCTGAAGGAAGTGACCTCACCTCACTTCCTTGGTGTTCGAAATCTCTGAACATGTGGTCCAGGAAGCCAGGCACCCACAGCCAGTCCCAGTCCCAGTCCCAGTGATCTCACTTGTTTGGATTTACCAAGGACAGAGTCAGTCTTTCTTGGTACCTACTGATGTGAGGATGGCCAAATGCCAGTAAAGCTCTGAAGAGGGCCCTTTCCTGAGAAACCAGGTTGTGGCTCACCGCTGGCTCCTGTCAACTTCACAGAGTTGGACAAGGAGAACAGATCTGAGACAGACCAGGCCATTTCATGGAAACATAGTATGGCCCACCACTCAGAGGACACTGCGGATAGTCACAGACCTACTTGGGGGAAGGAGGTGCATTTGTGGGTGTGGGTGTGTGTTTGTGGTTTTGTCTCATGTTCTGAGAATAGGTAAGAAAGGCAGTTTGTTTTGTTTGGAGTTAATTGATTCTAGTAAGTCATTTGAAAAGGCGAGTGTTTCTAGGTCTGTGTATCCCACTGTGTCAGGGGTTGTAGACATTAGAAAAGAGAATGCTTCAATGGATGTGTCCTGTCTAGTAGAAAGCTTCCCCGGATTCATACTTCCCATTTATGAATGGACTGTGGCTTGCATTATTGATGGGCAACCCCCGATATCTTCCTAAGTTCCTGTTTTCTTTCTGAATTCTGGCCACTTTCCAGAATAGGCTCATGTTTTTGTGTCCAAGATGTATACCACCACCAAGCTCTGTGACATGGCTATGTACTGGATAGCTGAAGGGAATGGCGAGCAACTCAGAAAACTCAGATATCAGTGTAATCAGGAAAGTTTCAGTGGAGAAATACTGCTTTGGTTACCTATTGTTCTGTTGCCCTCAATGTCAGGAAGGTCTTTGCCTCTGGCCACCCCTTTGGGAAGCCTAAAGAAAACAGTTTTCAAATGGAAATCAATGGGCATCACCTGTGACTCTTTGCTTAATTGCATTGGAAAGGGATATGTCTGAATCAGGCTCTAGGTCCTGTGTTAGGCTTTGCCTTAGATTCTCAGCACATGATGGATGTAAAGAAAATCCCATGTTTGCATCCAAAACTAAATTGGCCAAAAGAGCAGTCATTATGGAAGAAGTCTCTCGCCTTCCCCTGTAAGGTTCCTCACCTCCATCAAGTGAGAATAGGAACCTTTGGATCAAATGAGTTCTTCAAAGCCCTTTAGAGGCTATCCCATAGGTGCTTATGTTTTCTCCAGAATCCAAATCACATAAAGAATCTATACCTGACAGTCAGTAGGCCTCAAATTGGAGGAGCAAAGCAATATTAATAGCAGGCCTATTTGATCACTCCTGGTTCCCCGGACGAGTGTCCAGGACACCCTGACTTTAGGCAAATGAGGGGCAATGGAGGTTATTTTGGACACTGTCTTGGGCTGTGCCCCTCATGGAAACCTCAAGCCAGAGGTAATGATGAGTGTCCATATGGAAGAAGATGAGGGCCATGTGGGAGTGTTTTGGTTTTAATTGTGGTCATGTGTGGCCGTTGGAATAGATGACTGGGTCCAGCTTGGCTTTAACTCTGTTGTGATTCCCCTTAGAGACTGAGTTGTGGACCTCACCTCAGAGACGTATTGCCATGAATTGTGTTGGGATTTTAGGAGGATTCACATGAGAGTCACCCTTGTAAAATGAGATCTAGGCCCAGGGTGGCTGTTCACTGAGCACTGGGAATCTCAGCCAGGTTACCACATGATTTTATTCTGAAAGACTTGGCAGCCATATATGAGAGTCAAAACACACGGATGTCACAATGTAGATCCCAATGGGCCTGGATTCATGTGATCATTTGGCCACTGTTTGGGAAGCCTTGCCTGTGAGACTTCTGCAGAGATTTCATTGAAATGAGCTTCCTAACCATTTAATAGTTCCAGAATGAAATGAAACACACAGTGCCTCCAACTTCAACCTTGAAAAATGGGTAGATAAATACCAAGAAATTTTTAAACTTCCCATGACCAGGTGGCACTGGAGAATCTTTGGATATCCTGTGGCTGATCATGAGATTACAAGACAGTGCTTTGATTGACTGGTTTTCATAAAAATGGTTCAGAACAGAGATACCAGGAAGTTGGAGCCTGCTGAGAGGTGGGCCTACAGCAGTGCTGGGCAGGTGTGCAATAAAACAACTGTGGTGGGGCCATGTGGATCTTCCATTGGCTTCCAAATGACTTGTGACTGACATGGTGCAGCCAGCAGACCCTTGTATGTAAAGGCATCTTGTTATATGGACAGGATTCAGGGCAATGTTTAGAATCAGATTGCTATGGTCAAGGGGGCAAGTCATGTGGGATATAAGCCTGGTTGGTGCATTCTCCTGCAGACCCTGACCTACCAAAAGTGACAGAACTCACTCACGCACCGGGTAACAGTTGAATTCTTTGTATATCATGAAGCAAATACCAAAATCCCAGTGCAGCAGCAAGAAACACGACGAAAAGTGGAGGATGACCAAATGGCCTCACAGTCCACATGTGAATACACTTATCCCTCAGTTGCCACAGTTTACCTACTAAAGAAAATTCAGCACTGCTGCCACATATTCAGTGGAAAATAAGAAACCATGTCCTCGAGGTAACATAGATGCAGACACAGCTTTGATTGTCTCACTACAATGGAAGCTAAATCTCCCGACAACAACATATATTTCAAGTGCCCAAACTCAGAGTGAGTTTCTCAAGAAGGATTTAGGGAACCAGAGCTCCATGTTTGTGGACTGTTTTCCCTGTCCCTTACTTTTGAAATCTCCTCTTCCGTCTTCAAGGTTGTGAACTCCTGAGCATATTCCATTCCAGATATTTATTCACAGATTTTCTAACTCTTCTCCTCTATTTGTGCCTTAGTCTCCGTGATTGTAATGTCAAGGCATCCCTTTCTCTGTATCCTATTCAGCACATGTATTTTTACATGCAATTATAGAATCTTACCTGATACCACACGTACATTCTTGTGAGGTGACTGACTTGGCAGATACAAATTGTAAGAGATCACTCCTTCTAAAAGCTGTTGGAACTGAAAATTCAATCTATGAGTGAGCTTCCTTGTTTAAGAACATTATACATAAATCCATATTCAATAAAATAAATACATTTGGATCTGTAGATGACATATATTTCATGGTGAATTTCAATTGGAATATATTATGCTATTTTTAATGTCTGTGTGTTTGTGTATGTATATATATATATATACACACTCTCCAGATTTTTCAAAATATGAAATATATGTCTTGTTATACACTCCCTAAACTCATTCATATTCAAGTATGTGTATTTATAATCAAATTTTCACAAGAGTATTCTCAAAATTATTCATTCACCTGAAATACATATCTGTTTCCTAGTACTGAAAACTATCTTCAGTGAAAGGTGCATACAAATCCTAATATTTCCACAGTAACTGAACCAGTTTAACATCAATACAAGTAGATTCCTATGGGACATGTTGTGCAGTTTGACATTTATTTTATTCAACACTGGTACATTACTATTTCTTCAGTTTATGCTCATCATAGCAAATATATTTCATCCAAAAATTTGCAAATTTATAGGCATTTTGTTCACATTCAATCACTTTATTCTACAGAACACATGTATTCCTCCATGTTTTTGATGGGTCTTTTCATGAGACTTCTTTCCAAACACATTATTTTCGATTTCCATGATCACTTTTGAAGCAAAACTCAAAGACACTTCGTGATAAACCATAACCCTAATATTACCATTAGATGTATTGCTGGTTGGAATGAATGATGGTATATCGATATAAGATTTCTTATATATTTTCAGATATGAATTCAATCTATTATTTAAAGTGGGACCAGTTATATTATTGATTCACAATGTGGTCTATTCATGCACTATCTCTATATTCATAGACACAGTGTACACCTCTTTGTACCACCAATACTAATTTATAGGACTTCAAAACATTGCTCCCAGAAATGCTGGAAGAAATACTAATGTCACGCCATCTACATATACATTTTATCACAGTAATATTCTGGACACAAAATGCAAAGGTTACACTTATGATTGTACCAAAGCCTAAAAGGAAAGTGAACAGGGATTACTAAAAACATCCATGTCCACATTGCCTAATGCTCTCAAATGTCAATCCTATTGGTGACTACATATTTGTTTCTTCCTAAGATTATATATTCAAACTCAACCCTGTTCAAAATGTCTAATCCTATCACTCACTTTGTACTTTCCCTGATTTTGTAATGTCTCTATTATTATCTGATTTCCTACATATTTTCCAAAGTTCATCATTGTGACTGAATCTTCATATGTGCTGACATTTACCTTCACCCTCTAACAGAAACCCTATTGCTAAAGAAGTTTTTTTTTCCAAATCCTATACTCACTCTCCTTCCAAAACCTACCAACTATCTTCCTAATCTTACCTACTATCCCTTTTTGACTGGATGTTCTCTTCCACATTCAATCATCCAATGTACAAGGTCCTATGCCATTGTATATTTATTTATCTGAGACATCTGTGCAGAAAGTAAGTCAACACTAAGTATACCAATGAAGGGCCCAATGCCCTTCAGGGTTTCAAATCTTAGATTTCTGTTTTCATACATATATTTCACCTACATATTCTTATAAATATCGTAGGTTCCCAATAACATTATTCATCCAGCAGAATAGTTCCTAACACAGATTGAACATGTTATTAACCCTAACCATACACTCTTCCCTCAATCTAACTTTACAGAAGAGCAGGGACAGAGTTGGTCTTACAAGACAGAAATTAAGGGATCTTTCACCTGCTGAGAACCTCAAAGGTCATTAAAGATGATCCCTGGAGAAGATGTAGGAAGCTATTAAGGACCTCAGAGAGCAAAAGTCATCTTTCATTGCAAACAACCTGGTCAGGATGAAGGGTTGTGTCAGAATCAGCCTCTCTCTTCTTAATGTAAAGAAGATGCAGCAAACCAGGCCTGTGTGGAGAGCTGTTCCTGGGTGCCTATGGTTTTATACCATTCTAACTTGTGAAAATGTCAGAGTAAGTAGGTGCAGCCTCCATCTCATGGGACCCTTGGAAGCAACTGTTAGGACAAAGTGGTTGCCAAGGTATGGACCTCATTCAGTTCCTGAAGGAAGTGACCTCACCTCACTTCCTTGGTGATGGAATTCTCTGAACTTGGGATCCAGAAAGCCAGGCATCCAGAGCCAGTCCCAGTCACAGTCCCAGTGGTCAAAATTTTTTGGATTTACCAAAGACAGAGTCAGTCTTTCTTGGTACCTACTTATGTGAGGATGGCCAAATGCCAGGAAGGTCTGAAGAGGGGCCTTTCCTGAGAAAGCAGATAGTGGCTCACCACTGGCTCCTTACAGATTCACAAAGTTTGCCACAGAGACTAGATCTGAGACAGGACAGCCCATTATGAGGGAATTTCTTATGGCCCACCATCAAACGACACTCCGTATTGTCACAGAGGTACTTGGGGGTCTGTGTGGGTGTGGGTGTGGGTATTGGTTTGTGGTTTTGTCTCATGTTCTGAGAATAGGTAAGAAAGTCGGTTTGTTTGGTTTGGTGTGAACTGATTCTAGTAAGTCGTTTGACAAGGCTAGTCTTTCTATATCTGTGTATCCCACTGTGTCCATGGTTGCAGACAATAGAAAAGAGAATGCATAAATACATGTGTCCTTTCTAGTAGAAATCTTCCCAGCATTCATTCTGCCCAATTTATGAATGGTCTGCGGCTTGCCTAATGGATGGGCAACACCTAATATCTTCTTAAGTTCCTGTTCTCTACCTGAATTATGGGCAACCTCCAGAATACGCTCATGGTATTGTGTCCAAGATATGAACCACCTCCATGCTCTGTGATACGGCCATGTACTAGAGAGCTGAAGGAAATGATGAGCATCTCAGAAAACTCAGATATCAGTGTGACCAGGAAAGTCTCAATGGAAAAACCCCGCTTTGGGCCTTTTGCTTACATATCCTTCTGTTGCCCTGAATGTCAGGAAGGTCTTTGCCTCAGGCTATGCCTTTTTGAAGCCTGAAGAAAACAGTTTTCAAATGGAAATGTATAAACATTACCTGTGGCTCTTTCTTAATTGCTTTGGAAAGGGATGTGTCTGAATCAGCCTCTTGGCCCTGTGTGAGGCTGTGGCTTAGATTCTCAGCACCTGATGGATCTAAAGAAAAATCCCATGTGTGCATGCAAATCAAAAAGCCAAAAGAGCAGTCATTTTGGATGAAGTTTCTCGCCTTCCTCTGTAAGGTTTCTGACTTCCATCATTGAGAATATGGATCCTTTGGGTCAAATGAGTTCTTCAAAGCCCTGCAGACACTAGACCATAGGTTCTTGGGTTTTCTCATGACTCCAATTAACATAAAGAATCTAAACACCACAGTCAGTAGGCCTCAAAATTGAGAATAAGAGCAATATTAACGGCAGGCCTCTTTGAACACTCCTGGTTCACAGGAAGGATGTCCCGGCCACACTGACTTTAGGCAAATGGATGCAAGGGAGCTTATTTTGGACACTGTCTTAGGCTGTGCCCCTCATGGAAACCTCCAGCCAGAGGTTATGATGAGTGTCTATATGGAAGAAAATGAGGGCCATGTGGGAGTGTCTTGATTTTAATTGCGGTCATTTGTGTGGCGCTTGGAATAGATGACTGGGTCCACCTGGGCTTGAACACTGGTGTGATTCTCCTTAGAGACTGAGTTCTGGAACTTACCTCAAGGAAGTATTGCCTTGTATTGTGTTGGGATTTTAGGAGGCCATGCATGAGAGTCGCCCTTGGAAACTGGGATCTATGCCCAGGTTGGCTTTCCACAGAGCACTGGGAATCTTGGGAAGGATATCACATGATTTTATTCTTAAAGACTTGGCAGCCATAGTTGCAAGTCAAAACACATATGGACCTCAAATTGTAGACCTCAATAGGTCTGGCTTCATGGGACCTTTTGGCCTGTCTTTGGGAAGCCTTGCGTGTGATAGTTCTCCAGAGCTTTCATTGAAATGAGCTTCCTCTCCATTTAATCATTCCTGAATGAATTGAAACCCACAGTGCCTCCAACTTCACCCTTGAAAAATGGCTAGATAAATACCTTTAAATTTTTGACATTCCCATGACCGGGTGGACCTGGAGAACCTATGGATGTCCTATTGATGACCATCAGTGTACCAGACAGTGCCTTGATTGACTGGGTTTCATGAAAATGGTGTAGAACGGAGATGCCAGTAATTTGGAGCCTGCTGAGTAGTCGGCCTAGAGCAGTGGTGTGCTGGTGTGTGTTAAAACATCTGTGGTCGGGTCATCTGCATCTGCCCTTCGCTTCCAAATGGTTTGTGACTGACATGGTACAAGCCCCAGATCCTTGTATGTAAAGGCATCTTGTTATATGGAGAGGATTCAGGGCAATGTTTACAATCAGATTGCTATGGTCAAGAGGGCAAGCTATGTGGGATAGAAGCCTTGTTGGTGCATTCTCCTGCAGACCCTTACCCACCACACGTGACAGAACTCCCTCCATCACTGTGTCCCAGTTGAACTTCTTGTATTTTGTGAAGCAAATATCAAACTCCCAGTGCAGCTGCAAGAAACACCACAAAAATTGGAGGATGACCAATGGCTTCACATTCCACCCTGGGAGACACTTAGCCACCAGTGGCCACAGTTTCCCTACAAAGAGAGAATTCAGCACTGCTGCCTCATGTTCATTGGAAAATAAGAAACAATGTCCTCTAGGTCACATAGATGCTGACCCAGCTTTGATCGTCTCACTATAAAGGAAGCTAAAGCTCCTAAAAACAACCTCAGATGAAGTTTCTCAAGAAATATTTAGGCCGGCAGAGCTCCATGTTTGTGGTGTTTTTACCCTGTCCCTGACTTTTGGAAACTCCTATACCACCTCCAAGGTTGTGAACTCCTGAGCATTTTCCATTCCAGATGTGTATTCACAGATTTTCTAACTCTTCTCCTCTAATTGTGTCTTACATGGGATGAAGGTAATGTCAAGGCATTGTTCTGAATACACATTGGATTCTTTCTCCAATTTTCCATTTGAAATACTGAATCCCTGACTGTCAGGCGTAGAAGGAATTCACCTTCAAAGAATAGCCTGACACTTACAAGAAACAGCCCCCATGGAGACATCCTGTCTGGGAGACATCCTGTAGCCAACTGTGTCTCTGAGACATCCTGTTGCCATCTGTATTCCTGAAACATCCTGAGTTTATCTCACCTTGTGAAGACATCCAGGAACTTTGGATAAGAGAGCTTTCCCATCTCCAGCATATAAATGCCCCTGTGTGAAAAATAAAAGTTTGCAGCTTGATCAGAACTCCTGTCTTGCTGTCATCTCTCGTGTCTCTTGTCCCTTCATTCCTCCACATCTAGGTTCGCTGCCCCTGTTGATGTGTCTTTCCAGCCGTGACTACTGGCACCCACTGACTGGGGCTCGAGCCTTTGACTGATTGGGAACCCCGTCCTCCTGGAAGACTTCATCAAGTGGAGCTCGCGATTGCCTCAGCAGACACCACAAAGAGACAGATCCAGGAGGAGAGTGGGGATGACGCACGGTGAGTGACCCACCATGGGACAAGCAGTTTCGTCACATGATTTGTTTTTGTCAGGCCTCAAGGAGTCCTTCAAGACATGAGGGGTGCGTGTTAAGAAAAAGGACTTAAAATTTTTCTTCTAATACATAGGAGAATTGTGTACATGGTTTCACATTGAAGTGACCATTGATGGCAAAAGATGGCTTAGAGTAAGAGACTGTTTAAAAGATTATTATGAAACCTTTGGCCCAGAAAAAGTGCCAGTTCCCACCTTTTCTTACTGGAACTTAATTAATGAAATTCTTAAAAGTTCACCCTTTGACAATGGTACCTTACAACTTGTCAGGATTGGAGAAGAGACTATGCAAAACACCTCTCGTCTCCCCACGGCATGCCCATCAGTTAGTATAGACATTGACCCTTCTCAGTCTCCCCAGGACCCTGGGGACCTTCCTAGTCCCCCTCAAAATACCACCCTAATGAATAAGGCTCCAATGGTTACCAAACACCTTTATCGAGTTTTAAATCCCAGAGACACATTGACCCCTGGGACGGAGGCTACCTTGGAGAAGGAAGCAGCAAGCTACCATTCAGAAGATGCGCCACCTCTCAGGACCCTGCCACAGCCTATAGGACTTACACATCTACCTACCTCCTATATCCCTCCTGCCTTTTGTGCTCCAGCCTTTCAGGAGCAAAATGCAACCCAGATATTTTTCCCCACTTCCCTTGCCTAGCCTGGCTCCCTTGTGAGAGTCTCTCCAACATAGACGGGAACAGATCAAACTTTTAAAAGAATTAAGATCCCTAGACTCTGAGCTCTGTTCATTAGCCTTAGGCACGGAGTCAATGCAAACTGGCCCACGGCGGTCTAATACAAAGGCTAAGCCACTCCATCAGCCTGTTCTCGCCTTCCCAGTCACCCGCAGTCAGATAGATAAGCCTGCCCAGGCTGAGGTCAAAGACTTAGACGAGGATCAAGAGGAGGAAGTGGGGGAAACGGATCAAGGAGATCAGGACTCAGAGGATGAGGAGTTCACCCCTAGGCAGGAAGGAACCCAGAGTGTCTACAAAAAAATTAAGCCTGCGTTTTCTTGAAAAACATAAAAAGACTTGTGCTCACAATGGCCCCACTGTGCCCTACAAGTTGACTTTATTAGAAAGCCACAGCGCACAATGGCTTACTCCCAATGATTGGAAATTTTTAGACCGAGCTACCCTCAGTGCTGGAGATTTCCTGTTATGGAATGCAGATTTCGAGGAGCACTGTCAGGAAACTGCTCAAAAAAAATTAACTAAGGCCTCCTCTAAATCCTGAACTTATGTTAAGCTAGTGGGCTATGCGCCATTTGACACTAAAACTAAATAGGCACGTTTCCCTGCTGGAATTTTGGCGCAGATTCAGATGGCTTGCTTACATGCTTGGAGATGCCTCCCTCAAACTGTCTCGGCTACCACTTCTTTGGCAAAAATTTGACAAGGACCCAATGACCCTTATAGAAACCTTGTTCCCCGGCTTAACCTAGCTGCAGAATGCTTGCTTGGACCAAGCGAAAGCAAAAGAACTTTTGTAAAACATCTTGCCTTTGAAAACGCCAACCTGGCATGTCACGATGTTCTTCGACCACATAAGGAAAAAGGGAAACTTTCGGACTTTATTAGACTCTGTGCAGGGGTGGGTGCAGCACATGCCATGGGTCTCGCCCTACATGCCCCCTTTATCAAGGCCTTTCACAATCCTGGCTCATGTACTTGCTTTACTTGTAAACAACCTGGCCATTTTGCACGCAAGTGTCTGAAAGACAAACAAAGCGTAGGAATATCGTCTCCTCAAACTGGGGCTAAACCGCCCCCAGCTACCCTTTGTTCTAGATGTGGTAAATGTCATCACTGGGCCAGTAAGTGTAGATCTAAGACAAATGGCCTCAGACAGCCTATTTCTTCCTGCTTCTCAGGAAAACCCTGCGGGGCCAGCCCCTGGCCACGACCTCCCCCAGGACAAAACCAGGGGCAATAAGGTTTATTCCCTTCCAAACTCCAAACCTACCACAAAATTCTTCCCCACAATTGCCTCCCTCCAACTAGCCACCCCAGGAAGCGCAGGATTGGACCTCTGTGCCACCACCGATACAATATTAGACTCAATGCAAGGGCACCAGATAATACCCACTAGAATTATGGGTCCCCCTTCATCTCATACGAGTGCCCTTATTCTTGGAAGAGTCTCTGCTACCTTAAATGGTGTTCAGGTCTTCCCTGGCATTAATGATAATGATTTCACTGGAGAAATAAAAATACTAGCAACAGCTATTAATGGAGTTGCGGCCATCCCAGCAGGAACAAGACTTGCACAATTAATATTCCTTCCCTTGGATTCAGGAGGCACTTCCACCGCCCAAACATAAAATGGGGGACAGCCTCCCTCGGCTCCTCTGATGTATATTGGGTTCAGCCCATTTCTCACAATAGACCCACCCTTACCTTACTTATTGAAAAAAAGGAATTCCAAGGAATTCTAGATACTGGAGCTGATGCCACAATTATTTCTCACAAATACTGGCCATCAGGTTGGCCCATCACCACATCCTTGAATGACCTAAAAGGGTTAAGAGTCAAAAAATCCCCATGTCAGTTCTAGGGCTCTTAGCTTTACTGATAAAGAGGGTAATAAGGTGACTGTCACTCCTTTCATTGTTCCTGACCTCCCTGTTAACCTATGGGGCAGAGATATTTTGAGTCAAATGGAAGTCATTCTTGCCAGTCCCAATTCCATGATGACTCATCAAATGCTTCGTATAAATTTTGTCCCTGGTACAGGCCTTGTGAGACTGAGACAAGGACTGGTGGGGACTATAAAACCCATAAAAAAACAAATACATATGGACTTGGGTATTCTGATTTTTAGTGTCGGTTCCTGACCCTCCTGTACCCCATGCAGATAAAATTATTTGGGAGACTCAGACTCTTGTGTGGGTGGATCAGTGGCCCCTTACCCCCCCAAAAAATTGGAGGTTGCCTCCATGTTAGTGCAGGAACAGCTGGCAGCCGGCCATGTAGAGCCCTCAACCTCACCATGGATTACTCCTATTTTTGTTATCAAGAATAAATCAGACAAGCGGCATCTTTTACAATATTTGTGTGCCAGTAATAAAGTTATGTGCCTGATGGGAGCACTACTGTCTCGAATTCCCACACCAATGGCTATTCCCAAAACTATTGTAAAATGGTTATTGACTTAAAAGTTTGCTTTTTTACCATTCCTTTACATCCTGAGGATAGACCCTATTTTGCCTTTAGTCTCCCTTGCATTAATTTCCACGGCCCTATGCAGAGATTTCAATGGAAGGTTCTTCCCCAAGGTATGGCCAACAGCCCTAGTCTTTGCTAAATATAAGTTGTTCAAGCAGTAGACCCTGTGAGAGAGTGATGACCACAATTTTATGTTTTACATAATATGGATGAATTTTTAATTGCTGCACCTAATTACCATGACCTTAATAATTGTTACTTGGACCTTTAGAAAACCCTCACTACCTTGAGACTACGGATAGCTCCTGATAAGGTTTAAACACAGGACCCTTATACCTATTTGGGCCTTAAACTTCAAGATAATCAGATCCAAATTCATAAAATACAACTGCGTGTGAACCATCTTCACACCCTTAATGATTCTCAAAAATTACTGGGAGATATTCAATGGCTAAGAACATATTTATAATTATCCACTTGTGTACTTTTGCTCCTTAATGATATTTTGAGAGGTGATTCCTACCCTTCCTCCCCTCAAAAGCTTACTCCCGAGGCATGACAGGCATTAAACCAAGTCACAGAGGCCATTGCCAAACAGTTTGTTACACAAATTTCTTATAACCTTCCTCTGGTTCTGGTTCTTTTACACACTCCTCATATACCCTCAGGAAAATTTTGGCAGTGATATCCATATTTTAAAAATAAAGGCTTCCCCTTGCTTTGGGTACATTTATCCACCACATCCTCCAAGTTTATTACCGTTTATCTTGCTCAGGTAGCTTCTATTATTATTAAAGGTCGTTTGCTTTCTCGACAACATTTTGGCAAAGACCCTGATAATATTTTAATTCCATATACTAATGACCAAACCCAATTTTTACTACAGAGAGGGGATGAATGGGGTATTGCCCAATCAGGCCATTTGGGAACAATTGATAACCACGTCCCCAATGACACCCTTTTACATTTTGTCCAGATACATCCATTTATTTTTCCCAAAATTACTCAAAAGGCTCCCAGTTCCAAGCCCTTACTGTCTTTACAGACGGTTCCAGTAATGGCTGTGCGGTCTTTGTTGTCAATAACCAGCCTACAACCTTTGATACTGTCTATCATTCAGCACAGTTTGTGAAATTGTTTGCCATAACACAAGTTTTTATAACATTTTTTGATAATCCTGTTAATATTCATACAGACAGTGCCTACATTGCTCATTCTGTGCCCCTGCTGGAGATTTCACCCGCCATTAAAGCTTCTTCCAATGCGGCCTTTCTGTTTCACCAGCTTCAGCAGCTAATTCAGGCCAGACAACACCCATTTTTCTTAGGACACATCAGGGCACACTCTGATCTTTCCGACCCTCTAACACAGGTAATGCTCAAGCTGATGCAGCAACTTCTACCATCTTTCAAATTTTTGGTGGCTCCATTCAATAGGCCACGGAGCTAAACAATCTTCACCAACTAAATTCCCAGAGCCTTCGATTACTTTGTAAAATTACCAGGCAACAGAAACGAGAAATAGTAAAAGAATGCCCTGCTTGCGCTCTCTCCCTCCCCATTCAACACTTGGGAGTTAACCCCCGAGGATTACTGCCAAATCAGGTTTGGCAAATGGATGTTACTCATTTTCCTGAATTTGGAAAAACCAAATATATACACGTTTCTATCGATAACTTCAGCAGCTTTATTTTTGCATCACCACATTCTGGAGAGGCTACCAAAGATGTCCTTTCTCATCTTGTTTCAGCCTTTTCCATAATGGGTAAACAAATACATATTAAAACAGATAATTGTCCTCCATATACCAGTGCCAAGTTTAAACAGTTTTGTGCTACCTTGCAATTTTGTCATCCTACTGGAATTCAATACAAACCTCAGGGCCAAGGCATTGTGGAATGTTCCACCTTACCTTAAAGACTTGGCTATCCCGCCTTAAGGCTTCCGCCCTTGTATTTACCACTCACAGGAATTGCCTTAACCATGCATTATTTGCCCTTTCTTTTCTTACCCTAGACAGTGAAGGCCTTTCGGCTGCAGACACACACTGGCATCCCTTTTCCAATTCTGATCAGCCACCTGTTATGTGGCGAAATCCCCTTACAAATAAATGGAAATGCCCACATCCTGTCCTCATCTGGGAATGTGGCTCAGCTTGTGTTTTGGACCAAGAGCTAGCAGCCCCAAGATGGTTACCAGAATGCCTGGTTAAACAGGTTAATGACTTACCTCAAACCGGGGACGGAGGCCCTCTCCCTGAGTACAAATTTTCCCCTTTTTCGGATCCATCCAACAATCTGTGTGAGGATCCTGCTTAAGGCACTTCTGCTGAACAGGTTTGTGCACGGAGGCCTGGGCCCTCCACCTTCCAACATCATGGAGTACCTTCCCCCCCCCCCCCGTGAAGGCAAGGGAGGATCTTGGACTCAGGCTCCCACTAGTTGGAACCAGACTGCTGACTGCATGACTAAGGTGGCTTACCTCCGTTCCGAGGTTGACCATAAATTCAGAGGAGTTCATCAGCCTAAATGGGTATGTGTTAACAAGCCAAAGATTATTCCCCCTAGTACAAGTAAAGCTCTCCAAAATTGTTCTGCAACCCGTACGCATACCCAGGCGATGCATGTCTCTTGTTTTGTGTCGGCCTCAATTTGTGTTAACAAGCAGGGAGAATGATTTTTTGAAGCCTCCCTAACTAAAACTCATGAAGCAGGGTGGACCACTATTCATTATACCCCCGTTCTCTTTGACCAGTGAGGAGAAGGCAAATACACCAAGCTACAGTCAGCTGGGTGCCAAGGCACTGTCGGAAAAACTTCCTACTGGCCCATTAAGGACCCTACAGGGGTCTCTGATGGTAGAGGACCCACTGATGCAGTCAAGCATCCTCAGATAATCAAACTTTTGAAACCCCAAATCCCTGAGCTCACATATCATCCCTTAATGTAGCCGAAATCCCAGTTCCCAGGTTTAGATACCAATACATTAGATATTTTGCAAACTACCTTCTCCTTCCTTAATAATTCCAACCCCACCCTTGCTGGTAATTGCTGGCTCTGCATGACAACAGGGGCAAGCATGCCTATGGCAGTTCCTATTAATTCTACTATGGACAATGATAATACATGCCAACCCGGATTTCCCTTTAAAGTACAGCCTATAGGCACTTTTACATTATGTCTTTTAGGCGTGATGCAGAATAATACCTATGATATGGATTTTGGAATTGCTTCCTTTGGAAATTGCTCAACAGAACAAAATTATTCCTCACCCATCCCATCTCTTTGTCCCCCCAATGGCACAGTTGTTATGTGTGGAGGAAATGTGGCCTTCCCCAGGCTTCCAGCGAATTGGAACAGTGGCTGTGTTCTTGCCTTATTACTCCCTGATATAACTATTGTCCCAGGAGACGAACCTCTAGCCTAGACACCTTAGTCAAAAGACAGAGGCGGGTGATACAGGCCTTATCACTTATTGCCAGCCTTGGAATAACAGCTGCTGTGGGCACAGGTACACTGGCTTAGGCACGGCAATACACCCTTACCATCGCCTGTCGCAACAACTTAAAATGATGTACAAACTCTATCAGAAACCATTAAAGATTTGTAGGACCAAATAGACTTCCTGGCAAAAGTGTTCCTTCAAAACAGACGAGGCTTAGATTTGCTGACTGATAACCAGGGAGATATTTGATTGGCCTTAGGGGAACGATGCTGCTTTTATGCCAATAAATCAGTCATAGTATGCACTAAATTTAAGCAGCTTCAAGAAGATCTAGAAAAGAGATGAAGGGAACTATTTGAAAATCCCCTCTGGACAAAGCTTAATGGATTTCTACCCTACCTTCTTCCCCTATTAGGCCCTTTGTTGGGTTTACGTTTAATGGTGACCATAGGACCCTGCATTATAAACAGTGTGGTACAATTTATTAAAGAACACATTAATATTATGGCCTCTAAGCCCCTACAAATCCACTATCATCATCTGGAGATGGAAGACCACGCTGTCAACTTTTAAAAGGATGTTCTACCCTTCTGACAGGCTTATTTCTTAAGTTTACATCCCCACAAATCTCTCTTTCTTACATAAAACTATAAGTAACAGCTCTGACAAACCATCTTCTGCCCTTGCCATAAGGGTTCGTCTACATGGGCCCTTCGGCTTGGGGGAAGACGCACCCATGGAGTGAGGACGTTAGGCCACAATATCGGAGGGTGCAGGAAGGATTGCAAAAGGATGGATCCACGGATCCCCAAACACAAGACCTGTGAGTGACATGCTCTGGTGCATGGCGGTTGGCATGCTTCCGCTTCAAGGCCATCTCCTCCAAAAACATGCCAAGGCCACCACGAAATCTGCTAGTAAAGATGCTCGCTCGGATCAGGAGATATTCTAAGGCCTCCTAGAGAAACAGAGCCTCTAACCCCCCCCCCTAAAAACATGGCCGGTAAGGTAGGTCAAATATTTTATATAAGAAAGGGGGAGATGTCAGGGGCTAAAAGGAAGTTCTCCTTCAAAGAATAGCCTGACACTTACAAGAAACAGCCCCCTGGGAGACATCCTGCCTGGGAGATATCCCACAACCATCTATCTCCCTGAGACATCCTGTCGCCATCTGTCTTCCTGAAATATCCTGAGGTTATCTAACCCTGTGAAGACATCCAGCAACTGCCGATAAGAGAGCTTTCCCATCAGCAGCATATAAACACCCTGTGAGAACAATAAAAGTTTGCAGCTTGATCAGAACTCCTGTCTGGGTGTCATCTGTCCTGTCTTTTGTCCCTTCATTCCTTCCCAACTATGTTCGATGCCCACGTTGATGTGTCCTGCCGGCCGGGACACCTGGCACTAACCCATACCCTACTAGAATATGACTACTAATCCTAATATGATGGAGAAAAATAACCCAAATAGAATAGAAATACAAGCAGTTCAGAGGAGGCATGGTGTATAGTTGGAGTTGCCTTTTGCATGATCTAGGGTAGGTGTTATAAATCTAGCTAATTTTTAAATGAAATAGTTCTCCATGTGTTTTTAAAGTTAAAAAATATGTGAATACCTGTCTCCCTTTCTCTGTAGCCTACTTGCCACATGTATTTTATATGCACATATAGAATCCTACGTGGTATCACATGTATATTCTTGTGAGGTGGCTGACTTAGCAGATTCAAATTGTGAGAAGAGATCACTTCTCCTAAACGCTGTTGGAACTGAAAATTCAACCTATGGGGGAGCCTCCTAGTAAAAAAAAAAAACATTATACATAAATCCATGCTAAGTAAAATTAATATTTTTGCATCAGTGGATGATATATATTTCATGAAGAATTTCGATTGGCATATATATTGCTACTTTTCATTGTCTGTGTTTGTGTTTTGTGTATATATATATATTCCACTTGGGGGCCTTCAGGGTTAAAAGTTATTTTGGCCCGGAGCTTGGTGAGCAGAACTCTGCCCATCAATGGGGCCGGGCATTCTGGGATTACTTGGAAGGAGTGATGGATTTTTCCTTTCCCCTGGTCCCAGGTCCTCTTAGTTGTCCAAGCCTGATATTTACTGCAATTAGCCCCTTGAATTAGAGACCTTTTATTTGATAGAGGGCAAAATGGAGCCTTAATGGCTGAGTATATTGCCCCTGTATCCACTTCAATGTTTACTGGGGTGCCCTCCACTTCAAAAGTTAACCTGAGCTCGGGGAGGGGATCTGATCCCCAACTTTCTTAGTCATCCTGCAGAGTCAGGATGGCTGGCTGGCGTGGCTGTCTCTTTCTAGGGCTCTCTTTGGCCCAGTGTCCTTTTTCTTTACAATAGGCACATTGATCTGAGGCCAGGGGTGGCCTCTAGTTTGGGCCCAGGTATCCCTTCCTGTCTCCATGTTTCTTATTTCTGGCCTATTTGTTGTTGTGACCAGGACCTGAGTCAATTCCTTAGTCTGTCTTTTGTTTCTTTTATCCACCCTTTGCTTCCTTATCTTCCTCAGTTTCTCTCATATAGTATACGTTTTTGGCTTCTCTGACTAAATCTCTCAAAGTCATATCTTGTAATCCATCTAAGTGTTGTAACTTTCTTTAAATATCCATGGCAGCTTGCCCAATAAAGGCCATCATGACAGATGCCTTTTGAGCCTCTGCCTGAGTATCAAAAGGAGTATATCTCCTATATGCCTCCATAATTCTCTCTAGAAACATAGAGGGAGATACATCAGGCCCTTGAATAAACTCTATTACCTTGGCCAAATTAGTTGGTCGCCTAGCATCCACTAAGATACCCGCTATTAGAGCCCGGAGATAAGTGGACAGATGCTCCCTACCTTCAAAGGTGTTGGGGTCCCAGTTTTGTCGATTCTAGGGAAAGCCGGGTTGAATATGTTGGGAAGTGGTGTCAGTCAACCATCTGGTCCGAGGATATTTTTTTCTAGCTTCCAAGAGGATTCTCTTTTGTTCCTCTGTCATGAAGAGAGTCCCTAGGTGTTGTTGGCAGTCATTCCAAGTAGGCTGGTGTGAAAACATCTATGAATCAACCACACCTGAGACACGAGTGGGGTCCTCTTAAAAGGGGGGATTGTTATTTTTCCAGTTATATAGGTCTGAAGAGGAGAAAGGCCAATACTGGTAGGCTTGCAATTTTTCCCCATGGCCATCATCAATCATTGGCACATAGGGACGGAGGGGGAGCATCACGGGAGTTCCAGGGTTTTCAATCTTTCATTGATGGTGAGTTCCTTTAGCCGGGCCAGGTTCCTCCAGGGGAGAAGGGGCTGTGTGTGCCGCGGGGGAGTTTTCTGGAGGGTGCTGGGCTGGCTTAGCTTCCTCCAATGGCGGAGAGGCTGAGTCAGCAGCAGGGGAATCACTTAGAGGGTGTTGGGGGTTGGGAGACCAGGGCAAGGGATAAGGAGAGGGATGAGAGTGCAGTAGAGTTAAATCTTGTGACTTAGGCAGAAAAGAGGGTGGAGGAGGAGGAGGAGCAGAGGGTTTGAGAGATCGTGGGGGAAGGATTAGGAGCGGGGGCAGGGGCAAAGAAAGGCTTCACCCATGGAGGAGATTTGCAGAGGTAATGCCGGGTTAAGATATATGGCTTTTGATCTGGATGGCTATGTGGCCCTTCCTGAAAGACAATATCTCTGACTTTTTAAATTAGTGAGAAGTAGAAAAATCCTTCTAAGGGCCATCCGAATCCAAAGGTGGGCCACTCTGAGGCACAGAGAGTCTGCCAGGTCCAGCGGTTTACTGAAAAAGAAAGATTCTGAGCCCTTAAGCCGAATTTGGTCCAGTGATCAAGGGTCAGGGACAGAGGCATTGAAGTGCTCTTTTCCATAATGAAAAATGCACAAACAGTAAAAGCAATGACACATGACACAGACAAGACAAGACAATAAAGACAGGAAATGGACGTCCAACACTGAGACGAGGACTGAGTAGCCGGCAATACCTGATGGGCTGGCAATACCGAATCTGAAACAAAATATCACTGAGTTGAGGAGACTATTGTTCCTTGATTTTCAGAGTCCTCTGGGGTGTCCCTCAGGGTGGTGGCCTGTGGCTCTGTGACACATCTGTCAGCCACCGTGAGAGAGAGCTCACACTCTTCATTGACAGCCATTTTGCCAAGCTCTAACCTGAAACCTGACACCAGAAAGAGGCGCCTAACAAATCCCTTGAGGAGCCAGTTGGGGTCTCTCATCTGCTGCTGCCAGAACTCGGTGGAACCTCCATATGTAAAGGTCGGATGAGTGTCAGGCGAAGAGACCTCTAAGAAACTGTCTCATGCAAAAGCAAAGGGTTTATTGGTGGCCAGCATGCTGGGGCTCAGAGCTCACTTCAATAGAGCAGAGAGTCCTGAGAACAGCTTAAACAGGGCTTATATACTTTCCTTGGGGAGGGCAGGGAGGGAAGTTAAGTATACAGAAAAACATGAAGAGACAACTACCTATTTTACTAACTTTTCACTAACGACTATACTTTGCCAGATTTCCTAATGTATCTATTGATATCTATTTTCCTACATATTTTTCCCAGTTCATCATTGTGGCTGACTATTCACATGTGCTGACATTTACATTTACTCTATACCCGAAAAGCTATAGCTAAAGAACTTTTGGTGCAAATTCTATACTCACTCTCCTTTCTAAACTACCGACTATCTTCTTAATCTTACCGACTATCACTTTTTGACTGGAAGTTATCTTTGACAATCAATCATCCAAGGCACAAGGTCCAATGCAATTGTATATCGATGTACCTGAGACATCTGTGCAGAAAATAAATCAAAGCTAAGTATCACAATCAAGGTCCTAATACACTTCTGGGTTTTAAATCTTACATAGATTTCTGTTTTCATACTTATATTTTACCTATATATTCTTGTAATTATCACAGGTCATCAATACCATTATTCATCCAGCTGAATGATTCCTAACCCAAATCAAACCTGTTATTAACCCTAACCATACACTGTTACCTCAATCTAACTTTACAGAAGAGCAGGGACAGAGATGGTCTTACAATACAAAAATGTAGGATTCCTTCCAACTACTGAGAAACTCAAAGGTCCATGCAAAAATGATCCCTGCAGAAGTTGTAGGCAGCTATGTAGGAACTGAGAGAGCAAAAGTCATCTTTCATTGTAAAAAACTTGGTCAGGATGAAGGAATGTGTCTGAATCAGCTTCTGTCTTCTTAATTTAGAGAAGAAGGACCCAACCAGGCCTGTGTTGAGAGCTGTTCCTGGGTGCCTATGGTTGATATACCATTCTAAGTTGTGAAAGTGTCACAGGAAGTAGGGGCAGCCTCCATTTCATGGGACTCTTTGAAGCAACTGTTAGGACAACATGGTTGCCAAGGCAGTGACCTTATTCACTTTCTGAAGGAAGTGACCTCACCTCACAACCTTGGTGACAGAACTCTCTGAACTTGGGATCCAGGAAGCCAGTCACCAAAATCCAGTCCCAGTCCCACTCCCAGGGGTCTCACTTGCTTGGATTTACCAAGGACAGATTTAGTCTTTCTTGGTACCTACTGATGTGAGGATGGCCAAATGCCAGAAAGCTCTGAAAAGTCACCTTTACTGAGAAAGCAGGTATTGGATCACCGCTGGCTCCTCAGTAGTTCAAAATGTTGACCAAAGAGACCAGATCTGAGACAGGACAGGCCATTTTGTGGGAATAAAATATGGTCCACAATTAGAGAAACTCTGGATAGTCACAGACCTACTTCGGGGAAGGAGGTGCCTTTGTGGGTGTGGGTGTGAGTTTGTGGATTTGTCTCATGTTCTCAGAATAGGTAGGAAAGTCGGTATGTTTGGTTTGGTGTAGACTGTTTCGAGTAAGTCGTTTGACAAGGCGAGTGTTTCTATGTCTGTGTATCCCACGGTGTCCATGGTTGTAGACATTAGAAAAGAGAATGCATCAATTGATATGTCCTGTCTAGTTGAAAGCTTCCCAGCATTCATCCTGCCCAATTTATGAATGGATTTCAGCTTGCCTTATCGATGGGCAACACTTGCTATCTTTCAAAGTTTCTGCTTTCTTCCTGAATTCTGGCCACTCTCCAGAATAGGCTCATGGTTTTGTGTCCAATATATGTACCACTTCCAAGCCCTGTGACATCGCCATGTACTGGATAGCTGAAGGGAATGGCGAGCATCTCAGAAAACTCAGGTATCAGTGTGATCAGGAGAGTCTCAGTGGAGAAACCCTGCTTTGGGCCTTTTAATTACCAATTGTTCTGCTGCCCTGAATGTCTGAAAGGTCTTTGCCTCAGGCCACCCCTTTTTGAAGCCTGAAAAAATACTGTTTTCACATGGAAATGAATGGGCATCACCTGAGGCTTTTTGCTTAATTCCTTTGGAAAGGATGTGTCTGAATCAGCCTTTTGGCCCTGTGTGAGGCTTAGGCTTAGATTCTCAGCACCTGATGGATCTAAAGAACGATCCCATGTGTGCATACAAAACCAAAATAGCCAAAAGAGCAGTCATTCTGGATGAAGTCTCTCCCCTTCCTTTGTGAGATTCTAGACCTACATCAAGTTAGAATAGGAATGCATTGGGTCAAATAATTTCTTCAAAGCCCTGCAGAGGCTAGCCCGTAGGAGCTTGGGTTTCCTCATGTCTCCAATTCAGACAAAGAATCTAAACCCCACAGTCAGTAGTCCTCAAATTGGAGAAGCAGAGAAGTATTAACAGCAGGCCTATGTGATCACACCAGGTTCACAGGAAGGGTGTCCAAGCCACCCTGTTTTTAGGCACATTAGGGGCAAGGGAGATTATTTTAGAGACTGTCTTGGTCTGCACCCCTCATAGAAACATTCAACCAGAGGTTATGAAGAGTGTTTATATGAAAGATCATGAGGTCCATGTGGGAGTGTGTTGGTTTTAATTGTGGTCATTTGTGTGGTGGTTGGAAGAGATGACTGGGTCCACCTTGACATGAACTCTGGTGTGATTCCCCTAAGAGACTGAGTTCTGGAACTGACCTCAGAGATGTATTGCCATGAATTGTGTTGGGATGTTATGAGTTCACGCATGAGAGTCGTCCTTGGAAACTGAGATGTATGCCCAGGTTGTATTTCCACAAAGCACTGGGAATCACAGCCAAGATATCACATGATTTTATTCTGAAAGACTTGGCAGCCATAGTTGAGAGTCAAAACACACATGGACCTCACATTGTAGACCTCAATGGGCCTGGATTCACGTGACCATTTAGCCAATCTTTGGGAAGCCTTGCCTGTGAGAATTCTCCATAGCTTTCATTGACATGAGCTTCCTCAAAATTTAATGGTTCTGGATTGATTTGAAACGTACAGTGCCTCCAACTTCATCTTTCAAAAATGGCTAGATAAATACCAAGAAATTTTTGAAATTCCCATGACCAGGTGGCACTGGAGAACCTTTGGATGTCCTGTTGCTGATCATGAGTATACCAGACAGTGCCTTGATTGACTGAGTTTCATGAAAATGGTGTAGGACAGAGATGCCAATAAATTGGAGCCTGCTGAGTACTTGGCCTAGAGCAGTAGTGGGCAGGTGTGTGATAAAACATTTGTGGTGGGGCCATGTGGATCTGCCATTAGCTTCCAAATGTCTTGTGACTGACATGGTGCAGCAAGCAGTCCCTTCTATGTAAAGGCATCTTGTAATATTGAGAAGTTTCAGGGAAAGTTTCAGAATTAAGTTGCTATGGTCAATGGGGAAAGCTATGTGGGATAGAAGCATGGTTGGTGCATTGTCCTGCAGAAACTGACCCACCACACGTGACAGAACTCCCTCCAGCACTGTGTCCCAGTTGACCTCTTTGTATTTTGTGAAGCAAATACCAAACTCCCAGTGAAGCCGCAAGAAACACCATGAAAACTTTAGGATCACAAAATGGCTTCACAGTCCACACGGGGAGACACTTAGACCCCAGGGGCCACAGTTTAGCTACAAACAGCAAATTCAGCACTGCTGCTCATGTTCAGTGGAAAATAATAAACCATGTCCTCCAGATCACATAGATGCAGACCCACCTTTATTGGTCTCACTAGAAACGAAGCTAAAGCACTTGACAACAACATATGTTTCAAGTGCCCAACCTCAGAGGCAGTTCCACAAGAAGTCTTTAGGCCAGAAGAGCTCCAGTTTGTGGAGTGTTTACCCTGTCCCTTACTTTTGGAAACTCCTTAGCATACTCTATTTCAAATATGTATTCACAGATTTTCTAACTCTTCTCCTCTAATTTTGTCTTACTTGGGGACTAGGTAATGTCAAGCCATTGTTCTGGATGACAGTGGGAACAATTTTTTGTAGCACATATTTGTATACACATTGGATTCATTTTATAATTTTCCAGTCAAAATAGTGAATCCCTCACACTAACCCCTATGCTACTAAACTCTGACTAGAATAATAACCCAAACAGAATTGAAATACAAGCAGTTCAGAGGAGGCATCGTGTATAGTTGGACTTGCCTTTTGCATTATATAGGGTAGGAGTTATGAATCTAGTCAATTATTTGGTTGAAAGAATTCTCCATGTTTTTTTAAAGTTAACAAATATGTGAATTCCTGTCTCCCTTTCTCTGTAGCCTATTTAGCACATGTAGTTTTATATGCACATATTTATTCATACCTGGTATCACACGTATATTTTTGGTGAGGTGGCTGACTTGGCATATAGAAATTGTGAGAAGATATCACTCCTTCTAAAAGCTGTTGGAACTGAGAATTCAACCTATGGGTGATCCTCCTATTTAAATAGCATTATACATAAATCCATGTTCAGTAAAATAAATATTTTTGAATCTGTGGATGATATGTATTTCATGATGAATTTCGATTGGCATATATAATGCTACTTTTTAATGTCTCTCTGTGTGTGTCTGTATATATATATATATATATATATATATATATATATATATATATATATTATATATATATATATATCCTCCAGATTTTTCAAAATATGAAATATATGTGTCTTATTATGCACTCCCAAATTTCATTCATATTCATGTATGTGGATTTATAATCTACTTTTCAAAAGATTATTCTCAGAAATATTCATCCACCTGAAATAACATTTTGGTTTACTAGTACTGAAAACTATCTTCAGTAAATGGTGCATAGAAATCCTAATATTTTGACATTGCAAGATGGCCATGAATAGAGTGCATCACACCCTTTGTACTGCGCAACTTCACATGTGAATAAGGAGTTAGAATGACGAAAAAGTATCTTGTTAGGATCTTACAGAAAAATGGGTGTGCCTGGAACCTAGAAGAATGATTTCCACCACCGAGGTCCTGTAATTGAGTCTCAAACAAGAGCCAACTATGCGACCGAAGATCTGGGGTGGCTGATCCGTGTGGCCCATGCCGTGGCTACAGACGGCGGGCCTCCACCGTGAAGCGACCAGCATGCAGGGAGAAACGTTGCTGCGGATTCTGTGGAATCCGGCTGGCTCACCCACCACTGAGCCTGGGGCTGAGTTCGGGATTTCAGATGGGGAAGAAAGTGTTACAGTTCTATCCCCCACAACCGAAACTCCACCGAGGAAACCAACGGCCACCATCTTGGAGAGCTGAAGTATCCACCACCACTCTCCGACAGATTGCAACAACAAAACAGGTGTGTGTTACTCAGCTTATCTCCCATACAGCAGGTAATTCACAAAAATTCTCTCTTAGGCTTTCCGGGGGAGGGATTACCAGAGAAAGCCTTCATAAAGACGGGGGGAAAACTAGTGGCACCTGACCTTCAACTTCCCCTCCCATCACCGGTGAAAACAAAACTTTTCTAGCCAGCGCAATGGGTGGGGCAAGCGGAAAAAATCAAAACAATTGAGTGCCAGTGTTCCCAATAGACACCCTCCACAACCAAGGAACGGCAGGCAAAGAGTACAGTTTGAGCTGCCAAGAGGCATCACTCAGGGGAAATCTGGTGTCGCAGGGGAAATCAGGACTCGCAGAGGAAACCAGGGGACCAGAGGACAGACACGCGTGACTAGGAGGCTGGAGAACGCCTGCCCACCAGCAACCAATCACCCGCTGGCTGCCTGCGCAGTTGGGCAGCTAGAGATCACCCGCCCGCCGGTGACAGCCCATTCGCTGATTGCACGACTGGATGGCTGGAGACCGCCCACCCGCCAGCGACCGGGAGGTGAAACCAACCAGAGACAGTCCAGTCCCACCCCCCCATTCAAACACCCCGGCAAGGAGCCTGGGGCCCGCCATAGCAGACAGGTGACATCACTGGAGCTCAGCTGTCGGAATTCCTTCCAAGTGGAATCCACTTTTGCAGGCATAGTCTACAAACACAAAAGAGAGACAACAGAGATATATAAAACCAAAACAAATCTATTGAAGAAAGCAGAAACACAGCAATCAAATTGAGCTGAAAAGTAACGTGAACATCATGAAAAAACAAGGGAAAAAAAGGTGTGCAAAAAATGCAGGACAACTAAATTCTAAAGGAGGACCGTGAAGCATCAGAAATAGGGATAGGGAAAAAACTCAAGGCATACCTAACTCAGATGGAAAGGAATATTAGAGAAGACATGAGGCAGCAAGTCCAAGCAATAAAAGTATATTTTGAAAATCAAATAAACAAACAAATTCAAATGGCAAAGAATGAGCTTTACCAGGAGATAGAGACATTAAAAAGAAATATCAAACAGTAATCCTAGAAATGCAGGAAAGTATAAACCAAATTAAAAACTCAAATGAAGAGTATTACAAATAGACTAGATCAAGTAGAAGTTACAATGTCAGATAATGAAGACAAAGTTTATCAACTTGAAAAGAATAGAGTAAACACAGAAAAGATGCTTAAATCCCATGAGCAATCTATTCAAAAGATATGGGATGTCATAAAAAAAAAACAAATTTGAGAGTCATCGGGATAGAAAAAGGCATAGAGATTCAAACCAAAGGAATGGACAACATATTAAATGAAATAATTCTAGAAAATTTCCCAGAGATGAAAGATGGAATGGATTGCCAAATCCTGGAAGCCTACAGGACCCCAAGCATTCAAAACCATAATAGACCAACTCCAAGACAAATATTTATGAAGATAGCCAGAACAAGGACATACAGAACAAAGAGAGAATATTAAAAGCTACGAGAGAAAGTAGGCAGGTTACATTCAGGGGTAAACCAATTAAGTTAACGACTGATTTTTTTCATCACAAACTTTGAAAGCAAGAAGATCCTGGAACAAAGTATTTCAAACGCTCAAAAATAATGGATTCCAACCAAGAATACTGTATCCAGCAAAATTAAGCTTCAGATTTGACAATGAAATTTAAGTCTTTCACGCTAAACAAAAGCTAAAAGAATTCACAGCCAGAACACCAGCAGTGCAAAGCATTTTGAGCAAAATACTACAAGAAGAGGATTTGAAAAGTAATGCCTGAAACTAGCAGCAGGAGGTATCTCAGTAAAGGGAGAGGAAAATAACCAAAAAGTAAAAACTAACCAAAATAAATAAATAAATGAATAAATAAATAAATAAACAAACAAACAAACATGACTGGAAGTAGAAATCATATTTCAATTGTAACCTTAAATGTTAATGGCCTAAACTCACCAATCAAGAGACATAAGCTAGTAACCTTGATCAAAAAAAAAAAAAATCCAACAATATGCTGCCTTCAGGAGACTCATATGATAGGTAAAGACATACAGAGGCTGAAATTAAAAGTTTGGGAAAAATCATACCACTCACATGACCCTCGGAAGCAAGCAGGAGTGGCCATACTCATATCGAATAAAATCAACTTCAAACCTACGTTAATCAAAAGGGATAAAGAAGGACACTATATACTGTTAAAAGGAACCTTGCACCAACAATGCATAACCATTATCAATTTGTATGCACCAAACAATTGAGCTGCAACACTCATAAAACAAACTCGCCTCAAGTTCAAGAGTCAAATAAACTACAACACAATAATTATGGGTGACTTCAACACACCGCTCTAGCCATTGGACAATCCTCTAGGCAAAAACTGAATAAAGAAACTATAGAATTCAACAGCAAAATCAGTAACCTAGACTTCACCGACATATATAGAATATATCAACCATCAAAAAGTGGATACACGTTCTTCTCAGCAGCACATGGATCCTACTCAAAGATAGACCATATATTATGCCATAGGGCAATTCTTAGTAAATATAAAGTCGTGGAGATAATACCATGCAGAATATCTGATCATAATGGAATAAATCTGGAAATCAATGATAAAAGAAGGAAGGAAAAATCCTACATCACATGGAAAATGAACAACATGCTACTGAATGATCAATGGTTTACAGAAGACATAAAGGAGGAGATAAAAAAATTCAAAGAGACAAATGACAATACAGACACAACATACTGGAATCTATGGGACACAATGAAAGCAGTTTGAAGAGGGAAATTCATTTCTTGGAGTTCTTTCCTCAAAAAAAAAAGAAAAATCAGCAAATAAATGAACTCACACTACGCCTCAAAAACCTAGAAATGGAAGAGCAAAACAACAGCAAATGTAGTAGAAGACAAGAAATAATTAAAATTAGAGCAGAAATCAACGAAATTGAAAAAAAATTGAAAATATTGATAAAACTAAAAGTTGGTTCTTTGAAAAAATAAATAAGATCTGCAGGCCCTTAGCCATGCTAAGGAAGAGAAGAAAAGAGAGAGCAGGCCCTTAGCCATGCTAAGGAAGAGAAGAAAAGAGAGAACTCAAATTACTAACATACGGGATGAAAAAGGCAATATCACAACAGACACTACAGAAATAAGAAGATAATTAGAAAGTATATGGAAACCCTATGTTCCAATAAAATAGATGATAGTGAAGATATCAATAAATTCTTAAGTCATGCGATCTGCCCAGATTGAGTCAGGAAGACACACACAATTTAAACAGACCAATAACAAAGGAAGAAATAGAAGAAGCCATCAAAATACTACCAACCAAAAAAAGCCATGGACCGAATGGGTATACAGCAGAGATCTACAAAACCTTCAAAAAGGAATTAATACCAATACTTTCCAAGCTATTTCAAGAAATAGAAAAATAAGGAACTCTTCCAAATTCATTCTATGAGGCCAATATCACCCTGATCCCAAAACCAGACAAAGACACTTCAAAGAAAGAAAACTACAGACCAATATCTCTAATAAACTTGGATGCAAAAATTCTCAATAAAATCTTGGTGAATCGAATACAAAAGCATATCAAAAAAATTATGCACCATGATCATGTAAGATTCATCCCTGGGATGCAAGGCTGGTTCATTATACGGAAATCAATAAATGCTATTCACCACATCAATAGACTTAAAGACAACAACCATATGATCGTATCAATAGATTCAGAAAAAACATTCGACAAAGTTCAGCATCCCTTTATGTTGAAAACACTAGAAAAACTAGGGATAACAGGAACTTACCTCAAAATTGTAAAAGCTATATATGCTAAACCTCAGGCTGGCATCATCCTAAATTGAGAAAAGCTGAAGGCATTCCCTCTAAAATCTGGAACAAGAGGGATGCCCTCTATCACCACTTCTATTTAATTCAGTTCTTGAAATACTAGGCATAGCAATTAGACAGACAAAAGAAATTAAAGGCATAAAACTAGGAAAAGAAGAACTTAAATTATCGCTATTTGCGGATGACATGATAATATATTTAACAGACCCAAAAGGGTCTACAGAGGAACTGCTGGAGTTAATAAATAAATTCAGCAAAGTGGCAAGATATACAATCAACACGCATAAATCAAAGGCATTCCTGTATATCAGCAGCAAAACTTCTGAAATGGAAATGAGGAAAACCACTCCATTCAAAATATCCTCAAAGAAAATAAGATAATTGGAAAAACAATTATATAGTTGGGAATCAACCTAACAAAAGAGGTGAAAGATTTATAAATGAAAACTACAGAAACATAAAGAGATAGAAGAAGATCTTAGAATATGGAAAAATATACCCAATTCATCGATAGGCAGAACTAGCATCATCAAAATGGCGATATTACCCAAATTCTCTACAGGTTTAAATTGATGCCAATCAAAATCCCAACGACATTTCTTGTAGAAAAGATAAAGCAATCATGAAATTCATATGGAAAAACAAAAGACCCAGAATAGCAACAGCAATTCTAAGCAGGATGTTTGAATCTGGAGGTATAGCGATACCAGACTTCAAACTGTACTACAAAGCAATAGTAACAAAAACAGCATGGTACTGGTACCAAAACAGGCAGGTGGACCAATGGTACAGAATAGAGGACACAGAAACCATTCCACAAAATTACAACTTTCTTATATTTGATAAAAGGGGCTAAAAACCTGCAATATACGAAGGACAAATGGTGCTAGAAAAATTGGAAATCGATATGCAACAAAATGACACTGAATCCCTTTCTCTCGCCAAGCAAGGAAGTTAACTCAAGATGGATCAAGGAGCTAGATATCAAATCAGAGACACTGCATCTGATACAAGAAAAAGTTGGCTACGATCTACATACTGTGGGATCGGGCTCCAAATTCCTTAATAGGACACCCATAGCCCAAGAGTTAATAACAAGAATAAATTAATGGGACTTACTTAAACTAAAAGTTTTTTTTTTTTTTTCTCAGCAAGAGAAACAATAAGAGAGGTAAATAGAGAACCTACATCCTGGGAACAAATTTTTACCCCTCTCACTTCAGATAAAGCCCTAATATCCAAAATATACAAAGAACTCAAAAAATTAAAAAGTAAGGTAACAAATAACCCAATCAACAAATGGGCCAAGGACCTGAACAGACACTTCACAGAGGAGGACATACAATCAATCAACAAGTACATGAAAAAATGCTCACAATCTCTAGCAGTCAGAGAAATGCAAATCAAAACCACCCTAGGATACCATCTCACTCCAGTAAGATCGGCAGCCATTAGGAAGTCAAACAACAGTAAGTGTTGGCGAGGATGTGGGGAAAAGGGGACACTTGTACACTGCTGGTGGGACTTCAAATTGGTGCAGCCAATTTGGAAAGCAGTATGGAGATTCCTGGGAAAGCTGGGAATGGATCCACCCTTTGACCAAGCTATCACACTTCTTGGACTATTCCCTGAGGATCTTAAAACAGCGTACTATTGGGATACTGCCACATCAATGATCATAGCGGGACAATTCACAACAGCTAGACTGTGGAACCAACTTAGATGCCCTTCAATAGATGAATGGATTAAAAAAACATGTGGAATCTACACACAATGGAGTATTACGCAGCACTAAAAAATTACAAAATCATAGAATTTGCAGTGAAATGTATGGCATTAGAGCAGAATATGCTAAGCAAAGCTAGCCAATCCTTAAAAAAACAAATGCCAAATGTCTTCTTTGATATAAAGAGAGCAACTAAGAACAGAAAGGGAGGAAGAGCATGAGGAAAAGATTAACATTATACAAAGACGTGTGGGGGGAGAGAAAGGGAGAGAGAAGAGAAAGCATATGGAAATGGTAGAATACCCTCAATGATACACAAAATTACACATAATAGGTTGTGAGGGGAAATGGGGCGGAAATAATGGAGAGAATTAAACAACAGCACATGAGGTAGAGAGGGAAGATGGGAGGGCAGGGGAGGGGGGATAGTAGGGGATAGGAAAGGTAGAAGAATACAACAGTCACTAATATGCCATTATGTAAAAATGTGAATGTGTAAGCAATGTGTTTCTGCAATTCTTATTTGGGGAAAAAATGGGAGTTCATAAACCAAATGAGAAAAATGTATCAAAGATGATATATCATGAGCTTTGTAATGTTTTGAACAACCAATAAAAATAAATAAATAAATAAAGGTTTAAAATTGAGTGGGAAGAAATCAGCTAAAAAAGGGTTGAGATGCATTCATTTTGCTAAGCAGAAACTTTGTTTTGTGTAGTTGTAACTATCACAAATTTATTTTACCAGAAATTTGGCTTTTGAAAATGCACATAAAATGAGATTAAAGGATAATTCACCTACCTTCATGAAAAATTCATAGCATTTCCTATATTTTTCATATTTCATTTTTTTAGTTAATATTTTGTCATGGACCATGTCTAGCCTTAGGCTATTCTTCCAGAATACTACCTCATCTGACAAGTTCGTACAATGTATTGGATTTTTCTTTTCATCTTTTATTTAATTGTTTCTAGCTAATAATGTGTATTTCTTCTTATCTTTATTTGGACATACATACCCAACTATATCTTTGCATTTTATGTTTTACTGCAGAAGAGACTCATCAAAAGTTCTTTGTTATATGTATTAACAATCAAACATTCAGAGAAGGCAATTATTCTTAATTTTGCATGAAAATAACTTTGTACCATTTTTCTTATAAAGATTTAGAATTATTAATAATGTCCCTGCTGTAATAAGTAACTACTTACAAGAAGAATTAAACAATTGACTTTATATCAATTATGAATATGAAAAGTACTAAAATAAATATTTGGCAATTAATACACAATTGATAGAAATTGAAATCACGAGAAAGCCATTTAAATTGTCAGTGCATATGGTCCTTAAATAATAGGTTTTTTAAAAAAATTTTTCTCTAATTCATAAGATATATTATGCCATATTATAGCTTAATGTGATATAAAACCTTAAATTATCACAATGATAATAATAATCCATTGTTCCTTCCTCTACATTCTGTGGCATGCTAGTACTAAAATAAATTGTATTATAACACCAAAAAAAAAAAAAGCCAAATCATAATATTTCTACAGTAACTGACACGAGTTTAACATCAATGCAAGTAGATTAGATTCCTATGGGACATGATGTGCATTTTGACGTTCATTTTTATTCAACACTGGAACATTACTATTTCTTCAGTTTATGCACATCAGAGGATATATAAATATTTCATCCACAATTTAGCAAATTTATACGCATTTGTTTAACTTCAAATCACTTCCTGCTTCAGAACCCATGTATTCCTCCATGTTTCTTGACTGCTCTTTTCATGAGACTTCTTTCCAAACACATTATTTTCGATTTCCTTTATCATATTTGAAGGAAAACACCCGTCATGATAAACCATAACCCTAATATTACCTTTAAATGTATAAGTGGTTGGAAAGAATGATTGTATATCAATATAAGATTTCTTACTTAGTTACAGATATCAATTCAATCCATTATTTAAAGTGGAACCAGTTATTTATTCACAGTATGGTCTATTCATGTATTATCTCTATATTCATAGACACAGGGTACACCTCTTTGTACCCCCAATACTAATTTATACGTCTTCAAAATATTGCTCCCAGAAATGGTGGAACAAATACATGTAACCTGATCTACATATACATTTTATCACAGTAATATTCTGAACAGAAAAAGCAAAGTTCTCACTTATGATTGTACCATACCTAAATGGAAAGTGATCCTGGATTACTAAAAACATCCATGTCCAGGTTGCCTAATGATCTCAAATGAAAATCCTATTGGTGACTACATATTTGTTTCTTCCAAAGATTATATATTCAAACTCAACCCTTTGAATACGTCTAAAGCTGTCACTCACTTTACACTTTGAATGATTTTGTAATGTGTCTATTGATATCTGCTTTCCTACATATTTTCCCCAGTTCATCATTGTGACTGAATCTTCACATGTGCTATCACTAACATTCACTCTCTAACCGAAACCCTATTGCTAAAAAACTTTGGTCCAAATCCTATATTCACTCTTCTTCCTAAACCTACCTACTGTCTTCCTAATCCTATCGACTATCCCTTTTTGACTGGATGTTCTCTTCTACATTCAATCATCCAAGGTACAAGGTCCTATGCCATTGTATATCGATTTATCTGAGACATCTGTGCAGAACGTAATTCAATGCTAAGTATCCCAATCAAGAACCCAATGACCTTCTGGGCTTCAAATCTTACTTAGATTTCTCTTTTCGTTCATATATTTCACCTCTATATTCTTATAAATATCACAGGTTACCAATACCATTTTTCATCGAGCAGAATGGTTCCTAATCAAAATTGAAAATGTTATTAACACTTACCATACACTGTTCCCTCAATCTAACTTTACAGAAAAGCAATGACAGTGTTGGTCTTACAATACAGGAATGTATGGGATCTTCCACCTGATGAGAACCTCAAAGGTATGTGCAGAAATGATTCCTGGAGAAGATGTAGGCAGCTATGAAGGACCTGAGAGAGCAAAAGTCATCTTCCATGGAAAACAACCTGGTAGGATGAAGTTTGGTGTCTGAATCAGCCTCTGTCTTCTTAATGTAGAGGAGACGGACCAAACCAGGCCTTTTGGAGAGCTGTTCCTGAGAGCCTATGGATTATATCCCATTCTAACTTATGAAAGGGTCACAGGAAGTAGGGGCAGCCTCCATCTAAAGGGACCATAAGAAGCAACTGCTAAAACAAAGTGGTTGCCAAGGCAGTGACCTCATTCATTTCCTGAAGGAAGTGACCTCACCTCACTTCCTTGGTGTTGGAACTCTCTGAACTTGGGATCCAGGAAGCCAGGCACCCCGAGCCAGTCCCAGTCCCAGTCCCAGTTGTCTCACTTGTTTGGATTTACCAAGGAGAGGGTCAGTCTTTCTTGGTACCTACTGATTTGAAGATGTCCAAATGCCAGAAGAGCTCTGAAGAGGGGCCTTTCCTGAGAAAGAAGGTAGTGGCTCACCACTGGTTCCTGTAAACTTCACAGAGTTGACCAAGGAGACCAGATCTGAGACAAGACAGGCCATTTCGGAGGAACATAGTATGGCCCAGCAGTCAGAGAACACTCCGAATAGTCACAGACCTACTTGGGGGAAGGAGGTGCCTTTGTGGGTGTGGTTGTGGGTTTGTGATTTGGTCTCATGTTCTGAGAATAAGTTTTTTCAGATATCAGCTCCGGAGCCCAGGAATTAATTCTCATTGGGGCTAAGGTTCCCCACCAGTGAGATTTGAATTTGGCGCTGGCTGCAGAGTTAACAAGGGCAGGGACTTTTAACGCCACTGCAGAAAAGAAGAAGGTACGAAGAAGAAGTCCTTAGGTGCCATGTTGGGGTTTTTCTCTGGGGTATGGCTGCCATTTATACTTTTCCTAACATTCCTCCCTTTTTGTTTTCTTAGAAAGTGGGGCATTGTTTGTCATTTCTGGCTGCTGCCTGCTGTGTGGGGGTGCTGTGGGGCCTAGAAAGGGAAGTGGGCAAATGCTCGGGGGCCAGGTCTGGGGATATCATGGCAGCCAGAAATAAAAGCCAGTGGTATAGATAGCTACTTCAGTAGGGGTAAAGTCTATGAAAGTTCCCTGATGCCACAAGTTGTCGATGGCATGAAACCAGTTCTGGATGGAGGAGATTGTTGGTATCAGCTACTGGTCCTGTAACAGAGACTCTAGGAAATACTGGAAGCGTTGCCTGGTCATGGCGTCACCAGCACTTGAAGAAGATCAGAGCGAATAAAAACAGAATGAAGATAAAAATTAAAGCAAAGGTCAATTTTTGGCAGAAGTTCCATGTTGGGGGACTGACATAGAAGAGGCCAAGGGCCATGAGGAAGCTTAGAAGGTCATAAAGACTCATGAATCCAGGATGGCAGCTTGAGAGGTTCTCCAAGCTCGTTGCCTCCCGCTGTCTGATGTACGTTGCATTCCATCGTGCCTGGTAGTGAGCTTCATCACTGAGTGAACTGTTCTCTTGGAGATGTTAGGGGTTCATCGGTCATCAGAGGATGGTAGTGCCTAAGCAAAAGCTGGTTGAAATTTTGATTAGAAATTTTTTGCAGTTGGGTTTGAAGGAACTTCATTATGCATGGCAAGAGAGCAAAAAAAGGGAGCATCCCAATAAGGGGCCCCAAGATAGGTAGTAAGTACATGGCAAGATAGGATTGGAAGAACCCTGTTATGGGATTGGAGGAGCTAGGTTTGAGCAATTTGGTCAATAATTTCTGCAATTTAACAACATTTTTTTCTATCAGCCCAGATTCATTAACATAAGAGCAACATTCCTCTCTGAGGAATAGGCATGTACCCACTTTTTCTGCAGTGAGAAGATCAATTGCCCTTTGGTTCTGTAAAGCCACTTGTGCCAATGAAGTAACCTGGCACTGCAAGGAGCCCAGAGACTCAGCAGTGGTATCTAGTGCTTCCTGCAGTTTTTGTTGCAGGTCTTTGAATGCCCATAGAGCATGACCTATAGTTCCACCAGAGAATCCGAGACCCGACACTGAGGTTGTTAAAGTGAGGCCTACCAGAACCGGAAGAAAGACTGCCCTACAGGTTCAGGAAGGTAGGGCCAACTGTCGGAATTCGGTGGGAGTATACAAAGACAGCTGAGGAACTACAGTAACCAAGAAACAGGTGCCAGAGACATTGATCGTTGAGGTACTTAAAGACCCATTACACCAGAGGAAATGTCCAGGTTGCATAAATGCAGGGCTCGATTGGGTGCTTAAGCTCAAGGAACAAATGGGTAAAGGATTCATTATTGGCAGGTAGAAACAGATGAAAGCAAATAAAGTATTGGTGAAATAACTTTCCCACAGTGGGATACGTGTCACATGTAGGGGTTGTCCTTTCTTAGAGAAATTGTAGGTTTTTGCTGAAATATTTCCTGCCGCTAATGGGACTAAGTGAAGCACAGAGAAAGCACTGAGAAGGAGGCACAAAAAGAGGGGTGGAGTTTAATAATCGAAGAGATTGGTGTAACAAATTGAGCCATGTGTCAGGGGGACCTGAGGGGGTTGAAGGTTCTGAATCCTTTGTGGATGAGCTATGGATAAGATCTAAAAGTTTTGATTCTGACTCCTTAATGTGTTCAACTACCTGGATGGTTGCCTTAGGTGGCATAATCAGGGTGCGGCCAACTGTCATCCACCCTGTGGGTCTGACTGAGGTTGTCCGAGCATAGACAGCAAACTCAACATAGTCCCAACGTTTGGCCTTGGGGTCAGGTATATCTAAAGTATACCATCCATTGTTATCAGATAAAGAGACTTTATCCCACTTTAGGTAACTAGAAGTCCACACTTTAGGGTAACAAAGTGAGTGGTAAGAATAGCTACCATGTTCATCATGGAACCTGCATGACCAATAGGGGCACCCATTATATATCTCAGGCCACCAATGACAATAGTCTTTTGTTTGATCAAAAAGGAAGCAAATGAAAAGCCAGTTCCAGCTACCAGGGACGAAGGTCCTTGAAGGTGACAATTTTAGGGAAATAGAGGTGCAGTTGTGGATGAAGCAAGTAGTTGCATCCACTGCACGGACCTTCTACATGCCATGTTCTGAGTATCGTTCCTGAAGAGTGAATAAATACATGGTAGGAGAGGAGGGTAAAGACCAGTCCCGATAGAGCACAGAAAATAAGCAGAGCACAAAAAACAAGCAGTTACAGAAGATTAGGGTGTTGAGAGAGCCCATTGTGACTTTTTTAAGAGGAATTGGGCTGCATGGAACACCGTGTGAGCCGCAACTTAAATGGGTGAGATGAGTGTGGAGAGCAGGAGTTAATGGGAGGTTCAGGAGGTGATTCTTGGAGTTCCTCTGGGTTGGTCCTGTCGTCAGCAGGTGGGGCCTCCTGGTGATATGGCTTCAACCTAGAAATGTGAATCCAGGGAGTTAGATGGTTGTCTGGTAAGGAGAGTTTGGCGGCAGTGGGGGTACAGAGAATGACAGCATAGGGGCCTTCCCATTTTGGGGCAAGAGTCCCTTTCTCCTCTGGGGTATTATAATATACTAGACTCCCAGGTGTTAAGGGAGGAGTGTTTGGAGAGGACACTGGGTCCGGATGAAGCCAGTCCTGATATTTCCAGAGTTCCGAGCGGAGATGATACAAAAGAGGCAAAGACAAATCTCGGGTGAGAGGTCCTTGTGAAATGACCAACCCAGGGGGTATAAGAGGTCTTCCATATATTATCTCAAAGGGAGACAGTAAAGATGGTTTTTAGGGAGAGCTCTGATTCGAAGCAAATCCAAGGGAAGGAGTTTGACCCAGTCTAAGTTTAATTCCATTGTCATTTTGGTAAGGACTTCCTTTAGAGTACAATTTACCCTTTCCACTTTCCCTGAAGCTTGTGGATAATATGGACAGTGGAAATGCCACTTGAAGGAGAGGGCTTGAGAGACCTTTTGTGTGATTCTAGAAATAAACTCAGGGCCATTGTCATATTGTAGAGAAGTGGGCATACCAAACCTGGGGATGATGTCTGTCAGTAAGATTAAAGCTACAGTGGAAGCCGTTTTATTGGAAGTGGGAAATGCCTCAATCCAACCAGAGAAAGTGTCCACAAAGACAAGGAGGTATTTAGTGCGCCATACTGTGAGCATGTTGGTGAAGTCTACCTGCCAGTCAGCAGTGGGAATGTGTCCCCGGGCTTGGTGGGAAGGAAAAGGTTTGGGCCTTAAAGGAGTATAAGTGTTGGTCCACTGACAGATCTGACAATTAGAGGCTATATTCTGTAGCATGGCTTTGTCAGAGAGGGTGAGCGAGAAGAAGCTCTGTAAAAAGAGGGTCAAAGACTGAGAATTGGAAAGGAATAGAGTATGAAGGAACTTGAAGAGATCCTTGTTCTTACTGGAAGAAGTAGGGGCTTCAGATGAGCTGTCTAAAGTGGCCATTATATGTCCCCCAGGGGGTCCATCATTGGAAGTGGTAGCAGCCATTTGTTCCGCCTGGTCAGCTTTGGCATTGCCCTCAGTGATAAGAGAGACGTCCTTCTAATTAGACCTACAATGGACAACTCCCACCTGGGTGGGTAAGTGGGAGGCCTTTATCAGATTGGTTATAAGAGCCGAATTAGTGATCACATTACCTTTGGTGGTAAGTAGGCCTCGCTCCTTTCATATTGCAGCATGGGATAAGATATGGAAGACATATTTTGAATCAGTATAAAGGGTTAGGGATTTTCCTTGTGCTAGAAGGCAGGCACGAGTGGCTACTATAAGTTCAGACTGCTGGTTGGTAGTTCCTGAAGGCAGAGCTTTGGCCTCTATAATCTCAGTGGCTGAAACTACAGTGTATCCAAAGTAATGAGTGCAATTCTGCCTAAAGGAACTGCCATCAGTAAACCAGATAAGGTCAGGCTTGGCTAGTAGTCTCTCAGAAATGGAAGAATGACAGGGGAGGAAATCATCTAAGGTTTCCAACCAATTATGAGTTGGTGTGTTAGACGTGGGAGTCATTGAGAGCAGTGAGGCAGGGTTCTGTGCAGAGCAGGGGAGGAAAGTAATGTTAGGGTTTTCCAGAAAGGAAGTGAGGAGTGACAGAACTCTGGATGGAGGAAGGGTTTGAAAGCCCTTATAAGCTAAAAGATCCTTCAAGTGATGTGGGGAGTGGATAGTTAAAGGGGCCCCAAAAGTAAGCTTAGAGGCTTCTTTGTGTAAAATTTGTTCAGCAGCCAGAGCTCTTAAGCAAGGGGCCCACTCACGGATGGTAGGGTCAATTTGCTTGGACAAATATGACACAGGTGCAAATGTAGGCCCATAGTTTTGACCTAAGACCCCAAGTTCTTGCCTCCCTTTTTCATGGACATATACATGAAATGGTCTTGAAAGATCAGGAAGGTGAAGGGCAAGTGCCTTTAAGACAAGTTGCTGAAGCCTGCGCAAGTGGTAGTTTGGGGAGGAGGCAAGAGATTCACTAGGGGGTCCCTTTGCTAGTTCATACAGGATTTGTATAGACGAGAATAATTTGGGATCCAGGCCCTAAAATAACCTGCTAGTCCTAGGAATAATAGTATTTTGGCTTTTGTATGGGGCACTGGAAGATCAGAGAGGAGTTGCCTCCTATCCAGTGTTATTTCCTTTTTTCTGGGTGTAAGGCAAAAACCAAGAAAGGTGACAGAAGACTGGGAAACCTGGGCCTTGTGGGGAGACTTCCTATTTCCCTTGTCTGCTAGGAAATTAAGAAGCTGTGCAGTGTGGGATTGAGAGTGTTCCCAGAGGGACTACATAGAAGAAGGTCATCGACATATTGAAGGAGAGTAGAGTCAGGACAGGTCGGGTGAAAGGATGTGAGGTCCTGGGCAAGAACTTGGCCAAAGAGATGGGTGCTATCCCTGAATCCCTGTGGGAGGACAGTCCAGGTAAGCTGATGAGAATGGCGGGTGTGAGAGTCAGTGCAAGTAAAAGCAAAGATATCCTGAGATTCTGAGAACAAGGGAATAGAAAAGAATGCATGTTTCAAATTTAGAACCAAGAAGTGGGTAGTAGTGGCAGGGATCTGAGAGAGGAGGGTGTAAGGGTTGGACACTAGCGGGTGGATGGGGACCACAGAGGAGTAGACAAGGGGAAGGTCTAGAACCAGCCTGTAGGACACGTTAGGTTTCTTAACTGCCAGAATGGGGGTGTTGAAAAGAGAGTGTGTAGGCCTAAGATACCCCTTTAATTATAAATCCTGGATGATGGCTTCTAATCCGAGGAAGGCTGTGGTTGTGAGTGGATATCATGGTTGACTAATATATCTTGAAGGCTCCAGTAAGACAATATGAATAGGACTGCATTTAGCCATAAAGGGTGTAGTTGTGTCCCAAAACTCAGGGTTAACTGGTTTAGATAGTCGTGGGAGAGTGCATGGAGGAGGTGTATCTGCCCCTAGGAACATCATGAGGAAATGAGAGGTAGGAGAGGTGTGGGGTGATATGTGAATGGTGACTTTTAATAGTGAGAGTATGTCCCTTTCCAGAAGGGGAATGGGGCAATGGCTCATAACGAGAAAGGAGTGAGTGAAGGACAAAAGGGATTTTGAGGGAAAATATGTTTACCTCCTACCACGACAATAGGAGTTTTTGAGGGTGTGGTAGAACCCCAATACTCCCTCAAGACCGAAAAAGTGGCACCACTATCCAAAAGAAAGGTAATGAAGCGTCCATCCACCAGGAAGGTGACCCTAGGTTCTTGATTCTTGATGGTAATAATCTGGAGGGAAGGCCCAGGGCTCCATCATTCCTCCTCTGCCAAGCCCAGGAGAGGCTGGGGTTGCCGGGTGGCTGACCAACCTCCCTTCCGGGTTGTTGGGCAGTCTTCCCCCCAGTGTCTCCTTTGATGGCATGTTGGGCAGGGGTTGTAGGGTGTTCTCGGCGAAGGACAATCCTTACCACATTTGAAGCAAGCTCCAGGGGGTGTCACATTGGGACGGCGTGGTGATGGCCTTCTCTGAATGACCTGGGCCAACATTTGGAATTTGGCATTTTCAGCTCTCTTCCTACGACATTCACTTTCATCCTCTCTACTATGAAAAACCTTTAAAGAGACAGCGAGGATTTCGGTCTGAGGAGTAGCAGGGCCCTGTTCAAGCTTTTTAAGCTTGGCTTTAATGTCAGAGTATTTTTGGGCCAGAACATATGTCATTAAGAGATGACGGCCATCAGGGGTTTCTGGGTCGAGTTATGTGCAGTGTTGAAGGGCCTTGGTTAGTCTATCCAGGAATTCTGAAGGTGTTTCCTCCTTCCTTTGAATGACCTCCTGCACCTTTTTAAAGTTAACAGCATTGTGGGTCGCCTTTTTCAGGCCCGCCAAGAGGCAGGATGTAAAAAGGTCATGAGTCTGTAAGCCTTCAGGGGTGTTGTAATCCCATAGGGTTCCTGCTCTGGGACAGCATGAGAGCCCGTGGGGTGGTCAGGATTGGTCCTATGATTTTCATCAGCATGGGCTTGGGCTAGCTCCCAGACCCATTGCCTTTCCTCGGGGAGAAGTGTATTGGCCAAGAGCATGTATATGGCATGATGAGTGAGGCTATATGCTTGCAGGACCCATTGAAACTCCCGAATGTAAGTGGTGGGTTTAGTGGTGATTGAGCCTAACTTGCTCTCTAGCTGAGTAATGTCTGACCTGGAGAAGGGCACGTGGACTCTGATGACACCCTCGGGACCAGCTACCTCACGAAGGGGTGCGATTGTCTTAGGGGTGGGAAGGAGTCCTTTAGACCTGGTAAAAGGAGGACTGAGAGAGGCAGGCGGAGGACAGGAAGGAGAGGGAGGGGAAGGGAGTGTCTCTTTGGAAGAGGAGGAAGTGGAGCAGGCAGAAGAGGATGGAGGGGAGGGGGATAAAATGGAAGGCTGAGGATCCATGGAATCAGGCAGAGGATGAGGAGGGTATTGCAGAAGAGAAGGGGCAGATGGGGCTGGGGAGAAGGTGGGGGTTCATCTGCTGGGTTGAATGAGGAAGAATCTGTGAAGTCAGAAGTAGAAGTAGGGAAAGAGAGGGGATTGCAAGCAAGGAGGACCTGACGGGGAGGGCAGGAGGAGCAGAGACAAGGTGCTGTGTGGGAAGGCTAATACCTTCAATGCAGGGAATCTCCCTCCACTTTTCCAGACGCTGGCAGTAGTTAAAAAGGTCCCAGGGGAGGTTTGGATCTAAGGAGCCTTCTGGAGGCCAATGATTGCCATTATCCAGTGGATATGGAGGCCAATCTTGGGTACAGAATTTAATTAAAAGTTTGGGCTTGATGTCTGGTGTGAGGGAGAGTGTGGCCAGATTTTTTATTAAACATTTGAGAGGTGAGGCTTCAGGTACAGATGAAGAGGTGCCCATTGTCACAGGGAGAGATGGAAGAGAGAGAGAGAGAGAGAGAGAGAGAGAGAGAGAGAGAATAAGAGTAAGCGAGAGAGACAAAGAGAAAACGCGAGCTGGAACGGCTTCCAGGAAATTCAGGGCGAATGGGGGTCACGTGGGTGTCCCCAAAATGACCAGCTGTCGCGAGGAAATACAGAGGGTACTACCTGGTCGTCACCAGTGAAGTGCGATCTGGAAGACCCAATGGGTTTGGAGCCATGGGCAACCTGACGTCAGGAAAGTTTTCGAACGCAGCTGAAGAAGTCAGTAATGAAAACAGAACTCCAGCTCCAGCAGAATGCAGTTCTAGGACGGGAGTTCAGTTTTCCCTGAGCAGAGAGGCAGCTTCAGCCAGACACAGCAGCCCTGCAGGAAACAGCAAATCTAGCCGGCAGCAGCAGTGGCAGCAAAGTAGGAAAAACCACAGAGTCTCTAGTGTAAACTCAGAACCCTCATGCCCCAAAGGGAAACGGATCACTAGAGGGTCCACTGTGACCAGTAAAGGTCTTGATGGGAGGAATTTTCTCTCCCCTACCGGGCGTCTAGAGTGTGCTGGACGTTCAGGGTCACAAAACTAGCAGTAGCCCGAAGGAAGTTGGCGAGCCGGGGTCAGGGGAAGCTTACATACATCAGATCAGTGGTGAGTGCAGGAAGCTGGCGTCTGAAAAGAGCGGACCAGGACGGAGTGTCTGGGCGGAACGGGGGACGGGGCTCTTGTTGGAAAGAGCTCACCCGTATCCTCAAACGGGGCACCAAAATGAAAGAACTCCCCACTCAAAGGCACTTCGCCGGGAGAATTCCAATTTTATTGCAAAAAGCTGTGTGCTTATATAGAACTAAGGAGGAGATGAAAGGACTTAGATAAATGGCAGGCAACCCGTTTATTGGCAAGTTCTTTCAGATATCAGCTCCGGAGCCCAGGAGTTAGTTCTCATTGGGGCTAAGGTTCCCCGCCAGCGAGATTTGAAATTGGCACCAGTGGGAGAGTTCACCCGGCGGGAACTTTTCGCGCCACTTCAGAAAAGAAGAAGGTAGGAAGAAGAAGTCCTTAGGCGCCATGTTGGGGTTTTTCTCTGGGGTATGGCTGCCGTTTATACTTTTTCCAACAATGAGTATACCAGACAGTGCCTTGATTGACTGGTTTTCATTAAAATGGTGTTTAACAGAGATGCCAGAAAGTTGGATCCTGCTGAGTAGTGGGCCTAGAGCAATGGTGGGCAGGTGTGTGATAAAACATCTGTGGTGGGGCCATGTGGATCTGCCATTGGCTTCCAAATGGCTTGTCACTGACATGGTCAAACCAGCAGACCCTTATATGTAAAGGCATCTTGTTATATGGAGAGGTTTCAGGACGCTGTTCAAAATCAGGTTGCTATAGTCAAGGGGGCAAGCTATGTGGGATAGAAGCCTGGTTCTTGTATTCTCCAGCAGACCCTGACTCACCACACGTGACAGAACTCCCTCCCGTAGTGTGTTCCATTTAAACTCCTTGTATTTCGTGAAGCAAGTACCAAACTTCCAGTGCAGCAGCAAAAAACACCACGAAAATAGAGGATGACCATATGGCTTCACAGTCCACATGGGGAGACATTTAGCCCCCAGGGGCCACAGTTTACCTACAAAGGGAGAATTCAGCAATGCTGCCTCATGTTCATTGGGAAAAAAAGAAACAATGTCCACCAGGTCACATAGATGCAGACCCAGCTTTTATGGTCTCACTAGAAAGGAAGCTAAAGCTCCTGACAACAACATATATTTCAAGTGCCCAACCTCACAGAGAGTTTCCCAAGAAGTCTCTAGGCCAGCAGAATTCCATTTTTGTGGAGTGTTTACCCTGTTCCTTACTTTTGAAAACTCCTCTACCACTTCCAAGATTGTGAACTCCTGATTGTTTTCCATTCCAGATATGTATTCATGGAATTTCTAACTCTTTTCCTCTAATTGTTTCTTACTTGGGGCGAAGGTATTGTCAAGACATTGTTCTGGATAAGAGTGGGAAGATTTTTGTGTAGCACATATTTACATACACATTGGATACATTTTGAATTTTTCATTCGAAATACTGAAACTCTGACACTAACCCATACCCTACTAGACTCTGACTACTAATCCTAATATGATGGAGAAAAATAACCCAAACAGAATAGAAATACAAGCAGTTCAGAGGAGGCATGGTGAATAGTTGGTCTTGCCTTTTCCATGATATAGGGTAGGAGTTATAAATCTTGTCAATTTTTTTCTTGAAATTGTTCTCCATGTGTTTTTAAAGTTAACACACATGTGAATTCCTGTCTCCCATTTTCTGTAGCCAATTCAGCACATGTATTTTTATATGCACATACAAAATCCTACCTGGAATACATGTACATTTTTGTGAGGTGGCTAACTTGGCAGATACAAAGTATGAGAAGAAATCACTCCTCCTAAATGCTTTTGGAACTGAAAATTCAAACTATGAGTGAGCTTTTTAGTTGAGCAACATTATACATAAATCCATGTTCAGTAAAATTAATATTTTTGGATCTGTGGATGATATATATTTCATGATGAATTTTGATTGGCATATATTTTCTACTTTCCAATGTATTTGTGTGTGTGTGTGTGTATATATATATATATATATATATATATATATATATATATATATATATATACACTCTAGATTTTTCAAAATATGAAATACATGTGTCTTATTATACACTCCCTAAATTCACTAATGTTCATGTATGTGGTTTTATAATCAACTTTTCATAAGATTATTTTCAGAAACATTCATCCACCTGAAATACATATTTGTTTTCTAGTACTGAAAACTTACTTCAGTGAATGGTGCAAACAAATCCTTATATTTCTACAGTAACTGACCCACTTTAACATCAATGCTACTAGATTCCTATGGGACATGATGTGTATTTTGACGTTCAATTTTATTCAACACTGGTACATTTCTATTTCTTCAGTTTTTGTACATCATAAAATGTACATTTCATCCACAAGTTCACAAATTTAAAGACATTTGTAACACATTCAATCACTTCCTGCTTCAGAACACATATATTCCTACTTGTTTTTGACTGCTCATTTCATGAGACTTCTTTCCAAATACATTATTTTCGATTTCCATAATCAATTTTGAAGCAAAACTCACACAGAATTTATGATAAACTACAACCCTAATATTACCATTAGATGTATAACTGGTTGGAATGAATGTATGTATATCAATATAAGATTTGCTATGTATTTTGAGATATAAATTTATTCCAATTTGTAAAGTTGGAACAAGTTATATTATTTATTCACAGTATGGTCTAGTCAATCATTCTCTCTATATTCATACACACATGGTACACCTATTTGTGCCCCCAATACTAATTTATACCTCTTCAAAATATTGCTCCCAGAAATGGTGCAAGAAATACTCATGTCACCAGATCTACATATACATTTTATCACAGTAATATTCTGGCAAGAAAATGCAAAGTCACACTTACAATTGTACCAAAGCCTAAATGGAATATGAGTATGGATTATAAAAATCACCCGTGTCCAGGTTGGCTAATGCTCTCAAATGTCAATCCTATTGGTGACTACATATGTGTTTCTTCCTAAGATTATATATTCAACTTCAAGCCTGCTGAAAATGTCTAATCCAATCAATCACTTTATCATTTGCCTGATTTCCTTTGTCTCTATTGATATCTGCTTTCCTACATATTTTCCCCAATTCATCATTGTGACCAACTCTTCACATGTGCTGACATTTACATTTTCTCTCTACCTGAAACCCTATTGCTAAAGAACTTTTTTTTCAAATCCTATACTCACTCTTTTTTTCTAATTCTACCAACTATCTTCCTAATCCTACCAACTATCCTTTTTAGACTGGATGTTCTCTTCGACATTCAATCATCCAAGTACAAGGTCCTATACCATTGTGTATAGATTTATCTGAGACACATGTGCAGAACATAATTCAAAGCTAAGTATCCCAATCAAGGATCCAATGCCCTTCTGGGCTTCAAATCTTACCTAGATTTCTGTTTTCATACATATATTTCACCTCTATATATACTTACAAATATCGCAGGTTCCCAATACCATTATTCATCCAGCAGAATGATTCCTAACCCAAATCAAACATGTTATTAACCCTAAACATACTCTTTGCCCTCCATCTAACTTTACAGAAGAGCAGGGACAGAGTTGGTCTTACAATACAGGAACATAAGAGACCTTCCACCTGCTGAGAACCTCAAAGGTCCATGCAGAAATGAACCCTGGGGAAGATAGAGGAAGCTATGAAGGACCTGAGAGAGCAAAAGTCATCTTCCACGACAAACAACCTGGTCAGGATGAATGGGTGTGTCTGAAGCAATCTCTCTCTTCTTAATGTAGAGAAGATGGACCAAACCAGGCCTGTGTGGAGAGCTGCTTCCGGGTGCTATGTTTGATATACCATTCTAACTTGTGAAAGTGTCACAGGAAGTAGGGGCAGCCTCCATCTATTGGGACACTTGGAAGCAAATGTTAGGAAAAAGTGATTGCCTAGGCAGTGACCTCATTCAGTTCCAGAAGGAAGTGACCTACATCACTTTCTTGGTGATGGAACTCTCTGAACTTGGGATCCAAAAAGCCAGGCACCCAGAGGCAGTCCCAGTCCCAGTCCCAGTGGTCTCACATGATTGGATTTACCAAGGACAGAGTCAGTCTTTCTTGGTAACTACTGATGTGAAGATGGCCAAATGCCAAGAGAGCTCTGAAGAGGGGCCTTTCCTGAGAAAGCAGGTAGTGGCTCACCACTGGCACCTGACAACTTCACATTGTTGGCAAGGAGACCAGATCTGAGATAGGATAGCCCATTTTGGGGGAACATAGTATGGCCCATCAGTCAGAGGACACTCCGGATAGTTACAGACCTACTTGGGGGAAGGCGGTGACTTTGTGGGTGTGCGTGTGAGTCTGTGGTTTTTTCTCATGATCTGGGAATAGGTAGGAAAGTCGCTTTGTTTGGTTTGGATTGGATCGTTTCTAGTAAGTCTTTTGATAAGGCGAGTGTTTTTATGTCTGTTTATCCCACTGTGTCTGTGGTTGTAGATATTAGAAAAAAGAATGCATCAATGGATGTTTCCTGTCTTGTAGAAAGCTTCACAGCATTCATCCTGCCCAATTTATATATGGACTGTGGCTTGCCTTATAGATGGGCAACAACTACTATCTTCCTGAGTTCCTGTTTTCTTCTTGAATTCGGGCCACTCTCCAGAATAGGCTCATGGTTTGGTGTCCACAATATGTACCACCTCCAGGCTCTGTGACATGGCCACGTACTGGATAGCTGAAGGGAATGGGATCATATCAGAAAACTCAGATATCATTTGAGAAACCCTGCTTTGGGCCATTTGCTTACCTATTGTTCTGTTGCCCTGAATGTCAGAAACGTCTTTGTCTCAGTCCACCCCTTTGTGAAGCCTGAAAAAATGGTTTTCAATGGAAATTAATGGCATCACCTGTAGCTCTTTGCTTAATTGCTTTGGAAAGGGATGTGTCTGCATCAGACTCGTGGCAATGTGTGAGGCTGTTGCATAGATTCTCAGAACCTGATGGATCTAAAGAAAGATTACATGTGTGCTTCCAAAACCAAAATGGCCAAAAAAGCAGTCATTGTGGACGAAGTCTCTCGCCTTCCTCTGTAAGGTTCCTGACCTCCATCAATTGAAAATAGGGATCCTTTGTGTCAAATGAGTTCTTCAAACCCTGCAGAAGATAGCCCATAGGTGCTTGGGTTTTCTCATGATTCCAATTCACATAAAGAATATACACCCGAGAGTCAGGAGGCCTCAAATTCGGGAAGCAGAGCAGTATTTATGGCAGGCCTATTTGATCACTCCTGGTTCTCAGGAAGGGTGTCCAGGCAACCCTGACTTTAGGCAAATGAGGGGCAAGGGAGGTTATTTTGTACACTGTCTTGGACTGATCCCCTCATGGAAACCTCGAACCACAGGTTATGATGAGTGTCTATATGGAAGAAGATGAGGGCCTTGTGGGAGTGCTTTGGTTTTAATTGTGGTCATTTGTGTGGCGGTTGGAAGTGATGACTGGGTCTACCTGGGCTTGAACTCTGGTGTGATTCCCCTTAAAGTCTGAGTTCTGGAACTGATCTCAGAGAAATATTGCCATGAACTGTGTTCAGATTTTAGGAGGCCACGCATGGGATTCGCCCTTGGAAACTGAGATCAAGGACAGGGTGGCTTTCCACAGAGCCTTGGAATCTCAGCTAGGATATCACATGATTTTATTCTGAAAGATTTGGCAGCCATAGTTGAGAATCAGAACACCCTTGGACGTCACATTGAAGACCTCAATGGGCCTGGCTTCATGCGACCTTTTGAAGACTCTATGGGAAGACTTGCCTGTGAGAGTTCTCCAGAGCTTTCATTGAAATGAGCTTCCTCACCATTTAATGGTTCCTGAATGAACTGAAACCCACAGTGTCTCCAACTTCATCCATGAAAAATGGCTAGATAAATACAATGAAATTTTTGAAATTCCAATAATCAGGTGGCACTAGAGAACCTTTGGATGTCTTGTTGCTGATCATTAGTGTACAAGAGAATGCCATGATTGACCGAGTTTCATGAAAATGGTGTTGAACAAAGATGCCAGTAAGTTGGAGCCTGCTGAGTAGTGGGCCTATTGCAGTGGTGGGCAGGTGTGTGATAATACATCTGTGGTGTGGCCATGAGGATTTGCTATTGCCTTCCAAATGGCTTGTGACTGACATTGTGCATCCAGCAGAACCTTCTATGTAAAGGCATCTTGTTACATGGAGAGGTTCCAGGGCAAAGTTCAGAGTCAGATTTCTATGTACAAGGGGGCAAGCTCTGTGAGATATAACCTGGTTGTTGCATTCTCCTGCAGACCCTGACCCACCACAAGTGACAGAACTCCCTCCAAAACTGGGTCCCAGTTGAACTCTTTGTATTTCATGAAGCAAATACCAAACTCCCAGTGCAGCAGCACGAAACACCAGGAAAAGTGGAGGATGAAAAAATGGCTTCACAGTCCACACGGGGAGACACTTAGCACCCAGTGGCCACAGTTTACCTACAAAGAGAAAATTCAGCACTGCTGCCTTATGTTCATTAGAATACAAGAAACCATGTCCTCCAGGTCACATAGATTCAAACCCATCTTTGATGGTCTCACTAGAAAGGAAGCTAAAGCTCCTTACAACAACATATATTTCAAGTGCCCAACCTCAGAGGAAGTTCCTCAAGAAGTCTTTAGGCCGTCAGAGCTCCATGTTTTTGGAGTGTTAATTGTTAGACCACGACACATGAAAAGACCACTGACTCTAATTAAAATCATATTAAATTAATCTTATTATTTCTACCATTCATGCTGCCTCCCCTCCCAAAACAGCCGGAACAAGACAGCAACCCCAGCTTTCCTACAGCCCAGCTTTATAGCCCAGAAAGTTACACAAAAGGGGTGTTACAGATAACAGAACTCTGACAAGCATCACACTAATGGTAGTTTAGGTTTTTTTTGCTGTCCCTACATCAGAATTCAGAGGACCATTAGAGCCTCAGAGAGGGATGTTGTCTGGCCAGAGAAGGCAAATATTTATGATGTGTCACTAAAGTTTCAGAGAGGGCTGCTATCTGGTCAGAGAGCCGGGCATGCGTGAGTTCAAGGCACGGGCAGGCATTTCAAGCAGGTTCAGAATTTGCAGTAATTTATGGTAAAGCCAAAATTACCTTTTCATGGCTTTGTGGCAAGATGGCTCTCAATTTTAATAAAAGATCAGGTTGGGTCTATCATTTCCCCCTTTTCTCTGTGTCCCTTTCAAATCTTTAATAGATTAGGGGAAGAGCACTGAGGCAATTTTAATCCCTCAGGTAAGATTCTCCAAATTTTTAGAACTTACCCAAAACCGATCTCCCTGATTTTACCAGACTTAATTAATTACTTATATTGATAGTCTACTTATCTTTCTCTCCATTGTTGTAAGAAGAGTGGCGTCAATCATTATTTCTTCTTCTGACCTGAGACAGGGTGAAGTGAGTGGGCATGGGGTGAGGGACATGAGTTGCCTTTTATAAGTCAGTTGGGGGACATGAGTTGCCTTTTAGAAGTCATTTCGGATTGAAGTCTGGTTGGGGAAGAACAGGTTGTAAAGTCATCTGGGGATGGGTTCTTCTATGAGAGAAACAAAAACCATGAGTACTGAATAAATGTTGCAGCAGCCGGAACATGTTAGTGTATAGAAGTTCCCTCACCAGTCTTTAATATCCCCAGTTATCAGGACTATCAAATTAATATTTAACTTTTAGTGTTACAGTTGTCCTTCCCCATAAGATACAGTTTAACAATGTAATGTCATCTGATCTTGTAAAATCCTTTTTCTAGTATGACCTCTGCGTCTAATAGAGAAACCTTTAATTCTGTTACTCAGGGCTGGATAATCGTACTAGCAAACACCAAGCCTACCTGTGTTGGTTAGGAATATCTGCAGGCCTTAAATTAAAAATTTCTGCCTCTGGCAGCTCTTCTTGATAGTCTCTTTTTATAAGTATCAGGCATTCCTGTCTGAGAATCCTTCTTTGTAGCCTCCAGTCTTACTTATTTTGGGAGGCTAAAATAAAGTGCATACCTTAAAATATTATTATTATTATTATTATTATTATTATTATTATTATTATTATTATTATTATTTAAAATGCCCAGGAATGGCTGAATTTTCGTCTTAACTGTCTTTCCAAAGTGTTTAAGATGAAGCAGTCAAACGGACTTTTGTTTCTATCTATTGTTAACAGTCAGCTGAGCTTTATGGGAGTCAATTCTGGAAAAATGAGAGCACATTTTCAATTCTGCTAGTGCCATTTGCGCTAGGTGGGTCCAGGTCTTGCTTGACCATTTATCTTCCCTCAGAAGCATCAGGGATATCTCCTTTCTCTGATGACTCTCCTCTTCATAACAAATGCACTGATTGGCTTTCTGTTCTCCAGTGGTCTCATTAATCTCCCTGATCAGGAGGTTATGTGGCTCAGAGTTGCAAAGCTCTTTAGAGAAGTCCCCTGTTCCCTGGATTCAGATTGACTCAGAGGGTAAGAGCCAAATATTGGTTTTCTTGGCCCTTTTCATTTAACTTTAATTTTAAATCCTAATCTTAAACATCCAGCAAATTAATTTTAACAGCCTTATATTAAGAGTACTGGACTTTAATGTCTATAACTTTATAATTATCTTTTTATTAATTGGGATCTGTATTATTCTGTCTGTATTGTAGGTGATGACTTATTATCTTGAATAAACCCATGTTGTGTTCTTAAAGCAACACATTTGTAAAACACTAACAGGGAATCTTTAGATAACTTATAAGAAAATTTCAACTAAAATTAACAAAAGTAAAAATACTTAGTTCGTGTAATAGCTACCCTAAATTTTTTGGCTGAGTATTACATTATATCCCCTGTTTGAGATCCTAGGAATCTTGACATTTTTTATGTTTTTAATATAACTTTAAAGAAATATTATCTGACGTACTTGTTTCATAGTCATTCTCACATATAGTAAGATGGGACACACAGCCTTATCTCAGGTAAGGCAGGGCTCTTTATAAATCTTAAGCATTTTAGTTCTAAAGCTGATCTTTATTTTTTTTTTGTTTGGGGGTCTGGGAAGATCTACTCCTTAAGAAACTAATAGTTCATACTCAGGATTGGTTTTTGGTAGGAAAAATTATGATAAACATGGATTATTAGAATTACTTTATAATTTGGAAGGGTTTCTAGAAAACAGTATACCAGATCTGTAAGTTTCTATGTGAGGAGCCTCTAGGTCATTGTGGTGTTTGTGAACTTCCATTTTAGTGTACTGTGGCCAAGGTCAAAATGTACAGACAGTGAAGGTGTAACCCATCAACTTCATCTTCAGACACTTGCAAAATAGTTCCCAATTTCAGGTTTGGCTCTATGAGCAAGTGAATGTGCAGGTTGAGGGCTCAATCATTGGTTTTAAGAAGTATATGAACCTCTCATCAGATGATGCAGAAGAAATTGATTTAAAACAAAGTAAAGAACAGAACTGGGTCACTGTGTACCAAAAGGAGATAATATTACTCTGCTACCAAGTGTCTCTAACTAGAAATGATCAATGAAGTCATGAATTATTGAGAAGGCAGTTTTGTTTTTTTAGGTGTTTTTGTTTAGGAGTATAATCCTAAAGTATTTGTTTATATTGCTTTGATTACCCTTTTGTTATTACCAGATGACAATAATGGTATGGGGTTGTTTTTATTAAAAAGTAAAAATTAAAAGCAACATTGACAAAGTTTACATAAATTGTTTGTGGTCTCATGAACAATAGCTAACACCATATGATATCACATTTAAAACATGAATTAAAGAAAGCCTGAAAGTTTTCAACTTTTACATAGATTAGGCTCTCATTAACTTAAAAATACATTTAAATTGTTCCACAATGTAAAAAGTAACATAAAACTTTACATATCTTATTGATAACAGGTAAATAAATCTCCAATATATTTTTTTACCATACAACTTCAGAACACGAGCTTGATATAATGCTCTTTTAAAGTTTCTACCTTACAGACTTGCATACCTGTAAGATATGAAAACATTAATAGCATCACAATTACATTGATGTTTCTACATTAACCAAGTTTAGCTTTTAAAGAAATGGCAGTACAATGCTCTAAAATAACAGTTCTGATTTAATAAGTTTTTTAATTTTTATGGTTCCTTGCTCTAGAAAAAATAAAACTTAATAAACACAATGTTATGGGTAAACTTATGTTTCAAAAAATTTTTGTCTCATTAACACATGACTGATTTTTAAAACCTTATATAGAGTTTAGTAAAAACTTATACAGACCTTAGTAAATGAATCAGATTTCTAACAAAAGTACTCACGAATGAGTAATCCCATATCAAATTTACTTTACTTATTTATCAAAATATTAGAGAAATGTATTGAACAGTGTAAACCATTTTTATGTTGAAGAAAATGTTCTAGAACCAAGGCACATTAGACGTTTTGTAGATATTAATATTTTATTAGATTTTTGAACACCTAGAAAAATTTGTAAGCTTAAATTTAAAAACATTTATTTTTATCTGTTTATCCGATTTAAATTGAAACATTTAAACCACGTGAACTAAAGATCTTTGGATCCACTTTTTAAAATTTGTTTTTATGAGCACTTTTTTTAATGAGCGCTCCTTATATATGTTAATTTGTGTATCATATATATGATATACGGATATATGTCTATATAGACAGACAACACATAACAAAATTGTGCACACATAATAATAGTAAAGGCCTTGTAGTTTTTCACAGGTTAAATATCTATTGCAATGTTTCAAAAAGTCCACAGTTGGTCAAAGATAGAACTGATCAGAAAAACATTAACGTAGGTCTGTATGCTCAGAATCATGAGCTCAAAAATAATAAAGTATCTAAGGAAAACAATAAGAGTCCTAGAAAAAATGACTGTCCAGTAATTAGTAAATACCATACAATTTACTTTTTTTTTCCATTAGGCATCAAATCAGTCTCCTACTAAGCTTGCAGGCTTTTTTCATTTGCATTTCAACATGAGTCATGGCTGAGGTCTGGAAGGAGCAGGAAAAAAAATGCTATTCTGAGCAGACACCTCAGGCCTAAGGCATATTAACCATAATTTTCCAGTTGGGGTGTTGAAAATTATGATACAAGTTCAAGATACAATTCACAAAATTTTATGTCTTTACATCTTATTTTGTCAACAGATACCATACTATGGTTTACTATCCTTGTCCAAATTAATGCACTGGTACACACAGTGACATTTTCTCTGGCTACCGAATTCAAAATTGGTTAAAAAAAAAAAGTGAATGATTGGGAAGTTACTTGCCAACTTGGAAGTAGAGTTCTTCAGTTTTCCATCCTAAGTATTTAAGTTCTCTGGCATGAATTACCTGAAATCTTAAACTAAACAATGACCTAAACCCGACTTTTAACTGCAAGATTGTGCAATGCTTCAAAAACCCATTCAGATACCAGTTTTTTTATGATAAAACATCATCATTTAGACACACATTCAGCTAAGATCATTCCCAAGAAAAAATTTATAATATCAACACATTATTGCACATGTCTTAAAGGACCAGAAAAAAAGACACAAGACAGACAGAAAGGAGGTAGAGACTATGGTTGTCAGACAGAATCCTTTAAACCAGAGCAGATAAGAGAAAAAATCTACTACACCAGTGGCACCCAGGGGGGGACCAGATGTTTTAACAGAGGGGCAACCTGAAATGTAAAATAAAGTGTCTATATGGTGACTTTACTGAATTTAGTGTCCCCTTTTTCTTTTTCTCTTTTTTAACAAGACAGAGGTGGCATAATACTTACAGTGCAAGGAAGGAAGGAGGGTATTCCCTGAATCAACAGAGCTTTGGCAGCTGCTGGGGGTCCCTCAGTCCCTCCTTTTACTTACAGGATTAGCTCCTCTGGTTCAGTTCCACCCCAAGCAAGCTCCATCTCCTAACATTTCAGTAGACAGCTCTCACAAAGTTCTGGGGCGGAGGGGGGGTACCAATATGTAACTTAAAGTTCGGTTCCTGACCTAGAAGCCAATTTATACCAATTAAATAATGAGGAATGGGTTCTGAGAAAAAGAAAAGGGGAGGCTAATTGCTTTGCTAACAAAGGAGAAACACAGGGGACTCTGCCAAATGTTGTGACTCTCTTGATCTGGAGGGACAAGGGGTTTTAAAGGAGTTTCACTTGTTAACCTGGGAGATACTCAGTTCTTAGGTCCCCAGCAGGCATTGCCCTCTGCAATGGTTGTGCTCCAGGCAGCCAGCTAGGGGCTTCTATCATCCTGCTAAACAAAGGGGGGTAAAGTTCATCGCAGTTCCTTAAAACACAGTTCAAACGGATGTCAGGCTTACTCTCTTTATTACCCATTTTCACGTCCAATATCCTTAAGTTTTTACAACCAAAATCACACAACAAAATGAACAAAAGCAAACAAACAAACAAAAAAAATAGAACGGAGAACAAAACACACCACACACACACAAAAAGAAAAACAGAAACCCGGCGCCTAAACAGAAAAACAGTGGTACAGTGCAACATCTTGCTAAAGCTCCAGGGTAGGAGCGCGTGCGTGCCCGTTGGCACCTCTCTACACTTCCAGAGGAATTTCCTACAGAACAGAACAGAGGACAGAACGATTCTTGTTACTGTCCTGGACAGGAGTATATGTGAGCCTCCCCAGGCCACATCTCTGTCATCAGAAGAGATCTCCCTTAACCGGATATCAGATGTTATAAAGGCGCCACTTACCTATGGAGGCCTCCTCCATCAGGTGCTTGCTAATAGTTTTAGTGCAGAGGTTCACTGCAATGCTCCCGGGACTAAAGGCTCTCTTTCTAATATAGAGAAGATGGACCATACCAGGCCTGAGTGGAGAGCTGTTCCTTGGTGCCTATGGTTGATATACCATCCTAATTTGCAAAAGTGCCACAGAATGTAGGGTCAGCCTCCTTTTCATGGTACTCTTGGAAGCAACTGTTTGGACAAAGTGGTTGCCAAGGCAGTGACCTCATTCAGTTCCTGAAGGATGCGACCTCACCTCACTTCCTTGGTAATGGAACTCTCAACTTGGGATCCAGGAAGCCAGGCACACAGAGCCAATCCCAGTCCCAGTCCTAGTGGTCTCACTTGCTTCGATTTAGCAAGGACAGAGTCAGTCTTTCTTGGTACCTACTGATGTGAGGATGGCCAAATGCCAGGAAAACTCTGAAGAGGGGCCTTTTTTGAAAAAGCAGGTAGTGGCTCACAGCTGGCTCCTGACCACTTCACAGAGTTGGACAAGGAGACCAGATCTGAAACAGGACAGGCCATATCGGGGGAACACAGTATGACCCAGCAGTCAGAGGACACTCTGGAGAGTGAGAGACCTACTTGGGGGAAGGAGGTGACTTTGTGGGTGTGGATGTGTGTTTGTGGTTTTGTCTCATGTTCAGAGAATAGGTAGGAAAGTCGGTTTGTTTGGTTTGGAGTGAACTGTTTCTAGTAAGTTGTTGGACAAGGTGAGTGTTTCTATGTCTGTGTATCCCACTGTGTCCGTGGTTGTAGACATTAGAAAAGAGGATGCATCAATGGATGTTTCCTGTCTATTAGAAAGCTTCCCAGCATTCATCCTGCCCAATTAATGAATACTCTAGGGCTTGCCTTATCAATGGGCAACACCGGCTATCTTCCTAAGTTCCTGTTTTCTTCCTGAATTCTGGCCACTCTCCAGAATAGACTCATGCTTTTGTGTCCACGATATGTAGCACCTCCAAGCACCGTGACATGGACATGTACTGGATAGCTGAAGGAATTGGCAAGAATCTCAGAAAACTCAGATACCAGTGTGACCAGGATAGTCTCAGTGGAGAAACCCTGCAATTGGCCTTTTTATTACCTATTGTTCTGTTGCCCTGAATGTCAGGAAGGTCTTTGCCTCAGGCCACGCCTTCGAGATTCCTGAAGAAAAGAGTTTTCAAACGGAAATGAATGGGCATCACCTGTGGCTGTTTGCTTAATTCCTTTGGAAAGGGATGTGTCTGAATCAGCCCTTTGGCCCTGTGTGAGCCTAGAGCTTAGATTCTCAGCACCTGATGGATCGTAAGAAAAATCCCATGTGTGGATCCAAATCAAAATGGCCAAAAATCAGTCATTGTGGATGAAGTCTCTCGCATTCCTCCATTAGGTTCTTAACCTCCCTCAAGTGAGAATAGGGATCCAATGGGTCAAATGAGTTATTCAAAGCCCTGCAGATGCTAGCCCATAGGTTCTTGGGTTTTCTTATGAATCCAATTCAAATAAAGAATCTAAACCGACAGTCAGTAGGCCTCAAATTGGAGAACAGAGCTGTGTTAACGGCAGGCATATTTGATCACTCCTGGTTCACAGGAAGGGTTTCCAGGCCACCCTGACTTTTGGTAAATGAGGGGAAAGGGAGCTTACTTGGGACACTGTCTTGTGCTGCGCCTCTCATGGAATCCTCCTGCCAGAAGTTATGATGAGTGTCTATATGGAAGAAGATGAGTGTCATGTGAGAGTGTTTTGGTTTTAACTGCGGTCATTTGTGTGGAAGTTGGAAGAGATAACTGGGTCCAACTTGGCTTGCACTTTGGTGTGATTCCCCTTAGAGACTGTGTTTTGGAACTGACCTCCGAGAAGGTACAAGGTCCTATGACATTGTATATCCATATTTCTGGGACATCTCTACAGAACGTAATTCAATGCTAAGTATACCAATCAAGGGCCAAATGAACTTCTGGACTTCAAATCTTAACTAGATTTCTGTTTTCATATTTATATTCAAAGGTTAATAAAATAGATACTTGTCATTTCCTGTTTTTCTGTATGCTTAACAAAACACCATTGAAATCTTGAGAACTGTTTACTATTCTTGTTCCCAGAATGTGCTGTCCCAAACTGCCAAACTGCAGAATGTACTCCGTCAACCAGTTGCTCGCAAACTGACACTCGCCATTACCCATCAATAAATTTCTCTCCCTGCCCTCTCCAAGAAAAATATATAACCATTTCTTAAGCTGTTCTCAGGGCTCTCTGCTCTGTTCAAGTGATCTCTGAGCCCTTCATGCCGGACTCCCAATAAACCCTTTGCTGTTGCATGAGACAGTCTCTTAGTGGTCTCTGCCGCAGATGCTCGCCCAACCTTTACATCTGGTGGCCCTAGCAAGATCCGGAAGCTGCAGACAAAATACCCCCAACGGGCTCCTCTGGGGGTAAATAAGGCCCATCTTTCTCGTTTCAGGCTTCAGGTTAGGGTATGGCAAAACGGCTATTGGTAAAGAGCGTGAGCTCTCTCCCATGGTGGCTGACACACATGTCACAGAGCCACAGGCCATGTCCCTGGGGGATAGACTCGGAAAATCGTGGAACAATAGTCTCCTCGACTCAGTGATATTTTGTTTCTGATTCGATATTGCCAGCCCTTCAGGTTTTGCCGACTAGTCAGTCCTGGTCTCAGTATTGGACGTCCATTGCCTGTCTTTATTGTCTTGTCTTGTCTGTGTTGTGTGTCGTTCCTTTCGGTGTCTGTGTATATTTCATTATGGGACAGATCATTTCAATGCCTCTGTCCCTGACCCTTAATCACTGGACCAAAATCTGCTTAAGGGCTCAGAATCTTTCTTTTTCAGTAAAACGCCAGACCTGGCAGATTCTGTGTCTCAGAATGACCCACCATTGCAGTCGGATGGCTCCTAGAAGGATCTTTCAACTTCGCACTTATTTGAAAAGTCCGAGATATTGTCTTTCAGCAGGTGCCACATAGACATCCAGATCAACAGCCATATATCTTAACTTGTCAGTACCTCTACAAATCTCCTCCTCCATGGGTCAAGCCTTTCCTTGTCCCTGCACCTGCTCCTACTCCTTCCCCCACGATTCTATCTCAACCTCTCTGCTCCTCCTCCTCCACCCTCTGTTCTCCCTGAGTCTCAAGACTCTACTGGACTCACCACCCCCTCCTTATCATCTGCCCTCATCTCCCAACCCCTAACACCCTCTAAGTGATTCCCCTTCTGCTGACTCAGCCTCTCCACCATTCGAGGAAGCTAGGCTGGCCCAGCGTCATCCAGATGACTGTCCCGCGTCACACACAGCCCCTCCTTCCCTGGAGGAAGCTGGCCCGGCTAAAAGAACTCAGAGAACTCACCGACGTTTTCACACCTGCCTACTTGAGGTGACTGCCAACACCACCTAGCGACTCTCTTCATGACAGAGCAATGAGAGAAAAATCTCCTGGAATGTAGAAAAAAATATCCTCAGACCTGATGGGCGACCAACACAACTTCCCAACATAATCAAAACTGGCTTCTCCTTAAACCCACCCAACTGGGACCCCAACACCTTTGAAGATAGGGAGCATCTGTTCAATTATTGCCAGGCTCTAACAGCGGGTCTCCAAGTGGCCGCTGGGTGACCAACTAATTTGGCCATGGTAAGAGAAATTATTCAAAGGCCTGATGAATCTCCATTTATGTTTCTAGAGAGAATCATGGAGGCATATAAGAGATATACTCCTTTCGATCCTCAGGCAGCAGATTAAAAAGCATCTGTCACGATGGCCTTAATTGAGCAAGCTGCCATGGATATTAAAAAAAAAAATTAAAAGAGAGATTTTGTCAAAGAAGCCAAGAAAGTATACTATAAGAGAGAAACAGGGAGAAAGAAAGGGAGCAAAGGGAGGATGAGAGAACCAAAAGACAGACTAAGGCATTGACTAAGGTCCTGATCACAACAAGAAAGAGGCCAGAAATTAAGACATAGGGTGACAGGAAGGGCCCATGCCAGAGGCCACCCCTGGCCTCAGATCAGTGTGCCTACTCTAAAGAAAAAGGATACTGGGCCATAGAGTTCCCTATAAAGAGACAGCCACGCCAGCTGGCCATTCTGACTCTGGAGGATGACTAAGAAAGTCAGGGCTCAGAACCCATCCCCTAGCTCAGGGTAACTTTTGAAGTGGAGGGGACTCCAGTAAACTTTGAAGTGAATACAGGAGCAGTATACTCAGCCCTTAAGGCCCCATTGGGCCCTCTATCAAATAAAAGGTCTCTAGTTCAAAGGGATGATGACAGTAAATATCAGGCTTAGACAACTAAGAGGACCATGGACCTGGGGAAAGGAAAAATCCATCACTCCTTCCTAGGAATCCCAGAATGCCTGGACCCATTGATGGGCAGAGATCTGCTCATCAAGCTCCGGGCCAAAATAACTTTTAACCATGAAGGCCCCCAAATGAAATTTCTAAATACTTCAGCAAAAACTCCTATAGTCACGGCTTTAACTATATTAGTAGAAGATGAACATCCACCATTCACATGCCCCAAGTCTGATCAAACAGGCAAGCTACCCCAAAAATGGATAACAGATTACCCAGATGCCTGGGCAAAAACTGCTGGGTTAGGCCTGGCCGTGAAACAATCTCCAATAACAGTGGAGTTAAAAACCTCAGTCTCCCCAGTCAATGTCAAATAATATCCTCTAAGCAAAAAAACTAAAGGTGGGATAAGGCCCCATATTCAGAAATATCTGGCATTAGGGGTCCTAAGGCCCTGTCAATCGGCCTGGAACACTCCGCTGCTACTAGAAAAAAAAAGCCAGGGACCGGGAACTATCGCCCCATTAAAGAGCTAAGAGAGATCAACAAAAGAGGGCAGGACATTCACCCCACGGTACCTAATCCGTACAATCTGCTTAGCACTCTGAACCCTGAGGGGAAATTATATACTGTTCTGAACTTAAAAGATGCTTTCTTTTGCTTGCCTCTGCATAAAGATAGTCAGTTGCTGTTTGCTTTCGGGTGGGTAGACCCAGAAACCAAAACGTCTGGTCAACTAACTTGGACTAGACTCCCACAGGGGTTCAAAAACTCCCCCACTCTCTTTGATGAAGCCCTCCACAGAGATCTCAACAACTTCAGAACTACGCACCCTGAATTTACCCAGCTTCAATACGTGGATGTCCTGCTACTGGCAGCCAACACCAAGGAAAACTGTGAGTCTGGGACCCAAGCACTATTATATGAGCTTGCTCAACTCGGGTATAGAGTTTCGACCAAAAAGGCCCAAATTTGCTAGCATGAAGTAATCTTCCTGGGCTATTCCCTTAGGGGCAGTAAACGATGGCTCACTGAGCCCAGAAAACAAACCATTATGTAGATACCACCCCCATCTTACAGCAGACAACTCAGAGAATTTCTTGGGACTGCTGGCTTTTGCAGGTTATGGATGCCTGGGTTTGCGTCCTTAGCTGCTCCATTATACCCGCTGTTAAAGGAAGATGCCCAATTCCAATGAAACCCTGAGGACCAGGAAGTTTTTGATAACATCTAAGGACACTGACACTGAACGCCTCAATTTCACTGAGCTCAGCCTGCAATTAGAGCAAGCCCTACACTACGTTAAAAATGTACATCAACTCACTCACCTTGGTTCAAAGAAACTGCAGGCATTACTGTAAGATTAAGAACAGAGTTTTCCACTAACCAACTCACAGTGAAAGGAAATAACTGAACGGGTAACAAAAGCCTGTCGGGTCCGTCAATTGGGTAATGCTTACCCTTCCAAGTTTCCTAGAGGAAAGCACCTATGAGGAACCAGACCAGGACAATTCTGGGAAGTGGACATTACTAAAATTAAGCCAGCAAGGTATGGATTTAAATATCTCCTAGTCTTTGTAGATACATTTTCAGGATGGATTGAAGCCTTACACACACACACACACACACACACACAAAAAAAAAAAAAAAAAAAAAAAAAAAAAAACGGCGCAAATGGTTTTCAAGAAGATCCTGAAAGATATTTTTCCAAGATACGATCTGCCTAATGGACTGATAATGGACTGGTTTTCATGGCCCAGGTAAGTCAGGTGTTAACCAGGACCCTGTGGATTAATTGGAAGTTACATTATGCTTATATACCCCAGAACTCAGGACAGGTAGAAAAAATAAATAGAACCATTAAAGAGACCTTAACGGCCCCCTTAGGGACCTGGTGACTATCTCTCCACCCAGACATTTTTCAGCTCAGTATAGGTCTTTCCTATTGAGACATGCCTGATGAAGAGGATCTCACTAAAATTCCATTAAATCCCTTCCGTACCATAGATAATTGAAACAAACATTATGGATGCAGGGACACGCGAGCCAGATGCAGATTGGCTAGCCTATATTACTATGTATGCCTGGCAGACTATCAAAGCGACAAACAGCCATGGCTGTGTGGGGGAAAAGCCGACTTCTTGTGTAAGTCATGGGGATGTGAGCATACAGGGACTGCCTGGTGGAACCCAAACTCCTCATCAAATTCAGTACACAGCATTGGCCATATTACCAATTAGACAACCAAAAACTATGGCCCCCAGAGGGTTCTCTAGATCCTCAAATTCTGCATGACATTTTTAACTTCGGCAAGTGCTCAAAAGGGGGAAATTCCCCTATGTGGAATCCTTTTTCCTCCTTCGCTCACATCCTGTACTATGCTTCCCCAATAGTTCCTCACCCTCAGCCTTCTGCTCTAGACTCTCTGCTTTCACTCCCACCTCAGCAACCTGATTTCTCCCCTCCAATTACTAGATCAAAAACCCAAACCTCCGCTGGATCTCAGAACATTGCCCCCTTGCTGAGGAAGCAGGTACCGAGGTACCCCTCCACCCACTCCTCTCTTTTCCTGTCAGTGTCTGCACTAGGTCCCACCAAGTCCTCTAGCAAGCTTAGCCAAAGCTCAAACCAGCTGAGAAGAGCCCTCAGACCCCTATCCAAGATGTAATGAAAATGACATTAAAGTTGATTTGTCATCACTGAAAACAGGTTTCTAAGAATTTAAAGTCCCTCACAGGCTTTTTGGAATACTCACTCCCGTCTTCCCCTCTGCTCTACCTGTTCTACTGCTCAAGTTTTTGTTCTAGGAAAATCCCAAACCCCTTTCCCATTATTCTTTGGCATCTCTCCTTCCTCATTCTCAGATCCACGGAGCTGCACTCAGCATCGCCTTCCCTGTCATCCCCCTCTGTACCAGGTCCACAGAAATGTCTTAAATGACCTTCTCCAGAAGTCTTTACCAAGGCTTACTTTAGGGCTTTCAGCAAAAGAGTCCCTCTGAAAAAGTTCAATGGAGATAAACTTCCACTCTTCATGTTGCCCTGTTCTACTTGGCCACTGGCTGGAAAAATCACCACCCCTAAGCTAGACATCGCCTTACCAGTTTTTCACAAAATATGTGAACAAGGACTCTGGCCTTGAGCTGGGGCTTCAGAGAGATTGCTACATTTCTAAGATAAAAAAGTTTCCAACTGGGCTCCATGGTGACAGCTGGCAAGGAGGAAAAAAAAGAGACAAAAAAGCTCTTCCATTCCAAGGTGTAATTGAAAAGTTAACGTGCACAGAACAGAGGAAAAAAAACAGAAACAAAAACTGATTTGTGTGAATTTCTGCAGACTGTGAACTTCTGAGCCCCTTCCCTTACATGTTGGGTACAAATACTAAAACTACCAAAACTTGGGGTTCAGGGGATTAATTGATTACAACAGAAGCAATGCCCTCTCAATACGGATGCAAACAAATAAAACTCCTTTCCTGTCTTTGGTGCTATCTTAGGTGCCTTTCCTTGTCCGTCTCTACAACAGTATAATTCTATACACTTTAACATTATTTATGTTTTCATAAAGTGGTCAATAGTTGCGATTAATTATGTAATGATGCAGATGTTTTCCAGAGTGCTCTATCAGGACGCAGGTTCATTTAAAGATCAAATAGGGGGGGCATACAACCCGGTTCCACCGGGAACCTGTATCCCTCACTTTAGCCATCCTATTAGGAATAATAGTTGCTGAAGGGGTGGGCACAGGAACAACTGCCCTAGTCCATGAGACACAACAAAGACACAATTAGAAGCAGAAATAGACCAAAGCTTAAAGACATTAAAAACCGACATCACAGCTTTACAGGAATTTTAACCTCTCTCTCTCTGAAGTTGTTTACAGAGCAGGCGAGTGTTGGACCTCCTCTTCATGAGAGAAGGGTGCCTTTTTGCTTGCATTGAGGAAAGAATGATGTTTTTTATGCCGACAATACTGGAGTTGTAAAAGAATCTATGAGTAAATTAAGAAAATTACTTGAAGAGTGTCAAAGAAAGACAGAGGCCCCCAAAGGGAGGTTTGAGTCTTGGTTCACATAGTCCACCTAGTTAACTACACTTTTATCCACCCAGGCTAGTCCATTAATAATTCTCATATTATTGTTAACTGTAGGACCCTGTTTGCTCAACCATGTAGTTTCTTTTCTCACCCAAATTGAACCTGTTATTAACCCTAACCATACACTGTTCTCTCAATCTAATTTTACAGAAGAGCGGGGACAGAGTTGGTCTTAAAATACAGGAATATAGAGGATCTTCCACCTGCTGAGAACCTCAAAGGTCCTTGAAGAAATGATCCCTGGAGAAGATGTAGTCAACTATGAAGGACCTGAGAGAGCAAAAGTCTTCCATGGCAAACAACCTGCTCATGATGAAGGGATGTGTCTGAATCAGCCACTCTCTTCTTAATGTAGAGAAGATGGACCAAAGCAGGGATGTGTTGAGAGCTGCTCCTGCGTGCCAATGGGTGACATACCATTCTAACTTGTGAAAGTGTCACAGAAAGTAGGGGCAGCCTCCTTCTCATGGGAACCTTGGAAGCAACTGTTAGGACAAAGTTGTTGTCAAGGCAGTGACCTCATTCAGTTCCTAAAGAAAGTGACCTCACCTAACTTCTATGTTGATGTAACTCTCTGAACTTGGAATCCAGAAAGCCTGGCACCCAGAGCCAGTCCCAGTCCCAGTCCCAGTTGTCAAACTTATTTTGATTTACCAAGGACAGACTCAGTCTTTCTTGGGACCTACTGATGTGAGGATGGCCAAATGCAAGAAAAGCTATGAAGAGGGGGCTTTCCTGAGAAAGCAGGCATTGGCTCACCACTGGATCCTAAAAACTTCACAGAGTTGGCCAAAAAGACCAGATTTGAGAAAGAACAGGCCATTTCCTGGAACATAGTATGGCCCACCAGTCAGAGGACTCTCCAGATAGTCACAGACCTACATGGGGGAAGGAGGTGCCTTTGTGATGTGGGTGTGAGTTTGTGGTTTTGTCTCATGTTCTGAGAATAGGTATGAAAGAAGGTTTGTTTTTTTTTGGAGTGAACGGTTTCTAGTAAGTCGTTTGACAACGCGAGTGTTTCTATGTCAGTGTATCCCACTGTGCCCGTGGTTGTAGACATTAGAAGAGAGAATGCATCAATGAATATGTCCTGTCAGCTAGAAAGCTTCCCATCATTCATCCTTCCCAATTTATTAATGTACTGCAGCTTGCCTTATTGATGGCAACACTTACTATCTTTCTAAGGTCCTGTTTTCTTCCTGAATTCTGGCCACTCTCCAGAATAGGCTCATGGTTTTGTGTTTAAGATATGTACAACCACGAAGCTCTTTGAAATGACCATGTACTAGATAGCTAAAGGGAATGGCGAGCATCTCAGAAAACTCAGATATCAATGTTACCAGTAAAGTCTCAGTGGACAAACCCTGCTTGGGGCCTTTTGATTACCTAATCTTCTGTTGCCCTGAATGTCAGGAAGGTCTTTTCCTCAGGCCACCACTTTGTGAAGCCTGAAGAAAACAGTTTTCAAATGGAAATGAATGGGTATTACCTGTGGTTCTTTGCTTAATTGCTTTGGAGAGGATGTGTCTGAATCAGCCTATTTGCCCTGTGTGAGGCTGTGGCTTAGATTCTCACCTTCTGATGAATATAAAGAAAGATCCCATGTGTACATCCAAGACCAAAATGGCCACAGAGCAGTCCTTGTGGATGAAGTCTCTCGCCTTCCTCTGTAACTTTCCTGAACTCCATCAAGTCAGAATAGGGATCCTTTGGGTCAAATGAGATCTTCAAAGCCCTGCAGAGGCTAGCCCATGGTTGCTTGGGTTTTCTCAAGACTCCAATTTACATAAAGAATCCAAACCCCACAGTCAGTTGACCTCAAATTGAAGAAGTGGAGCAGTATTAATTGGAGGCCTATTTGATCTCTCCTGGTTCACAAGAAGGGTGTCCATGCCACCCTGAATTAGGCAATTTAGGTGCAAGAGAGCTTATTTTGGACACGGACTTGAGCTGTGCCCCTCATGGAAAACTCTAGCCACAGGTTATTATGTGTGTCTATATGGAAGAAGATGAGCGCCACGTTGGAGTGTTTTTGTTTAAATTGTGGTCATTTGGGTGGCGGTTAGAAGAGATGACTTGGTTCACATGTGCTTGAACTCTGGTGTGATTTCCTTAGAGACTGAGTTCTGCAACTGAACTCAGAGAAGTATTGCCATGAATAGTGTTGAGATTTTAGGAAGCCAGGCATGAGTGTCGCCCTTGGAAACTGAGTTCTAGGCCCAGGGTGGCTTTCCACAGAGCACTGGGCCTCTCAGCCAGGATACCACATGATTTTATTCTGAAAGACTTGGCACCCATCGTTGAGAGTCAAAACTCATATGGACCTCACATTGTAGAGCTAAATGAGCTAAACATCATGTGATCTTTTCACCATTCTTTGGGAAGCCTTACCTGTGAGTATTCTCAAGAGCTTTCATTGAAATGAGCTTCCTAACCATTTAATGGTTCCTGAATGAATTGAAACTCACAGTGCCTCCAACTTCATCCTTGAAAAATTGCTAGATAAATGCCATGAAATTTTTGAAATTCCCATCACCAGGTGGCACTGGAGAACCTTTGGATGACCTGTTGCTGGTCATGAATATTTCAGTGTCTTGTTTTACTGGGTTTCATGTAAATGGTGTAGAACAGAGATGTCAGTAAGTTGGACTCTGTTGAGTAGTGGGCCTAGAGCAGTGTTGGGCAGGTATGTGATAAAACATCTGTGATGGGGCCATGTGGATCTGCCATTGGCTTCCAAATGGCTTGTGACTGACATGGCACAGCCAGCAGAACCTTCTGTGTAAAGGCAACTTGTTATATGGAGCGATTTCAGGATATTGTTCAGAATCAGGTTGCTATGGTCAAGGGGTCAAGCTATGTGGGATAGAAGCCTGGTTCTTGTATCATCCTGCAGACCCTGATCCACCACACGTGACAGAACTCCCTCTTGCACTTTGTTGCAGTTGAACTCCTTGTATTTCGTGAAGCAAATACCAAACTCCCAGTGCAGCAGGAAGAAACACCACGAAATGGAGGATGACCATATGGCTTCACAGTCCACACTTGGAGACACTAAGCCCCAGTGGCCACAGTTTACCTACAAAGAGAGAATTCAGCACTGCTGCCTCGTGTTCATTGTAAAATAAGAAACTTTGTCCTCCTGGTCACATAGATGCAGACCCAGCTTTGAGGGTCTCACTACAAAGGAAGCTTAACTCGTGACAACAACCTATATTTCAGTGCCCAACCTCAGTGGCAGTTTCTCAAAAAGTTTTAGGCAAGCAGAGCTCCATGTTTGTGGAGTGTGTACCCTGTCCTTATTTTTGGAAACTCCTATTCCACCTCCAAGTTTGTGCACTCTTGAGCATTTTCCATTCCAAAAATGTAATCACAGATTTTGTAACTCTTCTCCTCTAATTGTGTCTTACTTGGGGCAAAGGTAATGTCAAGGCATGGTTCTGGATGAGACTGGGAAGATTTGTTGTAGCACATATTTGCATACACATTGGATTAATTTTCCTATTTTCCATTCGAAATTCTGAATCCCTGACACTAACCCATATTCTACTAGACTCTGACTACTAATCCTAATATGATGGAGAAAAATAACCCAAACAGTACATAAGTACATGCAGTTCAGAGTTCGACTTGCCATTTGCATGATAAAGGGTAGGTGTTATAAATTTAGTCAATTTTTAATTGAAATAGTTCTCCATGTGTTTTCAAAGTTAACAAATATGTGAATTACTGTCTCCCATTCTCTGGAGCCTATTCAGCACATGTATTTTTATATGCACAAATAGAATCCTGCGTGATATCACACGTACATTCTTGTGAGTTACATGACTTAGCAGATACAAAGTGTGAGAAGTGACCACTCCTCCTAAACCCTGTTGGAACTGAAAATTCAACCTATGGGTGAGCTTCCCAGTAGAACAACATTATACATAAACCCATGTTCAGTAAAATGAATGTTTTTGCATCTTTATGATATATATTTCATGATGAATTTCGATTGGCATATATATTGCTACTTATTAATGTCTCTGTTCGTGTGTGTGTGTGTGTGTGTGTGTGTGTATATATATATATATATATATATATATATATATATATATATATATATATTCTCCAGATTTTTAAAAATATGAAATATATGTGTCTTATATACAATCCCTAAATTCATTCATGTTCATGTATGTGGATTAATAATCAACTTTTCACAAGATTATTCTTAGAAATATTCATCCACCCGAAATACATATTTGTTTCCTAGTACTGAAAACTAACTTCAGTGAAAGGTGCATACAAATCCTAATATGTCTACATTAACTGACCCAGTTTAACATCAATGCATGTAGGTTACTATGGAACATGATGTGTATTTTGACGTTAATTTTTATTCCACACTGGTACATTACTATTCCTTCAGTTTATGTACATCATAGAATATATATTTTATTCACTAGTTAACAAATTTATAGGCATTTGTTTCACTTTCAATCACTTCCTGCTCCAGAACACATGAATTTCTCTACGTTTCTTCAGTGGTCTATTCATGAGACTTTTTTTCAAAATACATTTTTTTCGATTTCCATAATCAATTTTGAAACAAAACTCACAAACCCTTCATGATAAACCATAACCCTAAGATGATCATTAGATATATAACTGGTTGGAATGAATGATTGTATATCAATATAACATTTCTTATATATTTTCAGATATCTATTCAATCCATTATTTAAAGTGGATCCAGTTATATTATTTATTCACAGTATGGTCTATTCATGCATTATGTGTATATTCATAGAAACAGGGTACACATCTTTGTACGACTATACTAATTTATAAGTCTTCAAAATATTGCTCCAAAAATGGTGGAAGAAATACTCATGTCACCTGATCTACATACACATTTTATCACAGAAATATTCTGGACACCAAAAGCAAAGGTCACACTTACAATTGTACCAAAGCCTAAATAGAAAGTGAGCATGGATTACTAAAAACATCCATGTCCAGGTTGCCTAATGCTCTCAAATATCAATCCTATTGGTGACTACATATTTGTTTCTTCCTAAGATTATCTATTCAACCTCAAACCTGTTGAAAATGTCTAACCCTATCACACAATTTATACTTTGCTTGATTTCCTAATGTCTCTATTGATATCTGCTTTCCTACATGATTTCCCCAGTTCATCATTGTGACTGACTCTTCACATGTACTGACATTTACATACACTCTCTACCCGAAACCCTATTGCTAAAGAACTTTTGGTCCAAATCCTATACTCACTCTTCTTTCTAAACCTACAGACTACCTTCCTAATCCTACCGACTATCGCTTTTTGACTGGATGTTCTTTTCAACATTCAATCATCCAAAGTACAAGGTCCGATGCCAGTGTATATTGATTTATTTGAGACATCTGTGCAGCACATAACTCAAAGCTAAGTATCCCACTCAAGTCCCCAGTGCCCTTCTGGACTTCAAATCTTACCTAGATTTCTGCTTTCATAGTTATATTTCACATATATACTCTTATAAATATCACAGGTTGCCAATGCCATTATTCATCCCGCAGAATGATTCGTAACCCAAATCAAACCTATTATTAACCTTAACTATACACTGTTCCTTCAATATAACGTACAGAAGAGCAGGGACAGAGTGGGTCTTACAATATAGGAATGTAGATGATCTTCCACCTGCTGAGAACCTAAAAGATCCATGGAGAAATGATCCTTGGAGAATATATAGGCAGCTATGTAGGACCTGAGAGAGCAATAGTCATCTTCCATGGCAAACAACCTGGTCAGGGTGAATTGATGTGTCTGAATCAGCCTCTGTCTTCTTAAAGTAGAGAAGATGGACCAATCCAGGCCTGTGTGGAGAGCTGTTCCTGGGTGCCTATGGTTGATATACCATTCTAACTTCTGAATGTGTCACAGGATGTTGGGGCAGCCTCCATCTCATGGGAACCTTGGAAGCAACTGTTAGGACAAAGTGGTTACCGAGGCAGTGACCATATTCAGTTCCTGAAAGAAGTGACCTCACTTCACTTCCTTGGTGATGTAATTCTCTGAACTTGGGATCCAGGAAGCCAGGCACCCAGAGTCAGTCTCACTCTGAGTCCCAGTGGGCTAACTTGTTTGCTTTTCCCAAAGACATAGTCAGTCTTTCTTGGTACCTACTGATGTGAGGATGGCCAAATTCCAGCAGAGCTCTGAAGAGGGGCCTTTCCTGAGAAAGTAGGTAGTGGCGAACCACTGGCTCCTGACAACTTCACAGAATTGGCCAAGGAGACCAGAACTGAAACAGGACAGGACATTTTTGGGGAACATAATATGGCCCACCAGTCAGAAGACACTCCGGATAATCACAGACCTACTTGGGGGAAAGAATTGCCTTTGCCATTGTAGGTGTGAGTTTGTGTTTTTTTCTGATGTTCTGAGAATAGCTAGGAAAGGTGGTTTGTTTGGTTTGGAGTGTACTATTTCTAGTAAGTCGTTTGACATGGTGAGTGTTTCTATGTCTGTGTATTCCACTGTATCCGTTGTTGTAGACATTAGAAAAGACAATGCATCAATGGATGTGTTGTCTCTAGTTGAAAGCTTCCCCGCATTCTTACTGCCCAATTGATGAATGGACTGCAGCTTGCCTTATGGATGGGCAACATCTACTATCTTCTTAAGTTCCTGTTTTCTTCGTGTTTTCCAGCCACTCTCCAGAATAGGCTCATGGTTTTGAGTCCCAGATATGTAACACCACAAGGCTCTGTGACATGGCCATGTACTGGATAGCTTAAGGGAATGGGAGCATCTCAGAAAAATCAGATATCAGTGTGACCAGTAAAGTCTCAGTGGAGAAACCCTTCTTTGGGCCATTTGCTTACTTCTGTTTCTATTACCCTGAATGTCAGGAAAGTCTTTGCCTCAGGCCACCCTGTTGTGTAGCCTTAAGACGACTGTTTTCATATGGAAATGAATGGACATCACCTGTGGCTCTTTGCTTAATTGCTTTGGAATGGAATGTGTCTGATTCAGCCTCTTGTCCTTGAATGAGGTTGTGGCTTAGATTCTCAGCACCTGATGGATCTAAAGAAAGATCCCATGTGATTTCAAAACCAAAATGACAAAAAGAGAAGTCATTGTGGATGAATATTTTTGCCTTCTTGTTTTATGTTCCTGACCTCCATCAAGTGAGAATAGGGATCCTTTGGGTCAAATGAGTCTTTGAAATCCCTGCAGAGGCTAGCCCATATGTGCTTGGGTTTTCTCATGACTCCAAATCACATCAAGAATTTATAGGCTTCAGCCAGTAGGCCTCAAATTGGAGAAGCGGAACACTTTAACAGCAGCAATATTTGATCACTCCTGGTTCACAGGAATAGTGTTCAGGCCACCATGTTTTTAGGCAAATGAGGGGCAAGTGAGCTTATTTTGGACACTACCTTGTGCTCATTGAAACCTCCAGCTAGAGGTTATGATGAGTGTCTACAAGGAAGAAGATTATGGCCCTGTGGGAGTGATTTCATTTTAATTTTGGTCATTTTTGTGGCAGTTGAAAGGGATGACTGGGTCCACCTGGGCTTGAACTCTGGTATGATTTACCCTTAGAGACTGAGTTCTGGAACTGACCTCAGAGAAGTATTGCCATGAATTGTGTTGGGATTTTAGGAGGCCACGCATGAGACTCACTCTTGGAAACTGAGATCTAGGCCCAGGGTGGCTTTCCACAGAGGCCTGGGAATCTCAGCCAGAATATCACATGATTTTATTCTGAAAGACTTGGTAGCCATAGTTGAGAGTCAAAACACACATGGACCTCACATTGTAGACGTCAATTGGCTTGGCTTCATGTGACCTGTTGGCAACTCTTTGAGAAGCCTTGACTTTAGAGTTCTCCAGAGCATTCATTGAAATGAGCTTTCTCAACACTTAACGGTTCCTGAATGAATTGAAACCCACAGTGCCTCTAACTTCATCCTTGAAAACTTGCTAGATAAATACCATAAAATTTTGGAAATTCCCATGACCAGGTGGCACTGCAGAAACGTTGGATGTCCTGTTGCTGATCATGTGTATACCAGAAAGTGCCTTGTTTGACTGGGTTTCATGAAAATGGTGTAGAATACGAGATGCCAGGAATTTGGAGCCTGCTGAGTAGTGGGCCTAGAGCAGTGGTGGGGAGGTGTGTGATGAAACATCATGGTGGGGCCATGTGGATCGGCTATCGGCTTACAAATGGCTTGTGACTGATATGGCGCAGCCCCCACTCCCTTGTATGTAAAGGCATCTTGTTATATGGAGAGGTTTCAGGGCAATGTTCATAATCAGGTTGCTATGGTTATTGGGACAAGCTATGTGGGATAGAAGCCTGGTTGGTACATTCTCCTGCAGATGCTAACCCACCCCACGTGACAGAACACCCTCCAGCACTGTATCCCAGATGAACTTCTTATATTGTGTGAAGCAAGTACCAAATTCCCAGTGTAGCAGCAAGAAACACCACGAAAATTGGAGGATGATCAAATGTCTTCACTGTCCCCACCGGGAGACACTTAGCCTCCAGTGGACACAGTTTACCTACAAAGAGAAAATTGAGCACTGCTTCCTCATGTTCATTGAAATATAAGAAATCATGTCTTCCAGGTCACATAGATGCAGACCCAGCTTTTATGGTCTCACGACAAAGGAAGCCAAAGCTCATGACAACAACATATATTTCAAGTGCCCAACCTCAGAAGCCGTATTCCAAGAAGTCTTAGGCCAGCAGAGCTCTTTGTTTGTGGAGTGTTTACCCTGTCCTTTACTTTTGGAAACGCCTCTACCACCTCCAAGGTTGTGAACTCCCGAGCATATTCCATTAAATATATGTATTCATAGATTTTCACACTTTTCTACTATAATTGTGTCTTACTTGGGTGAAGGTAATGTCAAGGCATTGTTCTGGATGTGAGTGGGAAGATTTTTGTGTAGCACATATTTACACACACACTGGATTCATTTTTCAATTTTTATTTTGAAATACTGAATCCCTGACACTAACCCATACCCTACTAGACTCTGAATTATGATCCTAATATGATGGTGAAAAATAACCCAAAAAGAATAGAATACAAGCAGTTCAGAGGAGGCATGGTGTATAGTTGGAATTGCCTTTTGCATTATATTTTGTAGGAGTTATAAATCTAGTCAATTTTTTGTTGAAATAGTTCTACATGTGTTTTTAAAATTAACAAATATATGAATCCCTGTCTACCTTTCTCTTTAGCCTATTCAGCACATGTATTTTTATATGCACATATAGTATCCTACCTGATATCACTCGTATACACTTGTGAGGTGGCTGAATTTGCAGATGCAAATTGAGAGAAGAGATCACTCCTCCTAAACGCTGTTGGAACTGAAAATTCAACCTATGGGTGAGCTTCCTAGTTGAATAACATTATTCATAATTTCATGTTCAGTAAAATTAATATTTTTCAGTCTGTTGATTATATATATTTCATGATAAATTTCTATTGGCATATATATCACTACTTTTTTTATTGGTTGCTCAAAACATTACAAAGCTCTTGACATATCATATTTCATACATTAGATTCAAGTGGGTTATGAACTCCCATTTTTACTCCAAATACAGATTGCAGAATCACATCAGTTAAACATCCATATTTTTACATAATGCCCTATTAGTTAATGTTGTATTCTGCTACCTTTCCTATACTCTACTATCCCCCCTCCCTTCTCTTCCCATCTTTTCTCTCTACCATACCTACTCTAATTCATTTCTCTCGTTGTTTATTTTCCCACAACCTCTTATATGTAATTTTGTGTAACAATAAGGGTCTCTCTCCATTACCATGCAATTTCCCTCTTCTCTCCCTTTCCCTCCCACCTCATGTTTCTGCTTAATGTTAATCTTTTCTTCATGCTCTTCCTCCCTGCTCTGTTCTTAGTTGCTCTCATTATATCAAAGAAGATATTTGGTATTTGTTTTTTAGGGATTGGCTAGCTTCACTAAGCATAATCTTCTCTATTGCCATGCATTTCCCTGCAAATTCCATGATTTTGTCATATTTTAGTGCTGCGTAATCCTCCATAGTATACAAAGGTCACATTTTTTTTTATCCATTCATCTATTGAAGGGCATCTGGGTTGCTTCCACAGTGTAGCAATTGTGAATTGTGCTGCTATGAAAATCGATGTGGCAGTATCACTGTAGAACGCTCTTTTAAGGTCTTCAGGGAATAGTCCAAGAAGGGCAATAGCTGGGTCAAATGGTGCTTCCATTCCAAGCTTTCACAGGAGACTCCATACTCCTTTCCAAATTGGCTGCACCAGTTTCAGTCCCACGAGCAATGTACAAGAGTACCCTTTTCCTCACATCCTCGCCAGCACTTGTTGTTGTTTGACTTCATTATGGCTGCCAATCTCACTGGATTGAGATGGTATTTTAGGGTGGTTTTTATTTGCGTTTCTCTTACTGCTAGAAATGGAGAGCATTTTTTCATGTACTTGTTAATTGATTCTATGTCCTCCTCTGAGAAGTTTCTGTTCAGGTCCTTGGCCCATTGGGTTATTGGTTATATTTCTGTCTAATTTTCTGACTTCTTTGTATACTTTGTATACTCTAGATATTAGGGCTCCATGTGAAGGGTGAGGACTAAAAATTTGTTCCCATGATGTAGGCTCCATATTTACCTCTCTTATTGTTTCTCTTTCTGAGAAAAAAAAATTCAGTTTAAGTAAGTCCCATTTCTTGATTCTTGTTATTAACTCTTGTTCTATGGGTGTCCTATTAAGGAATTTGGAGCCTGACCACACAATATGTAGATCTGAGCCAACTTTTTCTTCTATCAGACGCAGAGACTCTGATTTGAATCTAGCTCCTTGATCCACTTTGAGTTAACTTTTGTGCAGGGCGAGAGGAGGGGATTCAGTTTCATTTTGTTGCATATGGATTTACAGTTTACCCAACACCATTTGATGAAGATGCCATCCTTCCTCCATTGCAGGCCATTAGCTCTTTTATCAAATATAAGATAGTTGTAGCTTTTGGGATTAGTCGCTGTGTCCTCCATTCTGTACCATTGGTCCACCCGCCTGTTTTGGTACCAGTACCATGCTGTTTTTATTATAATTGCTCTGTAATATAGTTTGAAATCTGGTATTGCTATACTGCCTGATTCACACTTCCTGCTTAGAATTGCTTTTGCTATTCTGGGTCTTTTATTTTTCCATTTGAATTTCATAATTGCTTTATCTATTTCTACAAAAAATTCCTTTGGGATTTTGATTGGCATTGCATTAAACCTGTAGAGAACTTTTGGTAATATAGCCATATTGATGATGTTAGTTCTTCCTATCCATGAACGGGGTATATTTTTCCATCTTCTAAGATCTTATTCTATTTCTCTTTTTAGGGTTCTGTAGTTTGCATTATATAAATCTTTCACCTCCTTTGTTAGGTTGATTCCCAAGTATTTAATTATTTTGAGGAAATTGGGAATGCAGTGTTTTGACTCATTTTTGTTTCAGAAGTTTTGTCGCTAATATACAGAAATGCCTTCGATTTATGCATGTTGATTTTCTATCCTGCCACATTGCTGCATTCATTTATTAGTTCTAGTAGTTTTTTCTGTAGACCCTTTTGGGTCTTCTATGTATAGAATCATGTCATCTGCAAATAGTGATAAGTTAAGTTCTTCTTTTCCTATTTTTATGCCTTTAATGTCTTTCATCTCTCTAATTGCTCTGGCCAGTTTTTCGAGAACTATATTGAATAGAAGTGGTGATAGAGGACATCCCTGTCTTGTTCCAGATTTTAAAGGGAATGCCTTCAATTTTTCTCCATTCAGAATGATGCTAACCTGAGGCTTAACATAGATAGCTTTTACAATGTCGAGGTAAGTTCCTGTTATCCCTAGTTTTTAAAATGTTTTGAACATAAAGGAATGCTCTACTTTGTTGAATGTTTTTTCTGCGTCTATCGAGATGATCATATGGTTCTTATCTTTAAGTCCAATGATGTTGTGAATAACATTTATTAATTTCCATATATTAAACCAGCCTTGCATCCCAGGGATGAATCCTAGTTGATCATGGTGCACAATTTTTTTGATGTGCCTTTGTATCCAATTCGCCAGAAATTTAATGAGGATTTTTGCATCTAGGTTCATCAGAGATATTTGTCTGTAGTTTTCATTCTTTGAGGTGTCTTTGTCTGGTTTCAGAATCAGGGTGATGTTGTCCTCATAGAACGAATTTGGCAGAGCTCCCAGTTTTTCTATTTCCTGAATAACTTGAAAAGTAATGGTATTAATTCTTCTTTAAAGGTTTTGTAAAACTCTGCTGTATACCCATCCGGTCCTGGGCTTTTCTTGGTTGGTAGTCTTTTGATTGCTTCTTCTACTTCATCCATTGATATTGGTCTGTTTAAATTGTGTGTTCCCTTATGACTCAGTGTGGGCAAATCATATGACTTAAGAAATTTATCAATGTCTTCACTATTTTTTATTTTATTGGAATACAGGTTTCCAAATAATTTCTAATTTTCTTCTGTATTTATGTTGCATCTGTTGTGATATTGCCTTTTTCATCCCGTATGTTAGTAATTTGAGTTCTCTCTCTTCTTCTCTTCATTAGCATGGCTAAGGGTCTGTCGATCTTATTTATCTTTTTGAAGAACCAACTTTTAGTTTTGTTAATTTTTTCAATAGTTTCTTTTGTTTCAATTTCGCTCTGATTTTAATTATTTCTTGCCTTCTGCTACATTTGCTGTTGTTTTGCTCTTCCTTTTCTAGGGCTTTGAGATAAAGTGTGAGCTCATTTATTTGTTGTTTTTTTTTTCTTTCTTTTTTTGAGGAATGACCTCCAGGAGATGAATTTACCTCTTAAAACTTCTTTCATTTTGTTCCATAGAATCTGATATGTTGTGTCTGTATTTTCATTTATCTCTAAGAATTTTTTGATTTCCTCCTTTATGTCTTCTGTAACCCATTGATCATTCAGTAACATATTGTTCATTTTGCATGTAATGTATGATTTTTTCTTTTTTCTTTTATCATTGGTTTCCAGTTTCATTCCATTATGATCACAAAAAATTCATGGTATTATCTCCTCCCCTTTATATTTACTGAGGGTTGCCCTATGGCAAAACATATGGTCTATTTTTGAGAAGGATCCCTGTGCTGCTGAGAAAAAAGTATATCCACTTGATGATGGTTGATGTATTCTATATATGTCACTTAAGTCTAGGGTATTGATTGTGATATTGAGTTCTATAGTTTCTTTATTCAACTTTTGTTTGGAGGATCTGTCCAATGGTGAGAGACGTGAGTTGAAGTCACCCATAATTATTGTACTGTGGTCTATTTGATTCTTGAACTTGAGGAGAATTTGTTTAATGAACGTCGCAGCACCATTATTTGCTGCGTGAATATTGATAATTGTTATGTCTTGTCAGTGAATGGTTTCTTTTAACAGTATATAATGTCCTTCCTTATCCCTTTTGATTAAATTAGTCTTGAGGTCGATTTTATTCTATAGGAGGATGGCCACCCCTGCTTGGTTACGAGGACTGTGTGCATGGTATAAATTTTCCCAATCTTTCACCTTCAGCTTGTGTATGTCTTTTCCATTCAGATGTGTCCCCTGGAGGCAACTTATTGTTGGATTTGTTTTTTTTAATTCAAGTTACAAGCCTATGTCACTTTATTGGAGAGTTTAAGCCATTAACGTTTAGAGTTACTATTAATATATGGTTTGTACTGCCACCCATATTTGCTTATATCTTTTTTTTAAATTAGTTTGTTTCTCCATGATTAGCTTTTCCCGCCCTCTGTCATTACTGAGGCACTTCCCACTGATGGTTTACATTGTTGATTTTCATTTCTTCCTCGTGTAGTGTTTTGCTCAAGATGCTTTCCAATGCTGGTTTTCTGGCTGCAAATTCTTTTAGATTTTGTTTATCATGAAATATTTTTATTTTGTTGTCTTACATTAAGCTTAATTTTGCTGGATACATAATTCTTGGTTGGCATCCATTGTCTTTCAGTGTTTGAAGTACGTTGTTCCAGGATCTTCTCACTTCCAGCATCTGTGATAAAAAAAAAAAAACATTGTTAACCTTTTTGTTTTACCCCTGATTGTAATCTGCCTCCTTTCTCTGGTAGGTTTTAATATTTTCTCTTTGTTTTGTATATTGGATATCTTCATAACAATGTGTCTTGGCATTGGTCTACTGTGATTTTGTGTGCTCAGTGTCCTGTAAGCATCTACAATTTGTTTATCTGTTTCCATTTTTATTTTTGGAAAGTTTTCTCTAATTATTTCATTCAGCAGGTTACTCATTCCCTTGGTTTGAATCTCTGTACCTTCCTCTTTCGGGATGACTCATAAGTTTGTTTTTTTAATGTTATCCCATATCTCTTGGATGTTTTCTCATAATTTTTTACAGCATTTCTTTCTTGGATAGAGTTTTTTCAAGATGATATATTTTGTCTTCATTATCTGACATTCTGTCTTCTACTTGCTCCACTCTGTTAGTGATACTCTCAATTGAGTTTTTAATTTGGTTTATCATTTCCTTCATTTCTAGAATTATTGTTTGATTTTTCTAATAATCTCTATCTCCTGATAAAGATGCTTAATTTCTAATTTTATCTGTTTATGTAATTCATTTTCAATGCGTTCTTTCACTGTTTGTTTTTGTTGTCTCGTATCCTCTTTAATGTTCCATTACATCTGTCTAAGGTATTCCTTGAGTTCTTTATATGACCATTTTTCTGATGACTCCAGATGCTCTTGAATATTTAGGCTGTCCTTCATTGTTTGTACTTTTTTTCTTCCTTGCTTTTTTATGCTGCTCATGTTACTTCTTGTTCTGTTTGACTACTGAGTTACTGCTTACTCTTATAAATTTATTTGATGCTTGGAAGGAAAGATATTAGAAGGGAAGGGAAGAAGTCACTAAAGAGAATGAGAGTATCCAGGTAGAATTCAAGGAAGGGGTATAATAAAATTGAAAAGAAATGAAAAGACAAAAGAAAAAAATAGAAAATAAAGAAAGAAAATTTTAAGTAATAATGATAATTAAAAAATGAAAATTAAAATTTAAAATAATAATAATAATAATGAAATAAAAAATTAAAAAAATAAAAAACATTAAAAAAGTTAAAGAACAACAACAAAAATGAAAATGAAAGAAAAAGAAAAACATACAAATAATATAATAATAATAATACATGCAGTACTAGAGTTCAATTAACTTCTCTTCCAGTAGGTGGAGCTGTGTGCACTGGGCCAAGCTTCTCCTCTAAATAAGTGGGAACAAATCACTGTGCAGCAGCTCTTCCTCCCAGACTCGGCGGGTCTCCAATCCTGAGTGCCTAGGGCCTTCTCTTGTGCTTCCTCAAGCCAGGCCCCGCTCACCTTTGACGCTCACCACAATACTGGTTACACACCAGGCCTCTGCTCCTGGTAGCCCTGTTTTAATGAACGCCTGGGCACACTCTCCCTGTTTGCCTCCCTCAGACCCTAAGTTTGTAGAGCTTTGTCCTGAGAACCGCCAGCGAATTTTCCTGTCTTCCGGGAGCCATGCCCCTGGTAGGTGGTGTAAGAGACCTCAATTGTCAGCACTGGTGGGAGTGGTAGCCGGGAATTCCACGCCGCAAGTCCCGAGCCAATCCTGTTTCCCTAGGTCTGGCTATCGTGCTCCTGGGAGAGCTGGGAGGGGCCCTTGAGGTTTCCCCGTGGTGTTGAGAGAGATGGCAATGGGATTACACACTTGTCGCGTTGGTTTCAATGAAGTTATCTCCTCCGCCTGTAATGTCAGTTCTATGCCATGGTGGTATCCCATTAAAATGGTGACCGTTTGTTCCCTTTGCTGGGTGACCAATGCAATGGGTGGGTCCTGACTATCTCTCCCAAGCCCCATTTCAATCCTGTGGCCACTGCCTATGAAGGCTCAGTTGTCTTTTAACTCTGTCAATTCAGAAAGCCCAACCAGTTATTTCAGCGGGAATGTTAGTGCTGAGTCACAAAAACCAGACGAATCTAAGCTTGAATGCAGCCAATCCGGGCTCTGTGTGTGTTCTGAGGGGCCCAGACTGTTCGCCCCAGATTCACAACAGGTCAACATTGCCTAGTGATTCTGAGCAAACAGCATTTAGACAGTTTATGACTTCCTATGCCCGTGCAGCTGAAGAGATCAGAGACTTGATTTCTCCATGCCTGCCTTCATAATGGATCTCCTGTATTGCTACTTTTTAATATCTGTGCATGTGCGTGTTTGTATATATATATAAATATATATATATATATATATATATATATATATATATATATATATATACACACTCTTCAGATTTTTCAAAATATGAAATATATGTGTCTTATTATACACTCCCTAAATTCATTCATATTCATATCTGTGGATTTATAATCAACTTTCCACAAGATTATTCTCATAATAATCATCCACCTGCAATACATATTGTTTCCTAGTACTGAAAACTAAATTCAGTGAATGGTGCATACAAACCCTATTATTTCTACATTTACTTAGCCAGTTTAAAATCAATGCAAGTAGATTCCTAGGGGACATGATGTGTATTTTGACTTTCATTTTTATTCAACACTTGTACGTTACTATGTCTTCAGTTTATCCACATCATAGGATATATATTTCAGTCACAAATTAGAAAATTTATAGGCATTTGTTTCACGATCAATCACTTCCTGATTCAGAACACATGCATTCCTCCATGTTTCTTGACTGGTCTTTTCATGAGACTTCTTTCCAAACACATTACTTTCGTTTAACATCATCACTTATAAAGCAAAACTCAAACACCATTCATCATAAATCATAATCCTAATATTACCATTAGATATATAACTGGTTGGAATGAATGATTGTATATCAATATAAGATTTCTTATATATTTTCACATGTCATTTCAATCCATTATTTAAAGTGGAATCAGTTATGTTATTTATTCATAGTATGGTCTATTCATGCATTATCTCTATATTCATAGACAGAGGTTACACCTCTTTGTGCCCCTAATACTAATGTATGCGTCTTCAAATTATTGCTCCCAGAAATGGTGAAAGAAATACTCATGTCACCTGATCTACATATACATTTTATCACAGTAATATTCTGAACAACAAACAAATAAAATATCACACTTATGATTGTACCAAAGCCTAAAAGGAAAGTGAATGTTGATAACTAATAGCATCCATGTCCAGGTTGCCTAATGCTCTCAAATGTCATTCCCATTCATGACGACATATTTGTTTTTTCCAATGATTATATATTCAAACTCAAGCCTGTTGAAAATGTCTAATCCTATCCCTCACTTTATACTTTGCCTGATTTAGTAATGTCTCTATTGACACCTGCTTTCCTACATATTTTCCCCAGTTCATCATTTTGGCTTACTCTTCACATGTGCTGACATTTACATTCACTCTCTAAACAAAACCCTATTGCTAAAGAAGCTTTTTTTTCCAAATCATATACTCACTCTTCTTCCTAAACCTACTGACTATCTTCCTAATCCTACCAACTATCCCTTTTTGACTGGATGTTCTCTTCTACATTCAATCATCCTAGGTACAAGGTCCTATGCCATTGTATTTCGATTTAACTGAGACAATTGTACAGAACATTATTCAACACTAAGTATCCAAACCAAGGGCCCAATGCCCTTCTGGGCTTCAAATCTTTCTTAGATTCCCGTTTTTATACATATATTTCACCTATATATTCTTATAAATATCACAGGTTCCCAATCCCTTTATTCATCCTGCAGAATGATTCCTAACCCAAATCGAAAATATTATTAACCCTAACCATACACTAACTTTGCAGGAGAGCAGGAACAGTGTGGGTATTAAACTACAGGAATCTAGGGGATCTTCACCTGCGGAGAAACTCAAATGTTCATGCAGAAATAATCCCTGGTGAAGATGAAGGCAGCTATGAAGTACCTCAGAAAGCAAAAGTCAACTTCCATGGCAATCATCCTGGTCAGGATGAAGGGTTGTGTCTGAATCATTCTCTCTCTTCTTAATGTATAGAACATGGACCAAACCAGTCCTGTGTGGAAGCTGTTCCCGGGTGCTTATGGTTGATATAACATTCTAACTAGAGAAAGTGCCACATGAAAATCGGGGCAGCCTCCACCTCATGGTACTTTTGGAAGCAACAAAGTGGTTGCCAAGGCAGTGACATCATTCAGATCCTGAAGAAAGTGATCTCACCTCACTTCCTTGGTGAGGGAACTCTCTGAACTTGGGATCCAGGAAGCCAGGCACCCAGAGACAGTCCCTGTTCTAGTCCCAGTGGTCTCACATGTTTGGAATTACCAAGGACAGAGTCAGTCTTTCTTGGTACCTACAGATGTGAGGATGTCCAAATGCCAGGAAACCTCTGAAGAGGGGCTTTCCCTGAGAAAGCAGGTAGTGGATAATTTTCTGAGAATAGGTAGTAAAGGCGGTTTGTTTGGTATGGTGTGTAATATTTCTATTAAGTCCTTTGACAAGGTGAGTGTTTCTATGTATGTGTATCCCACTGAGTCCATTGTTGTAGACATTAGAAAAGACAATGCATCAATGGATGTGTCCTGTCTAGTAGAAAGCTTCCCAGCATTCATCCTGCCCAATTCATGAGTGGACTCTGGCTTGCCTTATGGATGGGCAACACCTACAAGCTTCCTAATTTCCTGTTTTCTCTCTCAATTCAGCCCATTCTCCAGAATAGTATCATGGTTTTGTGTCCAAGATTTGTACCACCTCCAAGATCTGTGACATGGCTATGTACTGGATAGCTGAAGGAAATGGCTAGCATCTCAGAAATCTCAGATATCTGTTGACAAGGAAAGTCTCAGTGGAGAAACCCTGCTTTGGTCCTTTTGCTTAACTATTGTTCTGTTGAATGTCAGGAAGTTTTTTGCCTCAAGCCACCACTTTGTGAACCCTGAAGAAAACAGTTTTCAAATGGAAATGAATGGGCATCACCTGTGGCTCTTTGCTTAATTGCTTAGGATTGGGATATGTCTGAATCAGCCTGTTGGCCCTGTGTGACGCTGTGGCTTAGATTCTCATCACCTGATGGATCTAAAGATAGATCCCATGCGTGCATCCAAAACCAAAATGGCAAAAAGATCAGATATTGTTGATGAACTCTCTTGCCTTCCTCTGGTAGGTTCCAGATATCCATCAAGTGAGAATAGGGATTCTTTGGGTCAAATGAGTTCTTCAAAGCCCTGCAGAGGCTAGGCCATAGGTGCTTGATTATCATGACTCCAATTCACTTAAAGAATCTAAACCCCAAAGCTAGAAGGCCTCAAGTTGGAGAAGCCAAGCAATATTAAAGGTAGGCCTATTTGATTATTCCTGGTTCACAGGAAGAGAGTCCAGGCCACCCTTACTTTAGGCAAATGCGGTGCAAGGAGCTTATTTTGGACACTGTCGTGGGCTGCATCCCTTATGGAAACCTCCAGCCAGAGGATATAATGAGTGTCTATATGGAAGAAGATGAGGGCCATGTGAGAGTGTTTTGGTTTTAATTGTGGACATTTGTCTGGCGGTTGGAAGAGATCACTGGGTCTACCTAGGCTTGCACTCTGGTGTGATTCCCCTTAGAGACTATGTTCTTTTACTGATCTCAGAGAATTATTGCCAGGAATTGTGTTGGAATTTTAGATGGCCATGCATGAGAGTTGCCCTTGGAAAGTGACATCTAGGCCCTAGTTGACTTTCCACAGAGCACAGGGAATCTCAGCCAGGATAACACATGATATTATACTTAAAGACTTGGCAGCCATATTTGAGAGTCAAAACACACATGGACCATACTTTGTAGACCTCAATGGGCCTGGCTTAATCTGACTTTTGGCCACTTTTGGAAGCCTTGCCTGTAAGAATTCTCCAGAGTTTTCATTTAATGGTTTCTGAGTGAATTGAAATCCACAGTGCCTCCAACTTCATCCTTGAAAATTGGCTATATCAATATCATGAAATTTTTGAAATTCCCATGACCGGGTAGCACTGGAGAACATTTGGATGTCCTCTTGCTGATCATGAGTATACAGGACAGTGCCTTGATTGACTGGGTTTTTTGAAAATGGTGTAGAACAGAGATTCCAGTAAGTTGGATCTTGCTGAGTAGTTGTTCTAGAGCAGTGGTTGGCAGGTGTGTGATAAAACATCTGTGGTGGGGGCATGTGGATCTGCCATTGGCTTCCAAATGGATTGTGACTGACATTTTGCAGTCAGTAGAACCTTATATGTAAAAGCATATTGTTATATGGAGAGGTTTCAGGGCAATGTTCAGAATCAGGATGCTATGGTCAATAGGGCAAGTTATGTGGGATAGAAGCCTGGTTGGTGCATTCTCCTGCAGAACTCGACACACCACACTTGAAAGAACTCACTTCCGCACTGTGTCCCAGGTGAACCCTTGTATTTAATGAAGCAAATACCAAACTCCCAGTGCAGCAGCAAGAAACACCACGAAAGTGGAGGATGACCAAATGAATTTACAGTCCACACGGGGAGACACCTAGAATCCAGTGGCCACAGTATACCTACAAATTGAAAATTCAGCACTGCTGCCTCATGTTTATTGGAAAATAAGAAACCATGTCATCCAGGTCACATAGATGCAGAACCAGATTTGATGGTCTCACTACATATGAAGCTAATGCTTCTGACAACAGCATATATTTCATTGCCCAACCTCACAGGCAGTTTCTTCAGATGTTAGGCTGGCAGAAATTCATGTTTTTGGAGTGATTACCCTGTCCCTTACTTTTGGAAACTCCTCTACCAACTCCAAATTTGTGAACTTCTGAGCATTTTCCATTCCACATATGTATTCACAGATTTTCTAAATGTTCTCCTCTAATTGTGTCTTATGTACAGCGAAGGTAATGTCAAGGCATTATTCTGAATGAGAGTGGGAAGATTTTTGTGTAGCACATATTTGCATACACATTGGATACATTTTCCAATTTTCCATTCGAAATACTGAATCCCTGACACTAACACATGCCCTACTAGACTTTGACTTCTTATCCTAATTTGATGGAGAATAATAACCCAAACAGAATACAAATACAAGAGGTTCACAGGAGGCATGGTGTATAATTGGACTTGCCTTTCGTATGATAAATTGTAGGTGTTATAAATCTAGCGAATTTTAATTGAAATAGTTCTCCATGTGTTTTCAAAGTTAACAAATATGTGAATAACTGTCTCCCTTTCTCTGTAGCCTATTCATCACATGTATTTTTATAAGCACATACAGAATTCTACCTGGTATCAGTCGTACATTTGGTGAGGTGGCTGGCTTGGCAGATACAAATTGTGAGAAGAGATCACTCCTACTTAACGCTGTTGGAACTGAAAATTCAACATATGGGTGAGCTTTTTAGTTAAACAACATGAATCCATGTACATTTAAATGAATATTTTTGGATCTGTGGATGATATATATTTCATGGTGAATTTCAATTCACATACATAATGCTACTTTTTAATGTCTGTGTGTGTGTGTGTCTGTGTGTATATATATATATATATATATATATATATATATATATATATATATATATATATATATATATATATATTCACTCTCCAGATTTTTCAAAATATTTAGTATATTTTTCTTTTTATACCCTCCCTAAATTCATTCATATTCATGTATGTGGATTTATAATCAACTTTTCACAAGATTATTCTCAGAAATATTCCTCCACCTGAAATACATATTTTTTTCCTTCTACTGAAAACTAACTTTGGGGGATCACATGATGGCGGCGAATGGAGTGCATTACCCCCATGTACCACGTCACTGTGCGGGAAAATGACGAGTTAGAACGGCTAAAACCTATCTTGTTAGGAATTTCCAGCAAATTTGGGGTGCTCCAAAACCTAGTGGACATATATCCATCACACGAGGATCAGCTACGGGGGCTCAAACGCGAGTGATTTTTCCGCACGGAGGGTCATGCTGCTTATTCAGCAAATTGCCCTGCAGCTAGAGTGTGTGGCGCGCACTGGGAAAAGACGAAATAGCATCGCAAATATACAGTGGTGCGGATTCTATGGGCTCCTGCCCGCTATGCAATTACTGTGCTCAGTGCTGAATTCTGGGATTGAGACGGGGATGGATGTGGTCCAATTCCGTTCTCCATACCGGTCAGACCACAGAGGAAGCCAGCGTCCACCATCTTGAAGAGCTGACGTCACCATCCCTGTTTTCGACTGATCGCAGCTCATTCAGCTATAGAACAGGTAATTTCAGGATTCCATTCACCTTTGCTTCGCAGACAAATTACTCAGGCTCAGTGCTAAAGAACCCGCAGAAACTGCGTCTTGGAGCCTGCTCCTATTAGAACATACACTGAGCCCAGAGCGGCCAAATTTGGCCTCCCTGAACTGATCTGGCCCAGGGCTCAAGAACCCGTGGAAACTGCTTCCCGGTCCGGGTCTTGCTGAATAATGTAGAGGTAAATATCAACCGAGCCTTCATAGGCAGTGGCAACAGGATTGAGACGAGGCTTGTGAGGGCAAGTCAGGACTCACCCATTGCTTTGGTCACCCAGCAAAGGGAACGAAATGCTGCCTTTTGCATGGGATACCAACATGGCAGAGATCTGATGTCATCAGAAAGCAGCGGAGGAGATAACTTCATTAATACCAGCGGTGACAGAAACAGTTGGTCTCCTGGTAAAGAAAGTGAGTCAGAAACACTCGAGTCTCTCTCACTTTGTCATCAAGCCAGAGGGGCAGAGCAGAGCCACTGCCCATGCCTGGAACAGGCCCAGCGACACACCTGCATGATACTCACTTCACTCCAATTGGAATAGAGGCAGAGGAGAGCCACCACAGGTGCCCAGAACAGGCCTAGCGACCAGCAGGCATGGTAGTCACGTCACCTCAATTGGAGTAATTGCAGACCAGAGCCTTCTCCAGCACCTAGTACAATCCAAGTGGCCCACCGGCATGGTAGTCACATAACCCCAATAGGAGTAGGCGCAGAGCAGAGTCTTTGCCCATGGTGCCCGGAACAGGCCCAGCAACCTGCCGGCTTCGTAGTCACGACACCCCAATTGGAGTAGCGGCAGAGCAGAGCCACCACCCGCGCCCTCAAGGTAGACAAATCTGCACCCGACCAGCAGAAGAGGCCCAGCGGCCTGCCAGCGCGACAGACACTTCACCCCATTTGGAGTAGGGGCAGAGCAGATCCATCGCCCATGCCCGTAAGGTAGGCAGACCTGCGACCGACGGCAGAACAGGCCCACCCACCCGCCGGCATGGTAGTCACGTCACCCCAATTGGAGTAGGGGCAGAGCAGAGCCGCCGCCCGCGCCTCTAAGGTAGGCAGACCTGAGACCGACTGGCAGAACACCCCAGGGGTCCATGGGTGTGGTACACACGTCACACCAATTAGAGGAGGGGCTTAGCAGAGCCGCTTCCCGCGCCTGCAGGGTAGGCAGACCTGCGACCGATCAGGAGAACAGGCCCAGCGGCCCATCAGCATGGTAGATAGATCACCCCAATTGGAAGAGCACAACAGCCACACCCCGCACCTGCAAGGAAGACTTTTCAAATATACAAGAGCAATATAAATATATAGGGGGAAAATTTCAAAATCACAACAGTTTCACCAAGCAGAAAGAAACGCGAGCCGTATGAAAAGACAAAGAAAAAAGGACCACAAGCAATGCAGGTCAACACAACTTTAGAAGAGGTAATAGCTGCAGCAGATGGAATGTCAGATAAAAAACTCAGGATATACATGCTTCAGATAATCTGGAGTCTCAAGGAAGACATTAGACAGCAAAATCAGACAATGAAAGATCACTTCGACAATGAATTACACAAACAAATCCAAGAAGCAAAAGATCAATTATACAGGGAGATAGAAGTTGTAAAAAATGACAAACAGAAATCCTAGAAATGCAGGAAGCAATAAAACAACTTAAAAACTCAATTGAGAACACTACCATCAGAGTAGAACACTTAGAAGATAGAACATCAGACAATGAAGACAAAGTATTTCAACTTGAAAAGAACATAGACAGCTCAGCAAGACTGTTAAGAAACCATGAACAGAACATCCGTGAAATATGGGATAACATAAAGAGACCAAACTTAAGAGTCATTGGGATACAGGAAGGTATAGAGGTCCAAACAAAAAGAATGAGCAATGTATTTAATGAAATAATACGAGAAAACTTCCCAGACTTGAAGAATGAGACAGACTCCCAAGTCCTAGAAGCCAACAGGACGCCGAATGTGCAAAATCATAAGAGATCCACACCTAGACGCATTATAATGAAGATACCCAACGTACAGAATAAAGAGAGAATTTTAAAACTACAATTGAAAGGAAGCAGATTACATTTAGGGGTAAAGCAATCAGGATAACAGCTGATATTTCAACACAGACTCTGAAAGCTAGAAGATCCTTGAAATATATGTTTTTGTCAGGAGCTTTAGCTTCATTTCTAGTGAAAGCATCAAAGCTGTGTCTGCATCTATGTAACCTGGAGAACATGGTTTCTTATTTTCCAAAAGACATGAGGCGGCAGTGCTGAAATCACTCTTTGTAGGTAAACTGTGGCCACTGAAGGCTAAGTGTCTCCCCGTGTGGACTGTGAAGCCATTTGTTCATCCTCCACTTTTCATGGTGTTTCTTGCCGCTGGACTGGGAGTTTGGTATTTGTTTCACTAAATAAAATGAGTTCAACTGAGACCCAGTGCTGGAGGGAGTTCTGTCATGTATGGTGGGTCAGGGTCTGCAGGAGAATTCACCAACCAGGATTCTATCCCACATAGATTGCCCCCTTGATCATAGCAACCTGATTCTGAACATTGCCCTGAAAATCTCCATATAAAAAGATGCCTTTACATGGAGAGGTTTCAGACATATAAGGTTCTGCTGGATGCATCATGTCAGTCTCAAGCCCTTTGGAAGTAATGGCAGATCCACATGGCCCCACAAGAGATGTTTTATCACACACCTGCACACCACCTGCACACACACCACTATTCAGTAGGCTACAAGTTACTGGCATTTCTGTTCTACACCATTTTCATGAAACCCAGACAATCAAGGCACTATCTGGTACACTCATGATGAGCAAAAGGACATCAAAGGTTCTCCAGTGCCACCTGGTCATTGGAATGGCAAAAAATTCATGGTATTTATGTAGCCACTTTTCAAGGATGAAGTTGGAAGCACTGTGGGTTTCAATTCATTCAGGAACCATTAAATGGTGAGGAAGCTCATTTCAATAAAAGATCTGGAGAACTCTCACAGGCAATTTTTCCCAAGGAGTGAGCTAGATCTCAGTTTAGAAGGGCGAATCTCATTAGTGGCCTATTCCACTGCCACACAAATGACCGCAATTGAAACCAAAACACTCCCACATGACCCTCATCTTCTGCCATAGAGACACTCATCATAACCTCTTGCTGCAGGTTTTCATGAGGGATGCAGCCCAAGACAGTGTCCAAAATAAGCTCACTTACCCCTCAATTGCCTAAAGTCAGGGTGGCCTGGACACCCTTCCTGTCAACCAGGAGTGATCAAATAGGCCTGCCCTTAATACTGCTCTGCTTCTCCATTTTGACTGTACTGATTGTTGAGTATAAATTCTTTGTGTGAATTGGAGTCATGAGAAAATCCAAGCACCTATGCATTAGCCTCTTCAGGGCTTTGAAAAACTCATTTGACCCAAATGATATCTATTCTCACTTGATAGAGGTCAGGACTTACAGAGGAAGGCAAGAGACTTCATCCACATTGACTGCTCTTATGGCCATTTTGGTTTTGGATTCAGAGATGGGATCTTTCTGTAGATCTGTCAGGTGCCGAGAATCTAAGCCCCAGCCTCACATAGGGCCAAGGGGCTGATTCAGACACATCCCTTTTGAAGCAATTAAGCAAACAGCCACAGGTGATGCCCATTCATTTTCATTTGAAAACTGTTTTCTTCAGGCTTTACAAAGGGGTTGCCTGAGGCAAAGAAATTCCTGACATTCAGGGCAACAGAACAAAAGGTTAGCAAAAGGCAGAAAGCAGGGTTTCTCCACTGAGACTTTACTGGTCACACTGATATCTGAGTTTTCTGAGATGCTCCCATTGCCATCAGCTATCCAGTACATGGCCATGTAACAAAGCTTGGAGGCGGTACATATCTTGGACACCAAACCATGAGACTATTCCGGAGAGTGGCCAGAATTCAGGAAGAAAACTGGAGCTTAGGAAGATAGTAGGTGTTGTCCATTCATAAGGCAAGCTGCAGTCCATTCATTAATTGCGCAGGATGAATGCTGGGTAGCTTTCTACTAGACAGGGCACTTCCATTGATGCATTCTCTTTTCAAATGTCAACAACCACGGACACAGTGGGATACACTTTTAGAAACCCTTGCCATGTCAAACGACTTTCTAGAAACAATCCACTCAAAAACAAACAATCCACCATCCCTACCTATTCTCAGAACATGAGACAAAACCACAAACTCACACCCACACCCACAAAGCACCTACTTCCCAGAAGTAGGTCTTTGATTATCCGGAGTTTCCTCTGACTGGTGGGCCATACCATGTTCCCCCGAAATGGCCTGTACTTTCTCAGATTTGGTGTCTTTGCCAGAACAACTACCTGCTTTCTCAGGAAACACCTGTCTTCATAGCTTTCCTGGCATTTGGCCATCCTCACATCAGTTGGTACCAATAAAGACTGACTCTGTCCTTGGTAAATCCAATCAAGTGTGCCAACTGGGACTGGCACTGGCTCTGGGGGCCTAGCTTCCTGGTTCCCAAGTTAAGAGAGTTCCACTACAAAGGAAGTGAGGTGAGGTCACTTTTTTCAGGAACTGAATGAGGTCACTGCCTTGGCAACTACTTTGCCCTAACAGTTGCTTCCAAGGGTCCCATGAGATGGATGCTGCCCCAATTCCTGTGACATTTTTACAAGTTAGAATGGTATATCAACCATAGTCACCCAGGAACAGCTCTCCACACAGGCTTGGTTTGGTCCATCTTCTCTACATTAAGAAGAGAGAGGCTGATTCAGACACAATCCTTCATCCTGACCAGGCTGTTTGCCATGGAAGATGACCTTTGCTCTCTCAGGTCCTTCATACCTGCCTACATGTTTTCCAGGGATAATTTCTGCATGGACCATTGAGGTTCTAAGTAGGTGGAAGATCCCCTCCATCCCTGCATTGTAAGACCAACTCTGTTCCAGCTCTTCTGTAATGTTATATTGAGGGAACAGTGTATGGTTATGCTTAATAACCAGTTCGATTTGGGTTAGGAATCATTCTACGGGATGTATAATGGTATTGGGTAACTGCAATACTTACAAGAATATATAGGTGAAATATAAGTATGAAAACAGAAATCCAGGTAAGATTTGAAGTCCAGAAAGTCATTGGGTCCTTGATTGGATTACTTAGCTTGAATTACGTTCTGCACAGGTATCTCAGATAAATTGATATACAATGGCATAGGAATTGTACCTTGGATGATTGAATGTAGAAGAGAACATCCCCTCAAACAGAGATAGTCAGTAGGATCAGGAAGAGAGTCGGTAAGTATCGGAAGAACAATGAGTATAGGATTTGGACCAAAAGTTATTTAGCAATAGGGTTTCGGTTAGAGAGTGAATTTCAATAACAGCACATGTGAAGGGTCTCTAACAATGATGAAGTGGGGAAAATATGTAGGAATGCAGATATCAATAGAGACATTAGGAAATCAGGCAAAGTATAAAGTGAGTGATAGGATTAGACATTTCCAACAGTTTTGAGGTTGAACATATAATCTTAGGAAGAAACAAATATGTAGTCACCAATCGGATTGACATTTGAGAGCATAAGGCACCCTGGACATGGATGTTTTTAGTAATCCATGTTCACTTTCTATTTAGGATTTTGTAGAATCATAAGTGTGACCTTTGAATTTTGTGTCTAGAATATTACTGTGATGAAATGTATATGTAGATCAGGTGACATGAGTATTTCTTCCACCATTTCTGGAAGCAATATTTTGAAGATGTATAAATTTGTATTGGGGCTACAAAAAGGTGCACCCTGTGTCTATGAATACAGAGGAAATGCATGAATAGACCATACTGTGAATAAATAATAAAACTGGTTTCAACTTGAAATAATAGATTGAAATAAATTTGAAAACAAATAAGAAATCTTATATTAATATACAATCATTCATTCCAACCCATTATACATCTAATGGAAATATGAGGATTTTGGTTTATCATGAAAAGTGTGTGACTTTGCTTCAAATTGATTATGAAAATCGAAAATAATTTGTTTGGAAAGAAGTCTCATGAAAAGACCAGTCAAGAAACCTGGAGGAATACATGTGTTCTGAAGCAGGAAGCGATTGAAAGTGAAACAAATGCCTGTAAATTTGCGAAATTTTTGATGAAATATATGTCCTATGATGTCCATAAACTTAAGAAAGAGTAATGTACCAGTGTGGAATACAAACGAACGTCAAAATACACAACACGTCCAATAGAATTCTACATGCATTGATGTTAAACTGGTTCAGTTACTGTAGAAATATTAGGATTTGAAGGCACCAATCACTGTAGTTAGTTTTCAGTACTAGGAAACAAATATGTACTTCAGGTGGATGAATATTTCTGAGAATAATCTTGTGAAAATTTTATTATAAATCCACATACATGAACATGAATGAATTTTGGGACTCTAAATAAGACACAAATATTTCATATTTTGAAAAATATGGTGACTATATATATATATATATATATATATATATATATATATATATATATATATATATATTTACACACACACACACACACACACAAAACACACACACAGACTTTAAAATGTAGTAATATATGCCAATCGAAATCCATCATGAAATATATATCATCCACAAATGCAAAAATATATATTTTACAGAATATGGATTTATGTATAATTTTGTTCAACTAGGAAGCTCACCCATAGGTTGAATATTCAGTTCCAAAGCGTTTAGGAGGAGTGATCTCTTCTCACAATTTGTATTTGCTGAGGAAGCCACCTCACAAAAATGTAGGTGTGATACCAGGTAGCTTTCAGTATGTGCATATAAAAATACATATGTTGAATAGGCTACAGAGAAAGGGAGTCAGTAATACACATATTTTGAACTTTAAAAACACATGGAGAACTATTTAATTAAAAATTGACTAGATTTATAACACATAAACTTTATCATGTAAAAGGCAAGTCCAAATATACATCATGCCTCCTTTGAACTGCTTGTATTTATATTCTGTTTGTGTTATTTTTCTCCATCATATTAGGATTAGTAGCCAGAGTCAAGTAGGGTATGGGATAGTGTCAGGGATTCTGTATTTTGAATGGAAAATTGGAAATTGTATCAAATGTGTGTGCAAATATGTGCAACCCAAAACTTCCCACTCTGATCCAGAACAATGCCTTGACATTACCTTCGCTCCAAGGAAGACACAATTAGAGGAGAAGAGTTAGAAAATTTGTGAATACATGTCTGGAATGGAAAATGCTCAGGAGTTCACAAACTTCGAGATGGTAGAGGAGTTTCCAAAAGCAAGGGACATGGTAAACACAACACCAACATGGAGCTCTTCTGGCCTAAAGACTGTTTGAGAAACTGCATGTGAGATTGGGCACTTGAAATATAAGTTGTTGTCAGAAGTTTTAGCTTTCTTTCTAGTGAGACCATCAAAGATGGGTCTGCATCTATGTGACCTGGACGACATGTTTTCTTATTTTCCAATGAACATTGGGCAGCAGTGCTGAATTCTCTCTTTGTAGGTAAACTGTGGCCACTGGGGGCTTAGTGTCTCCCCGTGTCGCTGTGAAGACATTTGGTCATCCTCCACTTTTCGTGGTGTTTCTTGCTGCTGCACAGTGAGTTTGATATTTGCTTTACAAAATACAAGGAGTTCAACTGGGACACAGTGCTGCAGGGAGTTCTGTCACTTGTGGTGGGTTAGAGTCTGCAGGAGAATGCACCATCCAGGCTTCTATCACTCATTGCTTGCTACATTGCCCCCTTTTCCATTGCAACCCAATTCTGAACATTGCCCTGAAACCTCTCTATATAACAAGGTGCCTTTACATAAATGGGTCTGCTGGCTGCTGCAAGTCAATCACATGCTATTTGGAAGTCAATGGCAGATCCACATGGCCCCACCACAGATGTTTTGTCACACACCTGCCCACAACTGCTCAACGCGCACTACTCAGAAGGTTCCAACTTACTGGCATCTCTGTTCTATTCCATTTTCATGAAACCCAGTAAATCAAGGCCCAGTCTGGTACACTCATGATGAGCATCAGGAGATCTAACTGTTCTCCAGTGCCACCTGGTCATGGGAATTTTAAAAATTTCATGGTATTTATCTAGCCATTTTTCAAAGAGGAATTTGGAGCCACAGTGGGTTTCAATTCATTCATGAACCATTAAATGTTGTGGAAGCTCATTTCAGTGAAAGATCTGGAGAACTCTCACAGGCAATGCTTCCCAAAGAGTGGCCTAAAGGTCACATGAGGCCAGGCCCATTGAGGTCTACAATGTGAGGTCCATGGGTGTTTTGACTCTCAAATATGCCTGCCAAGTCTTTCAGAATAAAATCCGGGTATATCCTGGCTGACATTCTCAGTGCTTTGTGGAAAGCCACCCTGGGCTTAGATCTCAGTTTCAAAGGGCAAGTCTAATGCGTGGCCTCCTAAAATCCCAACACAATTCATGTGAATACTTCTCTGAGGTCAGTTCCAGAACTCAGTCTCTAAGGTGAATCAAACCCGAGTTAAAGCCCAGGTGGACCCAGTCTTATCTTCCAACAGCCAAATAAATGACCACAATTAAATCCAAAACACTCCCACATTGCCCTCATCTTCTTCCATATAGACACTCATCATTACCTCTGGCTGGAGGTTTCCATGAGGGGTAAAGCACAAGACAGAGTCTGAAATAATCTAACTTGCCCTCATTTGCCTAAAGTCAGTGTGACCTGGACACCCTTCCTGTAAACAAGGAGTGATTTAATAGGCCTGCCACTAATACTGCTCTGCTTCTCCAATTTGAGGCCTACTGACTGTCATGTATAGATTCTTTATGTGATTTGGATTCATTAGAAAACCCAAGCACATATGGGCTAGCCTCTGCAGGGCTTTGAAGAACTCGATTAATTCAAAGGATCCCCAAATTCACTTGTTGGAGGTCAGGAACCTAACAGAGAAAGGCAATAAACTTCATCTACAATGACTGATTTTTTAGACATTTTGGTTTTGGATGAACACATGGGATCTTTCTTAAGATCCATTAGGCGCTGAATATCTAAGACACAGCCTCACACACGGCCAAGAGGCTGATTCACACACATATCTCTCAAAGCATTTTAGCAAACAGCCACAGGTGATGTCCATTCATTTCCATTTGAAAACTGTTTTCTTCAGGATTCACAAAGGGGTGGCCTGAGGCAAAGACCTTCCTGACATTCAGGGCAACAGAGGAATAGGGAAGCAAAAGGCCCAAAGCCGGTTTTCTCCACTGAGACTTTCCTTGTCACACTGATATCTGAGTTTTCTGAGATGCTCCCTTTCCTTTCAGCTATAGAATACATTGGCCATGTCACAGAGGTTGGAGGTGGTACATAACTTGGACAAAAAACCATGAGCCTACTCTGGAGAGTGGCCAGATTCAGAAAGAAAACAGGAACTTAGGAAGATAGTACGTGTTGCCCATTGATAAGGCAAGTCACAGTCCATTCATAAATTAGGCAGGATAAATGCTGGAATTCTTTCTACTAGACAGGACACATCCATAGATGAATTCTCTTTTCTAATGAATACAACCACGGACACAGAGAGTTACACAGATATAGAAACACTCACATTGTCAAAGGAATTACTAGACACAGTCCACTCCAAACCCAACAAACTGCCTTTCCTACTTATTCTCAGAACATGAGAAAAAACCACAAACTCACTCCCACACCCACAAAGACACCTCCTTCCCCCAAGTAATTCTGTGACTATCCTGAGTGTCGTCTGACTGGTAGGCCATACTATGTACCCCCAAATGGCCTGTCCTGTCTCAGATATGGTCTCCTTGGCCAAATCTGTGACGTTGTCAGGAGCCAGAAATGGGAAAGTACCTTTTTCTCAGGAAAGGCCCCTCTACAAAGCTCTCCTGGCATTTGGCCATCCTCACATCAGTAGGTTCCAGGAAACACTGATTCTGTCCTTGGTAAATCCAAACAAGTGACCTCAATGGGACTGGGACTGGGACTGGCTCTGGTTGCCTGGCTTCTGCACACAAGTTCAGAGAGTTCCATCACCAAGGAAGAGAGGTGAGATCACTTACTTCAGGTAGTGAATGAGGACACTGCCTTGGCAATCACTTTGTCCTAACAGTTGCTTCCAAGGGTCCCATGAGATAGAGGCTGCCCCTACTTCCTGTGACACTTTCACAAGTTAGAATGGTGAATCAACCATAGGCACCCAGGAACAGCTCTCCACACAGGCCTGGTTTGGTCCATTTTCTCTACATTGAGAACAGGGAGGCTCATTAAGATACAACCCTTCATCCTGACCAGGTTGTTTGCAATGGAAGATGAGTTTTGCCCTTTAAGGTCCTTCATAGCTGCCTATATCTTCTCCAGGGATCACATCTGCATGGACCTTTGAGTTTTTCAGCATATGGAATATCCCCTACATTCCTGTATTGTAAGACCAACACTGTCCCTGGTCTTTTGTTAAGTGAGATTGTGGGAACAGTGTATGTTTAGGGTTTAATAACATGTTTGATTTGGGTTAGGAATCATTCTGCTGGATGAATAATGGTACTGGGAACCTGTGATATTTATTAAAACATAGACATAAAATATAAGTATGAAAACAGAAATCTAGGTAAGATTTGAAGCTCAGAAGGGCATTGAGCTGTTGATTGTGATACTTAGCTTTGAATTATGTTCCGCATATATGTCTCAGATAAATCGATAATCAATGGCATAGGACCTTGTACCTTGGATGATTGAATGGAAAAGAGAACTTCCACTCAAACAGGGAAACTCAGTAAGATTAGGAAGATAGTCAGTAGCTTTCAGAAGAAGAGTGAGTACAGGATTTGGACCAAAAATTCTTTATCAATAGGGTTTCGCTTAGAGAGTGAAAGTAAATATCATCACATGTGAAGAGTCACTCACATGGTGAACTGGGGAAAATATTTAGGAAAACAGACATCAATAGAGACATTAGGAAATCAGGCAAAGTAGAGAGTGAGTGATAGGATTAGACATTATTAACTGCATTTAGGTTGAATATATAATTTTAGGAAGAAACAAATACGTAGTCACCAATAGGATTGATATTTGAGATTATTAGGCAAACTGGACCTGGATGTTTTTAGGAATCCATGTTCAGTTTCCATTTAGGCTTTGGTACAATCATAAGTGTGACTTTTGCTTTTTGTGTCCAGAATATTACTGTGATACAATGTATATGTAGATAAGGTGACCTGAGTATTTCTTCCACCATTTCTGGGAGCAATATTTTGAAGATGTATAAATTAGTATTCGGGGAACAAACAGGTGCACTCTTTGTCTTTGAATATGGAGAATATGCATGTATAGACCATACTGTGAATAAATAATATAACTGGTTCCAACTTCAAATAATGGATTGAATTGAAATGTGAAAATATACAGGAAATCTTATATTGATATACAACCATTCATTCCAACCCGTTTTACATCTAATGGTAATATGAGGATTATGGTTTATCATGAAGAGTGTGTGAGTTTTGCTTAAAATTGATTATGGAAATTGAAAATATTTTTTTTTGGAAAAAAGTCTCATAAAAAGACCAGTCAAGAAACCTGGAGAAATACATGTGTTCTGAAGCAGGAAGTGACTGAAAGTGAAACAAATGCTTATAAATTTGTGAAATTGTAGATGAAATACATATCCTCTGATGTGCATTCACTGAAGGAATAGTAATGTACCAGTGTTGAGTAAAAATGAACGTCAAAATAAACATCATGTCCCATAGGAATCTTCTTGCATTGATGTTAAACTGAGTCAGTTAATGTAGAAATATTAGGATTTGAATGCACCATTCACTGAATTTAGTTTTCAGTCCTAAGAAACAAATATGTATTTCAGGTGGATGAATATTTCTGAGAATAATCTTGTGAAAATTTGATTATAATTCCACATACATGAACATGAATGAATTTGAAAATTTGATTATAATTCCACATACATGAACATGAATGAATTTTGGGACTGTACATAAGACACATCTATTTCATATTTTGAAATATATGGAGAGTGTGTATATATATATATATATATATATATATATATATATATATATATATATACAAGAGTGTGTATACACACACACACACACACACACAAAACAGACATTAAAAAGTAGCAATATATATGACAATTGAAATTCTTCATGAAATATATATCATCCACAGATCCAAAAATCTTCATTTTACTGAGCGTGGATTTATGTGTAATATTGTTTAACTAGGAAGCTCACCCATAGCTTAAATTTTCAGTTACAACATCGTTTAGAAGGAGTGATCTCTTCTCATAATTTGTATCTGCCAAGTCAGCAACCTCACAAAAATGTACGTGTGATACCAGGTAGGATTCTATATGTGCATATAAAAATACATGTGCTGAATATGCTACAGAGAAAGGGAGACAGGAATTCACATATTTGTCAACTTTAAAAACACATTGAGAGAGGGAGGGGCAGATCTGCCAATCGCTCCTTCAAGGTAGGCAGACCTGCGACCCACCGGCTGAACAGGACCAGTGGCCCGCCACCGTGGAAAACACATCGCCCTGGTTGGGGGAGGGGCAATGCCGCCGGGCCTGCAAGGTAGGCAGACCTGTGACCCACAGCAGGACAGGCCCAGCAATCTGCGGAGGGGCAGAGACGCCCTCTGCGCCTGCAAGGTAGGTGGACCTGCAACCACCGACAGACCAGGCCTATGGCCCGCCAGCATGGTAGACACATCGTCCCGGTTGGGGGAGGGGCGGAGCAGCCACAGGCGCCTGCAAGGTAGACAGACCTGCAAGGGACAGACAAAACAGACCCAGTGGCCCGCGGATGGTCAAAGCTGCCGCCCACGCCTGCAAAGTAGCCCGACTTGCGACCCACTGGCAGAACAGGCCCAGTGCCTGCAGAGGGGCAGAGTTGCTGCTCGCACCTTCAAGGTAGGCGGACCAGCTACTGACTTACAGAACAGGCCCAGCAGCCTGCTGGTGTGGTAGGCACATTGTCCCAATTGTAGGAGGGGCAGAGCCACCACCCGTGCCTGCGAGGGAGACTTTGAAACTATACAAGAGCAATATAAATATATAGGGGAAAAATTCAATAACACAACAGTTTCACCAAGCAGAAAGGAATATGAACAGTATGAAAAGACAAGGAAAGAAAGGACCATAAGCAATGCAGGTAAAGTCAACGTTAGAAGAGGTAATATCTGCAGAAGATGGAATGTCAGATAAAGAACTCAGGATATACATGCTTCAGATGATCTGGAGTCTCAAGGAAGACATTAGAGAGCAAAATCAGACAATGAAAGATCACCTTGATAATGAATTACATTAAAAAAATCCAAGAAGCATAAGATCAACTATACAGGGAGATAAAGATTATAAAATCAAACAAACAGAAATCCTAGGAATGCAGGAATCAATAAACCAACTTAAAAACTCAATTGAGAATACTACCAGCAGAGTAGAACACTTAGAAGATAGAACATCAGACAATGAAGACAAATTATTTCAACTTGAAAAGAACACAGACAGCTCAGCAAGACTTTTAAGAAACCATGAGCAGAACATCCAAGAAATATGGGATAACATAAAAAGACCAAACTTAAGAGTCATTGGGATACAGGAAGGTATAGAGGTCCAAACAAAAGGAATGAGCAATATATTCAATGAAATAAAGGAGAAAACTTCCCAGACTTGTAGAATGAGACAGAATCGCAAATCCTAGAAGCTTACAGGATGCCAAATGTGCAAAATCATAAGAGATCCACACCTAGACATATTATAATGAAGATGCCCAACATACAGAAAAAGGAGAGAATTTTAAAAGCTACAAGATAAAGGAAGCAGATTACATTTAGTGGTAAACCAATCAGGATAACAGCTGATCTTTCAACACAGATTCTGAAAGCTAGAAGATCCTGCAATAACATTTTTCAAACACTGAAAGAAAATGGGTTCCATCCAAGAATTGTGTATCCAGCGAAATTAAGCTTCAGGATAGAAGATGAAATTAAAACTTTCCACGATAAACAAAAGTTAAAAGAATTTGCAGCTAGAAAACGATTTCTTAAAAACATCCTTGGCAAAACATCACAGGAAGGGGAAATGGAAAATAACAATGAAAACCAACAGTGGGAGGTAGAGGAGTAAAGGGGGGAAAATAATCAAGGAGGAAAACAAACCATGTTTAGTAACATAAATATACAAATATGGCTGGAAGAACAACCCATATCTCAATAATAACCCTAAATGTTAATGGCTTAAACTCACCAATTAAGAGACACAGGCTAGTAGAATGGATCATAAAACAAGACCCAACAATATGCTGCCTACTGGAGACACATTTGTTAGGAAAAGATATACATAGACTGAAGGTGAAAAGTTGGGAAAAATCATATCACTCATATGGACTTCGGAAACAAGCAGAAGTGTCCATACTCATATCAAATAAAATAGATTTCAAGCCAAAGTTAATCAAAAGGGATAAAGAGGGACACTACATACTGCTCAAGGAAACCATACACCAACAAGACAAAACAATCATAAATATACATGCCCCAAACATTGGTGCAGCTATGTTCATCAAACAAATTCTTCTCAAGTTCAAGATTCTAATAAACCAATATACAATACTCATGGGAGACTCAAACACACCTCTCTCACTACTGGACTGATCTTCCAAACAAAAGTTGAATAATGAAACTATAGAACTCAATAACACAATTAATAACCCAGACTTATGATATATATATATATATAGAATATACCACCCAACATCAAGCAGTTACACTTTTTTCTCAGCAGCACATGGATACTTCTCAAAAAATAAATCATATATTATGTCACAGAGCTACTCTTAGACAATATAAAGGAGTAGATATAATACCAGGCATCTTATCTGATCATAAGGAAATGAAACTGAAAATCAACAATGAAAGAAAGAAGGAAAAATCATGTATCACATGGAGAATGAAAAATAGGTTACTGAATGATCAATGGGTTATAGAAGACATCAAGGAGGAAATTAAAAAAATCTTAGAGATAAATGAAAACACAGACATTACATATCAGAATCTATGGGACACATTGAAAGCAGTTCTAAGAACAAAATTCATTGCTTGGATTTCATTCCTTAAAAAAAGGAAAAAAAAAAAGACAAATAAATGATCTCATACTTCATCTCAGAATCCAAGAAAAAGAAGAGCAAAACAACAGCAAAAGAAGTAGAAGCCAAGAAATAATTAAAATCAGAGCTGAAATTAATGAAATCGAAACAAAGAAACAATTGAAAAAATTGACAAAACTAAAAGATGGTTCTTTGAAAAAATAAATAAAATCGACCGACCCTTAGCCAAGCTAACAAAGAAAAGAATAGGGAGAATTCAGTATCACAACAGATAGTTCAGAAATACAGAAGATAATCTGAAATTATTTTGAATTCTTATTCTTCAACAAAATAGAAGATAGTGAAGGCATCGATAAATTTCTCAAGTCATATAATCTGCCCAGATTGAGTCAGGAGGATATAGGCAACCTAAACAGACCCATAACAATTGAGTAAATAGAATAAACCATCAAAAGACTACCAACTAAGAAAAGCCCAGGACCGGATGGGTATACAGCAGAGTTTTACAAAACCTTTAAAGAGGAACTAATACCATTACTTTTCAAGCTATTTCAGGAAAAATGCAAAAATCCTCAATGAAATTGTGGCGAATCGGATACAAAAACATATTAAAAAAATTGTGCACCATGATCAAGTAGAATTCATCCCTGGGATGCAAGGCTGGTTCAATATACAGAAATCAATAAATGTTATTCATCACATCAATAGACTTAAAAATAAGAACCATTTGATCATCTCGATAGATGCAGAAAAAGCATTCGACAATGTACAGCATCCCTTTATGTTCAAAACTCTGGAAAAACTAGGGATAACAGGAACATACCTCAATAATGTAAAAGCAATCTATGCTAAGCCTCAGGCTAGCATCATTCTGAATGGAGAAAAATTGAAGGCATTCCCTCTAAAATCTGGAAGAAGATAGGGATGCCCTCTCTCACTACTTCTGTTCAACATAGTTCTCGAAACACTGGCCAGAGCAATTAGAGAGATTAAAGAAATCAAAGGCATAAAAATAGGAAAAGAAGAACGTAATTATCACTATTTGAAGATGACATGATTCTATACTTAGACCCAAAAAGGTATACAAAGAAACTATTAGAGCTAATAAATGAATTCACCAAAGTGGCAGGATATAAAATCAATACGCATAAATCAAAGGCATTCCTGTATATCAGCAACAAATCCTCTGAAATAGAAATGAGGACAACCACTCCATTCAAAATATATACACACACACACACACACACAAAAAAAAAATACTTGGGAATCAACCTAACAAAAGAGGTGAAAGACTTATAAAATGAAAACTACAGAACCCTAAAGAGAGAAATAGAAGAAGATCTTAGAAGATGGAAAAATATACTATGTTCATGGATAGGCAGAACTAACATCATCAAAATGGCAATATAACCAAAATTCTCTATATGTTAAATGCAATGCCAATCGGGTCTAAAAGAATGCAATGGAGGAAGGATAGCATCTTCAACAAATGGTTCTGGGAAAACTGGAAATTCATATGCAACAAAAAGAAACTGAATCCATTTCTCTCGTCATGCACAAAAGTTAACTCAAAATGGATTAAGGAGCTTGATAGCAAATCAGAGACACTGCATCTGATACAAGAAAAAGTTGGCTATGATCTACATACTGTGGGGTTGGGCTCCTAATTCCTCAATAGGACACCCATAGCACACGAGTTAAAAACTAGAATTAACAAATGGGACTTACTCAAACTAAAAAGTTTTTTCTCATCAAAAGAAAAAATAAGAGAGGTAAATAAGTAGTCTACATCCTGGGAACAAATCTTTACTCCTCACACTTCAGATAGAGCCCTAATATCCAGAGTATACAAAGAACTCAAAAAATTAAACAATAAGAAAACGAATAACCCAATCAACAAATGGTCCAAGGACCTGAACAGACACTTCTCAGATGAGGACATACAATCAATCAATAAGTACATGAAAAAATGCTCACCATCTCTTGCAGTCAGAAAAATGGAAAACAAACCCACCCTAAGATACCATCTCACTCCAGTATGATTGGCAGCCATTATGAAGTCAAACAACAAGTGCTGCCGACGATGTGGGGAAAAGGGTACACCTGTACATTGCTGGTGGGACTGCAAATTGGTGCAGCCAATTTGAAAGAAGTATGGAGATTTCTTGGAAGCTAGGAATGGAATCACCATTTGACCCAGCTATTCCCCTTCTCAGTGTATTCCGTAAGACCTAAAAAGTGCATGCTGCACTGACACTGCTACATTGATGTTCATAGCAGCACAATTCAAAATAGCAAGAGTGTGGAACCAACTTAGATGCCCTTCAATAGACGAAGGGAAAAAAATGTGGCATTTATACACAATGGAATAATACTCTGCATTAAAAAATGTCAAAATCATAGAATTTGCCGGGAAATAGATGGCATTAGAACAGATTATGCTAAGTGAAGCTAGCCAATCCCTAAAAAAAAACCAAATGCCAATAGTTTTATTTGATATAAAGAGAGTAACTAAGAACAGAGTTGGGAGGAAGAGCATGAGAAGAAAATTAACATTAAACGGGGGTGAGAGGTGGAAGAGAAAAGGAAAGAGAAGGAAAATTGCATGGAAATGGAAGGAGACCCTCATGGTTATACAAAATTACATACAAGAGGAAGTTAGGGGAAAGGGGGGAAAAAACAAAGGGGGAGAAATGAATTACAGTAGATGGAGTAGAGAGAGAAGATGGGAGGGGAGGGGATGGGGGATAGTAGAGGATAGGAAAGACAGCCGACTACAACAGACACTACTATTGCAATACGTAAAACAGTGGATGTGTAACAGATGTGATGCTGAAACCTGTATACGGGGTAAAAATGGGAGTTCATAACCCACTTGAATCAAAGTGTGAAATATGATATGTCAAGCAATAGGTAAAGTTTTGAACAACCAACAATAAAAATTAAAGGAAAAAAACACATAGAGAACTATTTCAATGAAAAATGGACTAGATATATAACACCTACCCTTTATCATGCAAAAGGCAAGTCCAACTATACACCATGCTTCCTCTGAACGGCTTGTATTTCTATTCTGTTTGTGTTATTATTCTCCATCATAGTAGGATTAGTAGTCAGAGTCTAGTAGGGTATGGGTTAGTGTCAGGGATTCAGTATTTTGAATGGAAAAAAGGAAAATGAATCCAATGTGCATGCAAATATGAGCTACACAATAAATTTCCCACTCTCATCCAGAACAATGGCTTCACATTACCTTCGCCCCAAATAAGACGCAATTAGAGGAGAAGAGTTGGAAAACCTGTGAATATATATCTGGAATGGAAAATTCAAAGGAGTTCACAACCTTGGATGTGGTAGAGGAGTTTCCAAATGTAAGGGACAAGGTAAACACTCCACATACTTGTAGCTCTTCTGGCCTAAAGTCTTCTTGAGAAACTGCCTCTGATGTTGGGAACTCAAAATATATGTTGTTGTCAGGAGCTTTAGCTTTCTTTCTAGTGAGACCATCAGAGCTGGGTCTACATCTATGTGACCTGGAGGACGTGGTTTCTTATTTTCCAATGAACACTAGGCTACAGTACTGAATTCTCTCTTTGTAAGTAAACTGTGACCACTGGGGTCTAAGAGTCTCCCCGTGTGGACTGTGAAGGCATTTGGTCATTCTCCACTTTTCGTGGTGTTTCTTGCTGCTACACTGGGAGATTGGTATTTTCTACACGAAATACAAGGAGTTGAACTGGGACACAGTGCTGAAGGGAGTTCTGTCATGTGTAGTGGGTCATGGACTGCAGGAGAATGCACCAACCAGGCTTCTACCCCACATAGATTGTCCCCTTGTCCATAGCAACTTGATTATGAACATTGCCCTAAAAATTCTCCATATACCAATATGCCTTTACATATAAGGGTTTCCTGGCTGCACCACGTCAGTCACATGCCATTTGGAAGCAATGGCAGATCCACATGGCCCCACCACGGATGTTTTATCACAAACCTGCACACCAAAGCTTGCGCCTACAATTGAGGAGTATCCAACTTACTGGCATCTCTGTTCTACACCATTTTAATGAAACTCAGTCAATAAAGGCACTCATGATCAGCAATAGGGCATACAAAGGTTCTCCAGTGCCACCTGGTCATAGGAATTTCAAAAATTTTATGGTATTTATCTAGCCATTTTTTAAGGTGGAAGTTGGAGGCACTGTGGGTTTCAATTCATTTAGGAACCATTAAATTGTGAGGAAGCTCATTTCAATGAAATCTCTGGAGGACACTCAAAGGCAAGTCTTCCCAAAGAGTCGCCAAAAGGTCACATGAAGCCAGGCCCATTGAGGTCTACAGTGTGAGGTCTATGTGTGTTTTCACTATGGCTGCCAAGTCTTTCAGAATAAAATCTTGTGATATCCTGGGTGAGATTCCCAGTGCTCTGTGGAAAGCCAGCCTGGGCCTAGGTCTCAGTTTCCAAGAGCGAGTCTCATGTGTGGCCTCCTAAAAACTCAAAACAATTCATGCCAATACTTCTCTGAGTTCAGTTCCATAACTCAGTCTCTAAGGGGAATCACACCAGATTTCAAGTCCTGGTTGACCTACTCATCTCTTCCAACCCCAACACAAATGACCAAAATTAAACCAAAACATTCCCACATGACCCTCATCTTATTGCATATAGACACTCATCTTAACCTCTGGCTGGAAGTTTCCATGAAGGACACAGCCCAAGACAGTGTCCAAAATAGGCTTCCTTGCCCCTTATTTTCCTAATGTCAGGGTGGCCTGAACACCCTTCCTGTAACCCAGGAGTGATCAAATAGGCCTGCTGTAATACTGCTCTGCTTCTCCAATTTGAGGCCTACTGACAGTGGGGTTTAGAATCTTTATGTGAATTGGAGTCATAAGAAAACACAAACACCACTGGGCTAGGATGTGCAGGGCTTTGAAGAAATCATTTGACCCAAATGATCCCTATTCTCACTTGATGGAGTTCAGGAACCTTACAGTGGAAGGCAAGAGACTTTATCCTCAATGACTCCTCTTTTGGGCATTTTGGTTTTGGATTCACACATGGGATCTTTCTTTATATCAATCAGGTGCTAAGAATCTAAGCCACAGCCTCACACAGGGCCAAGAGGCTGATTCAGACACACCCCTTTCTAAAGCAATTAGGCAAAGAGCCACAGGTGAGGCCCATTCATTTCCATTTGAAAAGTGTTTTGTTCCGGCTTCACGAAGGTGTGGCCTGAGGCAAAGAAATTCCTGACATACAGGGGAATAGAACAAAAGGTAAGCAAAAGGCCCAAAGCACGGTTTTTCCACTGAGACTTTACTGGTCACACTGATATCTGAGTTTTCTTAGTTGCTCGCCATTCCCTTCAGCTATCCAGTACATGGCCATGTCACAGAGCTTGAAGGTGGTACTTGTCTTGGACACAAATCCATGAGCCTATTCTGGAGAGTGGCCAATATTTAAAAATAAAACCAGAACTTAGGAAAATAGCAGGTGTTGCCCATCGATAAGGGAAGCCGCAGTGCATTCATATATTCGGCTGGATGAATGCTGGGAAGCTTTCTACCAGACAGGACACATCCATTCATGCATTCTCTTTTCTAATGTCTACAACCAAGGACACAATGGGATACACAGACATAGAAACACTTGCTTTATCAAATCACTTATTAGAAACAGTTCACTCCAAACCAAACAAACCGCCATTCCTACCTATTCTGAGAACATGAGACAAAAGCACAAACACACACCCACACCCACAAAGCACCTTCTTCCCCCAAGTAGGTCTCTGACTATCCGGAGTGTCCTCTGACTATTGGGCCAAACTATGTTCCCCCGAAATTGCCTGTCCTGTTTCAGATCTGGTTTCCTTGGCCAACTCTGTAAAGTTGTCAGGAGGCAGCGGTGATCCACTACCTGCTTTCTCAGGAAAGGCCACTCTTCAGAGCTTTCCTGGCTTTTGGCAATCCTCATATCAGTAGGTACCAACAAAGACTGATTCTGTCCTTGGTAAATCCAAAGAAGTGAGACCACTGCTACTGGGACTGGAATGGGATTTGGGTGCCTGGATTCTTTGATCCCAAATTCAGAGAGTTCTATCACCAAGGATGTGAGGTGAGGTCTGAGGTCACTTCCTTTAGGAACTGAATGAGCTCACACCATTTGCAACCACTTTGTCCTAACAGTTGCTTCCAAGGGTCCCCTGAAATGAAGGCTGCCCCTGCTTCCTGTTACAGTTTCACGAGTTTGAATGGTATATTAACCATAGGCAACCGGGAACAGCTCTCCACACAGCCTGGTTTGGTTCTTCTTCTCTACATTAAGAAGAAAGAGGCTGATTCAGACATATCCCTTCATCCTGACCAGGTTGTTTGCAAGAGAAGATGACTTTTGCTCACTCAGTTCCTTCATAGCTGCCTACAACTTCTCCAGGGATCATTTTTACATGTACCTTTGAGTTTCTTAGCAATAGGAAGTTCCCCTACATTCCTATATTGTAAGACCTACTCTGTCCCTACTCTTCTGTAAAGTTATATTGAGGGAACAGTGTATGGTTAGGGTTAATAACAGGTTCAATTTGCATTAGGAATCATTCTGCTGGATGAATAATGGTATTGGAAACCTGCGATATTTACAACAATATATAGGTGAAACATAAGTATGAAAACAGAAATCTATTTAAGATTTGAAGCCCAGAAGAGCATTGGGACCTTGATTGTGATACTGAGCTTTGATTTATTTTCTGCACAGATGTCTCAGATACATCAATATACAATGGCAAAGTTCCATGTATTTTGGATGATTGATTGTCAAAGAGAACTTCCAGTCAAAAAGGGATAATCAGTAGGATTAGGAAGATAGTCGGTAGGTTTAGAAAGGAGAGTGAGCATAGGATTTGGACCAAAAGTTCTTTAGCTATAGGGTTTCGGGTATAGAGTGAATGTAAATGTCACCACATGTGAAGAGTCAGTCACAATGATGAACTGGGGAAAATATGTAGGAAAGCAGATATCAATAGAGACATTAGGAAATCTGGCAAAGTGTACTCGGTAGCGAAAGGTTAATATAATAGGTACTTATCACTTCCTGTTTTCTGTATGCTTAATAAAACACTGTTGAAATCTTGAGAACTGTTTGCTAATCTTGTTCCCAGAATGTTCTGTCCTCAACTGCCAAACTGCAGAAAGTACTTCCTCACCCAGTTGCCCACAAACAGCTCACTCGCCCGGACCCATCAATAAACATCCTGCCCTGCCCTCTCAAAGGAAAGTATATAAGCTCTGCTTAAGCTGTTCTCAGGGCTCTCTGCTCTATTCAAGTGAACTCTGAGCCCCAGCATGCTGGACCCATAATAAACCCTTTGCTTTTGCATGAGACAGTCTCTTGGTGGTTTCTTCCCCGGACGCTCGCCCGACCTTTACATATGGAGGTTCCACTGAGATCCAGCAGCGGCAGATGAGAGACCCCAACGGGCTCCTCTCGGGGTATGTAAGGCGCCTCTTTCTGGTTTCAGGTTTCAGGTTAGGGCTTGGCAAAATGGCTGTTGATGAAGAGTGTGAGCTCTCTCCGACGATGGCTGACAGACATGTCATAGAGCCACAGGCCACGTCACTGGGGGACTCCCCAGAGAACTCGGGAAATCGAGGAACAATAGTCTCCTCAACTCAGTGATATTTTGTTTCAGATTCGGCATATCCAGCCCATCAGGTTTTGCCGGCTACTCAGTCCTGGTCTCAGTGTTGGACGTCCATTGCCTGTCTTTATTGTTTTGTCTTGTCTGTGTCGTGTGTCGTTGCTTTTACTGATTGTTTATCTTTCATAATGGGATAGAGCACTTCAATGCCTCTTTCCCTGACCCTTGATCATTGCACCAAAGTCCGCTTAAGGGCTCAGAATCTTTCTTTTTCAGTAAAACGCTGGACCTGGCAGACTCTCTGTGCCTCAGAATGGCCCACCTTTGGATTCAGATAGCCCCTAGAAGGATCTTTCTACTTCCCACTAATTTAAAAAGTCAGAGATATTGACTTTCAGCCAGCGCCACATAGACATCAGGATCAAGAGACATATATCTTAACTTTTCAGGACATCTGCAATTCTCCTCCTCCATGTGTGAAGCTTTTCCTTGCCCCTGCCCCCACTCCTACTCCTTCCCTCATGCTCTCTCAAACCTTCTGCTCCTCCTCCTCCTTCAACCTCTGTTCTCCCTGAGTCACAAGATTTGACTCTACTGGACTCTCGTCCTACTACTTATTCCCTGCCCTCGTCCCCCAACCCCCAACACCCTCTAAGTAATTCCCCTGCTGCTGACTCAGCCTGTCCGCCATTGGAGGAAGCTAAGCGAGCCCAGCGCACTCCAAATAACTCCCCTGCAGCAAACACACCCCCTCCTCCCCTGGAGGATGCTGGCCCGGCTAAAGGAATTTGCCGGCGTTGAATGATTGAAATCCCTGGAACTCCCGTGATGCTCCCTCTCCATTTCTAAGGAACAATGATTGATGACAACCATGGGGGAAAAGTGCAAGCCTACCAGTTTTTACCTTTCTCCTCTTCAGACCTAAATAACTGGAAAAATAACAATCCCCCTTTTACTGAGGACCCCACCTGGGTCTCAGGTGTGGTTGAATCATTGATGTTTTCACACCAGCCTACTTGGGATGACTGCCAACAACTCCTAGGGACTCTCTTCATGACAGAGGATCAAAAGAGAATCTTCCTGGATTCTAGAAAAAAATATTCTCGGACCAGATGGGTGACCGACAAAACTTCCCAACATATGCAAAGCCGCCTTTCCCTTGCACAGACCCAACTGGGACCCCAAAACCTGTGAAGGTAATGAGCATCCTTCCTCTTATTGCCGGGCTCTAATAGTGGGTATCTTAGTGGCCGCTAGGCGATCAACTATTTTGGCCAAGGTAAGAGAGATTATTCAAGGGACTGATGAATGTCCCTCCATGTTCCTACAGGGAATTATGGAGGCATATAAGAGATTTACTCCTTTTGATCCTCAGGCAGAGAATCAAAAGGCATCTGTCATGGTGGCCTTTATTGGGCAAGCTGTTCTGGATATTAAAAGACAGTTACAATGCTTAGATGGATTACAAGATATGACTTTGAGAGGTTTAGTCAGAGAAGCCAAGAAGGTATACTAAGAGAGAAACTGAGGAAGAGTATGGAGCAAAGGGAGGATAAAAGAAACAAAAGACAGACTAAGGCATTGACTACGGTCCTGGTCACAACAACAAATAGACCAGAAGTTAAGAAACATGGAGACAGGAAGGGACACCGGGGACCACACTAGAGGCCACCCCTGGCCTCAATTCAATGTGCCTACTCTAAAAAAAAAGGACACTGGGCTAAAGAGTGCCCTAGAAAGAGACAGCCAGGCCAGCTGGACATTCTGACTCTGTAGGATTACTAAGAAAGTCGGGGCTCAGATCCTCTCCTTGAGGTCAGTTTAACTTTTGAAGTGGAGGGGACCCCAGTATACATTGAAGTGGATACAGGGGCAAAATATTCTGCCTTTAAGGCCCAATTGGAACCTCTATCAAATAAAAGGTCTCTAATTCAAGGGGCTAATGGCAGTAAATATCAGGCTTGGACAACTAAGAGGACCATGGACCAGGGGAAAGGAAAAATCCATCACTCCTTCCTAGTAATCCCAGAATGCATGGCCCCATTGATTGGCAGAGATCTGCTCACAAAGCTCTGGGCCAAAATAACTTTTAACCCTGAAGGCCCCCAAGTGGAATTTCTAAATCCTTCAGTAAAAACTCCTATAATCACGGCTCTAACTATGTCAGTAGAAAATGTACATCAAATCACTCACCTTGGTTCAAAGAAACTGCATTCATTTTTGAAGGATCAAAAACAGTTTTCCACTAACCGACTCACAGTGAAAGGAAACAACTGAATGGATAACAAAAGCCTGTTGGGTCCATCAATTGGTTAATTCTTACCCTTCCAAGCTTCCTGCAGGAAAGCACCTACGAGGAACCAGACCAGGACAATTCTGGGAAGTGGACTTTACTGAAATTAAGCCAGCAAGGAATGGACTTAAATATCTCCTAGTCTTTGTAGATACATTTTCAGGATGGATTGAAGCTTTCCCCCAAAAAAAACAGAAAAGAAAAAAAAATGAAACAGCGCAAATGGTGGTCAAGAAGATTCTGGAAGATATTTTTCCAAGGTATGGCCTGCCTAAAGTAATAGGGTCTGATAATGGACCGGCGTTCGTGGCCCAGGTAACTCAGAGGTTAGCAAGGACCCTGGGGATTAATTGGAAATTACATTGTGTTTACAGACCCCCGAGTTCAGGACAGGTAGAAAGAATGAATAGAACCATTAAAGAGACCATAACGAAATTAAGCTTAGAGACCGGCATAAAAGATTGCACTATGCTCCTGCTTTATGTACTGTTTCATGCAAGAAATACTCAATCTATTTCTTTGTGTAACCTCACACCCTGTGAAATTCTCTATGGTGTCCCTCCTCCAGTAAGGGTCCTACCCCAACTCTAAGACCTAACGATTCCTTCCACACCCCCTTGCTTAACAGACTTAAAGCTCTTGAAAGAACTCAGAGACACCTGTGAAAACAGATGGCCACTGCCTACCAACCTGGGGATGAGGGGACTCTACAGCAATATCAAATAGAGACTTCATCTATGTAAGACGACATCTGGTGTCATCCCTGGAACTCCCCTGAAAAGGACCATACCAGGTGCTACTTATAACACCTACAGGGTAAAGGTAGTCAAAATCACTTCCTGGATCCCTACCTCTCATCTCAAGCCTGTGCCCTGTCCAGACTCTGGCTGGAAACTGGAAAAGACTGGAAACCCTTTCAAATTGTGGATTCGCTGTGTGGATAAGGCTATAGACTCTCCCCTTGACCACCAGTAGTCCTAACCCTCATAAGCCTGTTCAGCAGCGATGTCTGATCACAAATCCTACTGGAAAGGAAGTATGGTCTATCTTGCATACAGCCCGCTTAGGGACCTGGTGGCCATCTCTCCAGCCAGACATTTGTCAGCTGCGTATAGGTCTTCCCTATTGGGATATCCCTAATGAAGAGGATCCCACTAAAATTCCATTAAATTCCTTCCATACCATAGATAATGGAAACAAACATTATTGATGTAGGGACACGCGAGCCAGATGCTGGTTGGCTAGCCTAGATTACTATGTTTGCCCAGTGTACTATCAAAGCCACAAACAGTCAAGGCTGTGTGCTGGAAACGCCAACATCTTCTGTAAGTCATGGGGATGTGAGCATACAGGGACTGCCACATGGAACCCAAACTCCTCATCAAATTCTGTACACAGCATTGGCCATATTACCAATTAGACAACCAAAACTGATGGCCCCCTGTGGGGTCTCTAGATCTTCAAATTCTGTGTGACCTTTTTAACTTCTGCAAGTGCTCAAAAGGGTGAAAGGAGATTCCTCTATGTGGAGGCCTTTTCTCTCCTTTGCTCACATCGTGAACTATGCTTCTCCAATACATGCTCACCCTCAGCCTTCTGCTCTAGACTCTCTGTTGTCACTCCCACATCATCAACTTGATTTCTCCCCTCCAATTACTGTATTAAAAACCCAAACCTCCACCGTTTCTCAGACCATTGCCCCCTTGCTGAGGTAGCAGGTACTGAGGTAACCCTCCACTCACTCACTCCTCTCTTCTCCTGTCAGTGCCCACACTAGGTCCCACCAGGTCCTCTTACCAGCTAACCCAAAGCTCAAACCAGCTGAGAAGAGCCCTAAGACCCCTATCCAAGATGTAATGAAAATGGCCTTTAAAGTTGCTTTGTCATCACTGAAAACAGGTTACTAAGAATTTAATGTCCCTTACAGGCTTTTTGGGATACTCACTCCCATCTCCCTCTCTGTTCTACCCGTTCTACTACTCATGTTTTTGGTGCTAGGAAGATCTCAAAACCCTTTTCCATTATTCTTTTACATCTCTCCTTCCTCATTCTCAGATCCAAAGAGCTGCGCTCAGCCCTGCATTTCCCGTCTTCCCCCTCTGTACCAGGCCCACAGGAAAGTCTTAACTGACCTTATCCAGAAGTTTTCACCATGGCTAACTTTAGGACTTTCAGCAAAAGAGTCCCTATAAAAGAGTTCAGTGTAGATAAACTTCCTCTTTTTGTGTTGCCCTGGTCTACCTGGCAACTGGCTGAAAAAAATCAGCACTCCTGAGCTAGACACACCCTTACTAGTTTTTCACAACATATGTGATCAAGGCCTCTGGCCTTGAGCTGGGGCTTCATAGAGATGGCTATATTTGTAAGATGGATAAGTTGCAAACTGGGCTCCGTGGAAACAGCTGGCAGAGGGAAAAAGGGGGAAAAAAAAGCTCTCCCGCACCCAGGTGTCCTTGAAAATTTAACTTGCCCAGAACTGAGGAAAAATCAGAAACAAAAACTGCTCTTTGTGAACTTCTGCAGACTGTGAACTTCAGAGCCCCTTCCCTTACATGTTGGGTACAAAATTCTGAAACTACCTAAACTTGGGTTTCAGGGGATTAATTGATTACAACAGAAGCAATGCCCTCTGAATCTGGTTGCAACCAAATATGACTGTTTCCTTGTCTTTGGTGCTATCTTAGGTGCCTTGCCTTTTCCGTCCCTACAACAATATAATTCTATATACTTAAACGTTGTTTATGTTTTTATGAAATGGTCAACAGAAGTGATTAATTGTGTAATGGTGCAGATGTTTCCCAGAGTGCTCTATTATGACGCAGGTTCATTTGAAGATCAAATAGAGGGGCATACAACCCGGTTCAGGTGGGAACATATATCTCTCACCTTAGCCATTCTATTATGAATAGGAGTTGCTGCCCGGGTTCACACAGGAACCACTGCCCTGGTCCATGGGACACAACAAATGACCCAATTAGAAGCAGCAATAGATCAAAACTTAAAGATATTAGAAAATTCCATCACAGCTTTGCAGGAATCTTTTACCTCTCTCTTTGAAGTTTGCTGGGAGCCATCAGCCAAGTAGGTATGACAAATTCCTTGCCAGCTTACTCCCATGCTGTCTAGTGGAAGGACTTCTGAAAGGTGACCTTGCTCAAGGACCAGGGCAGGATCCGTGTTTAGGGTGTTCCCCCTTTAGAATAGGGCGGTTTAGCATAATAGGAGATTAGGGTGTTCCCCCTTTAGAATAGGGCAGTTTAGCATAATAGGAGATTAGGGTGTTCCCCCTTTAGAATAGGGCGTATCCTGCTGCTGAGTTCCTCTTGAGTGCTTAGGGTCAGACTGTATATTTTGGGAGACAGAAGCCCATGCAGAGTGGATTTGGGAGAGAGTGGATTTGGGCAGAGAACGTGGATTCCCCCAGAGCGTGTTTGTAGATGGCCGGTGTGAGTTCGGGAATAAAGAATTGCTGTTTGAATCTACAAGCTGTGTGGAGACTCGTGATTTGTGCCCAGCCAAAGACTGCGGCAGAAGTTGTTTTACAGAAAAGTCGAGGGTTGGACCTCCATTTCATGAGAGAAGGGAGCCTTTGTGCTGCATTGAGGAAAGAATGTTTTTTTTTTTTTTTATGTCGACCATACTGGAGTTGTAACAAACTCTATGAGTAAATTAAAAAGATGCCTTGAAGAGCATCAAAGAGAGATAGAGACCCAAAATTGGTGGTTTGAGTCTTGGTTTACACAGTCCCCCTGGTTAACTACATTTTAATCAACCCTGGCCGGTCCAATAATAATCCTCATTTTATTGCTTACTATAAAACCCTGTTTCTCAACCATGTAATTTCTTTTCTCCAAGCTCAAATTGGACAAGTTAAACTTATGTTAATACCCCACTAGCATACATAAAATGTGACACCCCCCAACAATCACTTTTATGATTAAAAGTAGCCAGAAGAAGAAGTGGGGAATGAAATGTTAATAAAATATGTACTTGTCACTTCCTGTTTTTCTGTATGCTTAACAAAACACTGTTGAAATGTTGAGAAATGTTTCCTAATCTTGTTCCCAGAATGTGCTGTCCCCAACTGCCAAACTGCATAATGTACTCCCTCACGCGTTTACACACAAACCGCTTACTCGCCCTGACCCATCAATAAACTTCCCTCCCTGCCCTCTCCAAGAAAATTATATAAGCTCTGCTTAAGATGTTCTCAGGGCTCTCTGCTCTATTCAAGTGAGCTCTGAGCCCCAGCATGCTGGACCCCAAATAAACCCTTTCTGTTGCATGAGATAGTCTCTTGGTGGTCTCATCCTCTGACACTCGCCCTACATTTACTTGGATGATTGAATGTAGATGAGAACATCCATTCAAAAGTGATAGTCGGTAAAATTAGGAAGATAGTCAGTAGGTTTAGGAAGAAGAGTTAGTATAAAATTTTTAACAAAAGTTATTTAGCAATAGGGTTTCGGTTACAGAGTGAATGTAAATGTCAACACAAGTGAAGAGTCAGTCACAATGATGAATTGGAGAAAATATGTTGGAAAGCAGATATCAATACAGACATTACAAAATCAGGCAAAGTATAAAGTCAGTGATAGGATTAGACATTTTCAACAGGGTTGAGTTTGAATATATAATCTTAGGAAGAAACGAATATGTAGTCATCAATAGGATTGATATTTGAAAGCATTAGGCAAATTGGAAATTGATGATTTTAGTAATCCATGTTCACTTTCCATTTAGGCTTTGGTACAAATAAAAGTTTGACCTTTGAATTTTGTGTCCAGAATATTACTGTGATAAAATGTATATATAGATCGGGTGACATAAGAATTTCTTCCACCATTTTTGGGAGCAATATTTTGAAGACTTATAAATTAGTATTTGGGGTACAAACAGGTGTACCCTGTGTCTATGAATATAGAGATAATGCATGAATAGACCAACTGTGAATAAGTAATATAACTGGTTCCACTTTAAATGGTGGATTGAATTGATATCTGAAAATATGAAAAATCTTATATTGATATACAATCATTCATTCCAACAAGTTATACATCAATGTTAATATTAGGGTTATGGTTTATCATGAAGGGTGTGTGAGTTTTGCTTCAATGTGATTATGAAAATCGAAATTAATGTGTTTGGAAAAAAGAATCTTGAGAAGACCAGTTAAGAAATATGGAAGAATACATGTGTTCTAAAGTAGGAAGTGATTGAAAGTGAAAAAACGCCTATAATTTTGTCATCTTTTTGATGAAATATATATCCTATGATGTGCATAAACTGAAGAAATAGTAATGTACCAGTGTTGAATTAAAATGAACATCAAAATACACATCATGTTCCATTTGAATCTTCTTGCATTGAGGTTAAACTGGGTCAGTTACTCTAGATATATTAGGATTTGTATGCAACATTCACTGAAGTTAGTTTTCAGTACAAAAAACAAAGAAGTATTTCAGGTGGATGAATATTTCTGAGAATAATATTTAGAAAAGATCATCATAAATCCACATACATGAATATGAATGAATTAGGGGAGTGTATATTAAGATACAAATATTTCATATTTTGAAAAATCTGGAGAATGTGTGTATGTATATATATATACACATATATATACATACACACAAACACATTAAAAACTCGCAATATATATGCTATTCAAAATTCATCATGAAATATATATCATTCACAGATCTAAAATATTCATTTTACTGAACATGGATTTATGTATAATGTTGTAAAACTAGGAAGCTCATCCATTGGTTATATTTTCAGTTCCAACGGTGTTTAGGAGGAGTGATCTTCTCTCACAATTTGTATCTGCCAAGTCGTTCACCTCACAAGAATGTAGGTGTGGTACCAGGTAGGATTCTATATGTGTTTATTGCTGTTGCATTGGGAGTTTAGTAATTGCTTCATGGAATCCAAGGAGTTCAACTGGGACACAGTGCTGGAGCGAGTTCTGTCAGGCGTGGTGGGTCAGGGTATGCAGGAGAATGCACCAACCAGGCTTCTATCCCACATTGCTTGCCCCCTTAAACATAGCAACCTGATTGTAAACATTGCCCTGAAACCTCACCATATAACAAGATGCCTTTGCATAGGAGGGTCTGCTGACTGCACCATGTCAGTCACAAGCCATTTGGAAGCCAATGGCAGATCCACATGGCCCCACCACAGATGTTTTTCACACACCTGCCAACCACTACTCTAGGACAACTACTCAGCAGGCTCCAACTTATTTTCATGAAACCCAATCAATCAAGGCACGGTCTGGTACACTCATGATCAGCAACAGAATGTCCAATGGTTCTCCAGTGCCACCTGGTCATGGGAAATTGAAAATTTTCATGGTATTTATCTAGCCATTTTTCAAGGATGAAGTTGGATGCACTGTGGGTTTCAATTCATTCAGGAACCATTAAATGTTGAGGAAGCTCATTTCAATGAAAGTTCTGGAGAATTCTCACAGGCAAGGCTTCCCAAAGAGTGGCCAAAAGGTCACATTAAGCCAGGGCCATTGAGGTCTAAAATGTGATGTCATTGTCTGTTTTGACTCTCAACAATGGCTTCCAAGTCTTTCAGAATAAAATCATGTGATATCCTGGTTGAGATCAGAGTGCCCTGTGGAAAGCTACCCTGGGCCTTGATCTCAGTCTCCAAAGATGACTCTCATGCGTGGCTTCCTCAAATCCCAACACAATTCATGGCAATACTTCTCTGAGGTGAGTTCCAGAACTCAGTCTCTAAGGGGAATCACACCAGAGTTCAAGCCCAGGTGGACCCAGTCATCTCTTCCAACTGCCACACAAATGACCACAATAAAACCGATATTCTCCCACATGGCCCTCATCTTCTTCCATATTGACACTCATCATAACCTCTGGCTGGAGGTGTCCATGAGGGACGCAGCCCAAGACAGTGTCCAAAATAAGCTCCATTGCTCCTCATTTGCCTAAATTCGGGGTGGCCTGGACACCCTTCCTTTGTAACAGGAGTGATCAAAAAGGCCTGCCCGTAATACTGCACCACTTTTCCCATTTGAGGCCTATTGAGTGTCGGTTAAAGATACTTTATGTGAATTGGAGTGATGAGAAAACCTAAGCACCTACGGGATAGCCTCTGAAGGGCTTTGATGAACTCATCTGACCCAAATGATCCCTATTCTCACTTGATGGAATTCAGGAACCTTACAGAGGAAGGCAAGAGACTTCATCCACAATGACAGCTCTTTTTGCCATTTTTGTTTTGGATGCACACATGGGATCTTTCTTTAGATCCATCAGGTGCTGAGAATCTAAGTCAAAGAATCACACTGGGCCAAGAGGCTGATTCAGACACAACTCTTTCCAAATCAATTAACGAAAGAGCCAAAGGTGAAGCCTATTTATTTCCATTTGAAAACTATTTTGTTCAGGATTCACAAAGGGGTGGCTTGAGACAAAGACTTCCTGACTCTCAGGGCAACAGAATAATAGGTAAGCAAATGGCCCAAAGCAGGGTTTCTCCACTGAGACTTTCCTGGTCAACTGATATCTGAGTTTTCTCAGATGCTCATCATTTCCTTCAGCTATCCAGAACATTGCCTTGTCACAGAGCTTGGAGGTTGTACATAACTTAGACACAAAACCATGAGCCTATTCTGGAGAGTGTCCAGAATTCTGGAAGAAAACAGCAAATTAGGAAGGTAGCAGGTATTGCCCATTAATAAGGCAATCCACAGTCCATTCATAAAATGGGCAGGATGAATGCTGGGAAGCTTTCTACTAGACAGGACATATCCATTGATGCATTCTCTTTTCTAATGTCTACAACCACGGACACAGTGTGATACACAGACCCAGAAACACTTGCCTTGTCAAACGACTTACTAAAAACAGTTCACTCCAAACCAAACAAACTGACTTTACTTCCTATTCTCAGAACATGAGACAAAACCACAAACCCACACCCACACTGACAATGACACCTTCTTCCCCCAAATAGGTATGAGACTATCCGGAGTATCCTCCGACTGGTGGGCCATACTATGTTCCCCCAAAATGTCCTGTTCTGTCTCAGATCTGGTCTCCTTGGCCAACTCTGTGAAGTTGTCAGGAACCAGGAGTGAGCCGCTACCTGCTTTTCCAGGAAAAGCCCATCTTCCGAGCTTTCCAGGCATTTGGCCTCCTCACCTTAGGAGGAACCAAGAAAGACTGATTCTGTCCTTGGTAAATCCAAACAAGTGAGACCACTGGGACTGGGACTGGGACTGGATCTGGGTGCCTGGCGTCCTGGATCCCATGTTCAGAGAGTTCCATCAATAAGGAAGTGAGTTGAGGTCACTTTTTTCAGGAACTGAATGAGATCACTGCCTCGGCAACCACTTTGTCCTAAGAGTTTCTTTCAATGGTCCCATGAGATGGAGGCTGCCCCTACTTCCTGTGACACTTTCACAAATTAGAATGGTATATCAACCATAGGGAACCAGGAACAGCTTTCCACACAGTCTTGGTTTGGTCCATATTCTCTACATTAAGATGAGAGAGGCTGATTCAGAATCATCCCTTCATCCTGACCAGGTTGTTTGCGATGGAAGATGACTTTTGCTCTCTCAGGTCTTTCATACCTGCCTACATCTTCTCCAGGGATCATTTCTGCATGGCGCTTTGAGGTTCTCAGCAGATGGAAGATCCACTACATTCCTGTATTGTAAGATCAACACTGTCCCTGCTCTTCTGTAAACATGTTATTAACACAAACAGTGTATGGTTAGTGTTAATAACATGTTCCATTTGGGTTAGGAATTATTCTGCTGCATGAATAATGGTATTGGAAACTTGTGATTATTTTAAGAATATAGAGATGAAATATATGTATGAAAAAAGAAATCTAAGTAAGATTTGAAGCCCAGAAGGGCATTGGGCCCTTGATTGTGATACTTAGCGTTGAACTACATTCTGCACCGATGTCTCAGATAAATCAATACACAATAGCATAAGACCTTGTTACTTGAATGATTGAATGTAGAAGAGAACATCCAGTCAAAAAGGGATACTCGGTAGGATTAAGAAGATAGTTAGTATGTTTAGGAAGAAGAGTGAGTATAGGATTTGGAACAAAAGTTCTTTAGCAATAGGTTATTTATTAGAGTGTGAAAGTAAATGTCAGCACATGTGAAGAGTCAGTCACAATGATGAACTGGGGAATATATGTAGGAAAGCAGATAGCAATAGAGACATTATGAAATCAGGCAAATTATAAAGTGAGGGATAGGATTAGACATTTTCCATTGGGTTGAGTTTGAATATATAATTTTAAGAAGAAACACATGTGTAGTCACCAATAGAATTGACATTTGAGAGCATTAGGGAACCTGGACATGGATGTTTTTAGTAATCCATGTTTTCTTTCCATTTGGGCTTTTATACAATCATAAGTGTGACCTTTGCATTTTGTGTCCAGAATATTTCTGTGATTAAATGTATATGAAGATCAGGTGACATGAGTCCACTTCCACCATTTCAGGGAGCAATATTTTGAAGACGTATAAATTAGTATTGGGGGTACAAAGAGGTGTACACTGTGTCTATGAATATAGAGATAATGCATGAATAGACCATAGTGTGAATAAATAATATAACTGGTTCCACTTTAAATAATGGATAGAATTGATATCTGAAAAGATATAAGAAATCTTATATTGACATACAATCATTCATTCAAACCAGTTATACATCTAATGGTAATATCAGAGTGATAATTAATATGAATGGTATGTGAGTTTTGCTTCCAAAGTGATTATGGAAATCAAAATTAATGTGTTTGGTATGAAATCTCATGAAAAGACCAGTCAAGAAACTTAGAGGAATACATGTGTTCTGAAGCAGGACGTGATTAAAAGTGAAACAAATGCCTATAAATTTTTGAACTTGTGGATGAAATCATATATCCTATGATGTCCATAAACTGAAAAAATAATAATGTACCAATATTGAATAAAAATGAACTTCAAAATACACATCATGTCCCGTAGGATTCTACTTGCATTGATGTTTAACTGATTCAGTTACTGTAAAAATATTAGGATTTGTAAGCTCCATTCACTGAAGTTAGTTTTCAGTACTAGGAAATAATTATGTATTTCAGGCAGATGAATATTTCTGAGAATTATCTTGTGAAAAGTTGATTATAAACCACATATAGAAACATGAGTGAATTTAAGGAGTGTATAATAAGAAACATATATTTCACATTTTGAAAAATCTGGACAGTATATATATATATATATATATATATATATATATATATATATATATAGATATAGATATAGATATAGATAGATAGACAGACACACACAGACATTATAATGTAGCAATCTATATGCTAATCGAAATTCACCGTGTAATACATATCATCCACATATCCAAAAATATTCATTTTACTGAACATCGATTTATATATAATGTTGTTCATCTAGGAAATTCACCAATAGGTTTAATTTTCAGTTCCATCATGATTTAGGGGGATTGATATCTTATCAAAATATGTATCTTTCAAAATCAGTGAGCTTACAAAAATGTACTTGTGATACCAGGTAGGATTCTAAATATGCATAAAAAATACATGTGATGAATAGGCTACAGAGAATGGGAGACATTAATTTACATATGTGTTAACTTTAAATACTCATTGAGAACTATTACAATGAAAAGTTGACTAGATTTATAACACATACCCTTGATAAAGCAGAAGGGAAGTCCAAGTATGCACCATGCCTCCTATGAACGGCCTGTATTTCTATTCTGTTAGGTTTCTTGTTCTCCATCATATTAGGATTAGTAGTCAGAGTCTAGTAGGTTATGGGTTAATGTCAGGGATTCATTATTTCAAATGGAAAATATGAAAATGAATCTAATGTGTATGCAAATATGTGCTACACAAAAATCATCCCACTCTCATCCAGAACAATGCCTTGACATAACCTTCGCCCCAATTAAGACACAATTAGTGGAGAAGAGTTAGAAAATCTGTGAATACATATGTGGAAATGAAAATGCTCAGGAGTTCACAGCCTTGGAGGCGGTAGAGGAATTTCCAAAAGTATGGGATAGGGTAAATACTCCACAAATATGGAGTTCTGCTGGCCTAATGACTCTTTGAGAAACTGCCTTTGAGGTTGGGCCCTTGTAATATATGTTGTTGTCAAGAGCTTCAGCTTCCTTTGTAGTGAGACAATCAAAGCTGGATCTGCATATATGTGACCTGAAGGACATGGTTTCTTCTTTTCTAGTGAACATGAGGCAGCAGTTCTAAATTCCCTCATTGTAGGTAAACTGTGGCCACTGGGAGCTAAGTGTCTCCTCGTGTGGACTGAGAAGCCATTTGGTCATTCTCCACTTTTCCTGGTGATTCTTACTGCTGCACTGGGAGTTTGGTATTGGCTTCAGTAAATACCATGAGTTCAACGGGGACACAGTGCTGGAGGGAGTACTCTCACGTGTGGTGGGTCAGGGTGTGCAGGAGAACGCCCCAACCAGGCTTCTATTCAACAAAGCTTGCCCCCTTGTCTGTAGCAACCCAATTCTGAACATTGCCCTAAAACCTCTCAATGTAACAAGATGCCTTTACATATAAGGGTCTGCTGGCTGCACCATGTCAGTCAAAAGGCATTTGGAAGCCAATGGCAGATCCATGTGGCCCCATCACAGATATTTTATCATACACCTGCAAACCACTGCTCTAGGCCCACTACTAAGCAGGTTCCAACGTACTGGCATCTTTGTTCTACACCATTTTCATGAAACCCAGTAAATCAAGGCACTGTCTGGTACACTCATGATCAGCAACAGAACATCCAATGATTCTCCAGTGCCACCTGCTCTTGGGAATTATTCCATGGTATTTATCTAGCCATTTTTTAAGGATGAAGTTGGTGTCACTGTGGATTTCAATTCATTCAGGAACCATTAAATGGTGAGGAAGCTCATTTCAATGAAAGCTCAGGAGAACTCTCACAGGCAAGTCTTCCCAAAGAGTGGCCAAAAGGTCAAATGAAGCCTGGCCCATTGAGGTCTACAATGTGAGTTCCATGTGTTATTTGACTCTCAAGTATGGCTGCCAAGTCTTTCAGAATGAAATCATGTGATATCCTAGCTGAGATTCCCAGTGCTCTGTGGAAAGCCATCCTGGGCCTAAATCTCAGTCTCCAAGGGCAACTCTCCTGCATGGCCTTCTAAAATCCCAACAGAATTCATGGTAATACTTCTCTGAGTTCAGTTCCAAAACTCAGTCTCTAAGGGGAATCACACCATAGTTCAAGCCCAGGTTGATCCAGGAATCTCTTCCTACTGCCACACAACTGACCACAATTAATACCAAAACACTCCCACATGGCCCTCATCTTCTTTTATATAGACACTCATCATAACCTCTGGGTTGAGGTTTCCATGAGGGGTGCATACCAAGACAGTGTCCAAAATAATCTCCCTTGCCTCTAATTTGCCTAAAGTCAGGGTGGCCTGGAAACCCTTCCTGTTAACCAGGAATGATCAAATACGCCTGCCATTAATACTGATGTACTTCTCCAAATAATCACACTGGGCCAAGTGGCTGATTCAGACACATCTCTTTACAAAGCAATAAAACAAAGAGCCACAGGTGATGCCTATTCATTTCCATTTGAAAACTCTTTTCTTCAGGATTCACAAAGGGGTGGCCTAAGGCAAAGACCTTCTAGATATTCACAGCACCAGAACCATAGGTAAGCAAAATTCCCAAAGCAGGGTTTCTCCACATAGACTTTACTGGTCACACTGATATCTGAGTTTCCTGAGATGCTCCCATTTCCTTCAGCTCTCCAGTACATGGCCATGTCACAGTATCTTGAACAGAAAACCATGAGCCTATTCCGGAGAGTGCCCAGAATTCAGGAATAAAACAGGAAATTAGGAAGATAGTAATTGCTACCCATCCATAAGGAAAGCTGCAGTCCAATCATAAATTGGGCAGTATGAATTCTGGGAAGCATTATACTAGACAGGACACATTCATTGATGCATTATGTTTTCTAATGTCTACAACTACAAACACAGTGGATACATAGACATAGAAACACTTGCCTTGTCAAACGACTTACTAGAAACAGTCCACTTCAAATCAAACAAACTGCCTTTCCTACCAATTCTCAGAACATGAGAAAAAACAACAAACTCACACCCACAACAACATAGGACTTTCTTCCCCCAAGTAGGTCTTTGACTCTCCGGAATTACCTCTGATTGTTGTACCATACTATGTTCCCCCAAAATGCCCTGTACTGTCTCAGATCTGGACTCCTTGGCAAACTCTTTGAAGTTGTCAGGAGCCAGCTTTGAGCCACTACCTTCTTTCTCAGGAAAGAACACTCTCCAAAGCTCTCCTGGCATTTGGCCATTCTCAAATCAGTAGGTACCAAGAAAGACTGATTCTGTCCTTGGTAAAACCAAACAAGTGAGCCCAGTGGGACTGGGTCTGGGACTGGTTCTGTGTGCCTGGCTTCTGGGATTCCAAGTTCAGAGTGTTCCAAGACCAAGGAAGTGAGATAGGTCACTTCCGTTCGGAACTGAATGAGGTCACTGGTTTGGCAACCACTTTGTCCTAACAGTTCCTTCAAAGGGTCCCATGAGATGGAGGCTGCCCCTACTTTCTGTGACACTTTCACAACTTAGAACGATATATCAACCATAGGCACCCGGGAACAGCTCTCACACAGACCTGGTTTGGTCCATCTTCTCTACATTAAGAAGAGAGAGGCTGATTCATAAACATCCCTTCATCCTAACCAGGTTGTTTGCCTTACATGATGACTTTTGCCCTCTCAGGTCCTTTATAGCTGCCTTCATCTTCCCCAGGGATAATTTCTGCATGGACCTTTGAGGTTCTCAGCGGGTGGAAGATCCCCTATATTCCTCTATATTAAGACCAACTCTGTCCCTGTTCTTCTATAAAGTTAGATTGAGGGAACAATGTATGGTTAGGGTTAATAACATGTTCTATTTAAGTTAGGAATCATTCTGCTGGATGAATAATGGTATTGGAAACCTGGGATATTTATAAGAATATAGATTTGAAATATAAGTATGAAAACAGAAATCTAGGTAAGATTTTAAGCCCAGAAGCGCATTGGGCCCTTGATTGGAATACTTAGCATTGAATTTCGTTCGCACAGATGTCTCTGATAAATCAATATACAATGGCATATCATCTTGTACCCTGGATGATTGAATGTAGAAGAGTTCATCCAGTCAAAAAGGGATAGTTGTTAGGATTAGGAAGATAGTCGGTCTGTTTCGGAAGAAGAGTGAGTATAGGATTTGGACCAAAAGTTCAATAGCCCTAGGTTTTCGGTTAGAGAGTGAATGTAAATCTCAGCACATGTGGAGAGTCAGTCACAATGATGAACTGGGAAAATTATGTAGGAAATCAGATATCAATACACACATTATGAAATCAGGCAAAGTATAAAGTGAATGATAGGATTAGACATTATCAACAAGGTTGAGTTTCAATATATAATCTTAGGAAGAAACAAATATTTAGTCACCAATATGATTGACATTTGAGAGCATTAGGAAACCTGGACATGGATGTTTTTAGTAATCCAGGATCACTTTCCATCTAGGATTTGCTACAATCAGAAGTGTGACCTTTGAATTTTGTGATCAGAATATTACTGTGATAAAATGTATATGTAGATCAGGTGACATGAGTATTTCTTCTAACATTTTGGGAGCAATATTTTGAAGAGGTATAAATTAGTATTGGGGGTACACAGAGTTGTACCCTGTGTCTATGAATGTTGAAGAAATGAATGAATTGACAATACTGTGAATAAATAATATACTATTTCCACTTTAAATCATGGATTGAATTGATATCTGAAAATATATAAAAATCTTATATTGATATACAATCATTCATTCCAACGAGTTATACATCTAATGGTAATATTAGGGTTATGTTTTATCATGAAGGGTGTGTGAGTTTAGCTTCAAAAGTTATTATGGAAATGGAAAATAATGTGTTTGGAACGAAATCTCATGAAAAGATGAGTCAAGAAATATAGAGGAATTCATATGTTCTGAAGCAGGATTTGATTGTAAGTATAAAAAAAGCCTATAAATTTCCTAACTTGTGGATGAAATATATATCCAATGATGTGCAAAAACTGAAAAAATAGTAATGCACCAGTTTTGAATGAAAATGAACGTCAAAATACACATCATATCCCATAGGAATCTACTTGCATTGATGCTAAACTGGCTCAGTTACTGTAGAAATATTATGATTTGTATGCACTATTCACTGAAGTTAGTTTTCAGTACTAGGAAACGAATACGTATTTCAAGTGGATGAATTTTTATGAGAATAATCTTGTGAAATGTTGACTATAAATTTACATATATGAACACGAATGAATTTAGGGAGTGTATAATAAGAAACATATATTTCATATTTTGAAAAATCTTGAGAGTTTATATATATATATAGATAGATAGATAGATAGATAGATAGATAGATAGATATAGATATGTGTGTGTGCATTTTTGTATTTATATATATATATATATATATATATATATATATATATATATATATATACACACACACACACACACACACAGACACTAAAATGTATCAATATGCATGCCAATCGAAATTCACTATGAATCATATATCATCCACAGATCCAAAAATAATCATTTTACTGAACATGGATTTATGTATAATATTGTTCAACTAGGAAGTTCACCCATAGGTTGAAGTTTCAGTTCCAACAGCGTTTAGGAGGAGTGATCTCTTCCCACAATTTGTATCTCCCAAGACAGCCAAACTCACAAGGATATACGTGTGATACCAGTTATGTTTCTATATTTGCATATAAAAATACATGTGCTGAACAGGCTGCAGAGAAAGGGAGACAGGAATTCACATATTTGTTAACTTTAAAAACACATGGAGATCAATTTCAATTAAAAATTGACTAGATTTATAACACCTACCCTTTATCATTCAAAAGGAAAGTCCAACTATACACCATGCCTTCTCTGAACTGCTTTCATTTCCATTCTGTTTGGTTATTTTTGTCCATCATTTTAGGATTAGTAGTCAGAGTCTATTAGGGTATGGGTTAATGTCAGGAATTCAGTAATTCGAACGGAAAATAGGAAAATGAATCCAATGTGTATGCAAATATGTGCTACACAAAAATATTCCCACTCTCATCCAGAACATTGCCTTTACATTACCTTTGCCCCAAATAAACACAATTAGAGAAGAAGAGTTAGGAAATCTGTGAATACATATCGGAAATGGAAAATATTCAGGAGTTCACAATCTTGGATGTGGTAGAGGAGTTTCCAAAAGTGAGGGACAGGGTAAACACTCCACAAACATGGAGCTCATTGGGCCTAAAGACTCTTGAGAAACTGCCTCTGATGTTGGGCACTTGAAATATATGTTGTTGTCAGGAATTTTAGCATCCTTTCTAGTGAGACCAACAAAGCTGGGTCTGATCTCTGTGACCTGGAAGATATGGTTTTTTATTTTCCAATGAACATGAGGAAGCAGTGCTGAATTCTCTCTTTGTAGGTAAACTGTGGCCACTGGGGTCTAAGTGTCTTCCCATGTGGACTGTGAAGCCATTTGATCATCTTCCACTTTTCGAGGTGTTTCTTGCTGCTGCACTGTGAATTTGGTATTTGCTTCAGGAAATACAAGGAGTTCAACAGGTACCAGTGATGGAGGGAGTTCTGTCACATGTGGTGGGTCAAGGTCTGCAGGAAAATGCACCAACCAGGCTTCTACCCCACATAGCTTGCCCGCTTGTCCATAGCAATCTGATTCTGAACATTGCCCGGAAACCTCTCCATATAACAAGATGCTTTTATATAATAGGGTCTGCTGACTTCACCATGTCAGTCTCAAGCCATTTGGAATCCAAGGGCAGATCCACATGGTACCACCACAGATGTTTTATCACATACCTGCACACCACTGCTCTAGGCCCACTACTCAGCAGTCTCCAACTTACAGGGATCTCTTTTCTACACTGTTTTCATGAAACCAAGTAAATCCAAGCACAGTCTGGTACACTCATGACCAGCAACAAGTCATCCAAAGTTTCTCCATTGCCACCTGGTCATTGAAATTTCAAAAAATTCATGGTATGTATTTAGCTATTTTTCAAAGATGAAGTTGGAGGCACTGTGGGTTTCAAATTATTTAGGAAACATTAAATGGTGAGGAAGCTCATTTCAAAGAAATCTCTGGAGAACTCTCACAGGCAAGGCTTCCCAAAGAGTGGACAATATTTCACATGAATCCAGGCCCATTGAGGTCTAAAATGTGAGGTCTATGTGTGTTTTGACTCTCAATTATGGCTGCCAAGACTTTCAGAATAAAATCACGTGAAATCCTGGCTGAGATTCCCAGTGCTCTGTGGAAGCCACCTTGGCCAGGATCTCAGTTTTCAGGATGACTCTCATGTGTTGCCTCCTAAAATTCCAACACAATTCATGGCAATACTTCTCTGAGGACAGTTCCAGAATTCAGTCTCTAATAACACCAGAGTTCAAGCCCAGGTGAACTAAGTCATCTCTTCCAACCGCCACACAAACGACCAGAATTAAAACCAAAACACTCCCACATGGCCCTCAACATTCTCCATATAGACACTTATCATAACCTCTGGCTGGAAATTTCCATGAGGGGCACAGACAAAGACAGTATCCAAATAAGTTCCCTTGCCCCTCATTTGCCTAAAGTCAGGGTGGCCTGGACACCCTTCCTGAGAACCAAGAGTGATTAAATAGGCCTGAACTTAGTACTGCTCTGCATCTCCAATTTGGGGCCTACTTACTTTCAGGTATAGATTCTTTATGTGATTTGGAGTCATGAGAAAAGCCAAGCACCTCTGGGCTAGTCTCTGCAGGGTTTGAAGAACTCATTTGACCCAAAAGATCCCTATTCTCACTTGATGGATTTCAGGAACCTAACAGAGGAAAGCAAAAGACTTAATCCACACTGACTCCTCATTTGGCCATTTTGGTTTTGGATGCACACATGGTATCTTTCTTTAGATCCATCAGGTGCTAAGAATCTAAGCCACAGCATCACACAGGGTCATGAGGCTGATTCAGACACATCCCTTTCCAAAGCAATCAAGCAAAGAGCCACAGGTGATGCCCATTCATTTGCATTTGAAGACTCTTTTCTTCAGGCTTCACAAAGGAGTAGTCTGAGGCAAAAAGCTTTCTGAAATTCAGGGCAACAGAACAATAGGTAAGCAAATGGCCCAAAGCAGGATTTCTCCACTGAGACTTTCCTGGTCACACTGATATCTGAGTTTTCTGAGATGCTCGCCATTCCCTTTAGCTATCCAGTACATGGCCATGCCACAGAGCTTGGAGGTGGTATATATATTGGACACATAACCATGATCCTATTTTGGAGAGTGGAGTGAATTCAGGAACAAAATAGAAACTTAGGAAGATAGTAGGTGTTGCCCATTCATAAGGCAAGCCGCAGTCCATTCATAAATTGGCAGGATGAATGTTGGGAAGATTTCTACTAGACAGGAGTCATCCATTGATGCATTCTCTTTTCTGATGTCTAGAACCACGGACACAGTGGGATACACAGACTTAGAAACACTCGCCTTTTCATAAGACTTATTAGAAACAATTCACTTCAAACCAAAAAACCGCCTTTATTACCTATTCTCAGAACATGAGACCAAACCACAAACCAACAGCCACATCCACAAAGACAATTTCTTCCCCCAAGTCAGTCTGAGAGTATCCATAGTGTCCTCTGATTGGTGGGCCATACTATGTTACCCCGAAATGTCCTGTCCTGTCTCAGATCTGGTCTCCTTGGTCAACACTGTGAAGTTCTCAGGAGCCAGCGGTGATCCACTAACTGCTTTCTCAGGAAAGGCCACTCTTCAGAGCTTTCCTGGCATTTGGGCATCCTCACCTCCGTAGGTACCAAGAAAGACTGACTCTGTCCTTGGTAAATCCGAACAATTGAGACCACTTGGACTGGGACTGGGACTGAAACAGGATTTGGGTGCCTAGCTTCCTGGATCTCAAGTTCAGAGTGTTCCATCACAAAGGATGTTAGGTGAGGTCACTTCCTTCATGATCTGAATGAGGTCACTGCCTTGGCAACCACTTTGTTCTAACAGTTGCTTCAAAGTGTCCCATGAAATGGAGGCTGCCCCTACATCCTGTGACACTTTCAAAAGTTCGAATGGTATATCAACCATAGGCACCCGGGAAGTGCTCTCCACACTGGCCTGGTTTGGTCCTTCTTCTCCATATTAAGAAGAGAGAGGCTGATTCAGACACATCCCTTCATCCTGACCAGGTTGTTTTCAATGGAAGATGACTTTTGCTCTCTCAGTTCCTACATATGTGCCTACAACTTCTCCAGAGATCATTTTGCGTGGACCTTTGAGTTTCTCAGCAGTTGGAAGAAACCGTACATTCCTGTATTTTAAGATCAACTCTGTCCCTGCTCTTCTGTAAAGTTAGATTGAGGGAAGAGTGTATGGTTAGGGTTAATAACAGTTTCGATTGGGGTTAGGAATCATTCTGCTGAATGAATAATGGTATGGCGAACCTTCGATATTTTCAAGAATATATAGGTAAAATATAAGTACGAAAACAGAAATAAAGGTAATATTTGAAGCCCAGAAGGGCATTGGGTCTTTGATTGCAATATTTAGCTTTGATTTATTTTCTGCACAGATGTCTCAGATAAATCAATATACAAAGGCATAGGACCTTGTACTTTGAATGATTGATTGTCAAAAAGAACTTCCAGCCAAAAATGGATAGTCGGGGGGCTGGGGATGTGGCTCAAGTGGTAGCGCGCTCGCCTGGCATGCGTGCGGCCCGAGTTCGATCCTCAGCACCACGTACAAACAAAGATGTTGTGTCTGCCAAGTACTAAAAAAACTAAATGTTAAAAAATTCTCTCTCTCTCTCCCTCTCTCTCTAACTCTTTAAGAAAAAAAATTAAAAAAAGCATAGTCGGTAGGATTAGGACGATAGTTGGTAAGTTTAGAACAGAGAGTAAGTATAGGATTTGCACCAAAAGTTCTTTAGCTATGGGGTTTCGGGTATAGAGTGAATGTAAATGTCAGCACTTGTGAAGAGTCAGTCACAATGATGTACTGGGGAAAATATGTAGGAAAGCAGATTTCAATAGAGACATTAGGAAATCTGGCAAAGTATATTCGGTAATGAAAATTTAGTAAAATAGGTAAATGTCGCTTGCTGTTTTTCTGTATGCTTAACAAAACACTATTGAAATCTTGAGAACTGTTTGCTAATCTTGTTCCCAGAATGTGCTGTCCCCAACTGCCAACCTACAGAATGTACTCATTCACCCGGTTGCACGCAAACTGCTCACTCGCCCAGACCAAACAATAAAGTTCCCTCTCTGCCCTCTCCAAGGAAAGTATATAAGCTCTGCTTAAGCTGTTCTCAGGGCTCTCTGCTCTATTCAAGTGAGCTCTGAGCCCCAACATGCTGAATCCCCAATAAACCCTTTGCTTTTGCATGAGACAGTCTCTTGGTGGGCTCTTCACCCGATGCTCGCCTGACCTTTACATATGGAGGTTCCACTGAGATCCGGCAGCGGCGAACGAGAGACCCCAACAGGCTCCTCTTGGGGTATGTATGGTGCCTCTTTCTGGTTTCAGGTTTCAGGTTAGGGCTTCGCAAAATGGCTGTCAATGAAGAGTGTGAGCTCTCTCCGACGGTGGCTGACATACGTGTCACAGAGCCACAGGCCACATCCCTGGGGGATGCTCCAGAGTATTCGGGAAATCGAGGAGCAATAGTCTCCTCAATTCATTGATATTTTGTTTCAGATTCAGTATCGCCAGCCCATCGGGTTGGGCCAGATACTTAGTCCTGGTCTCAGTGTTCGAAGTTCCATTGTCTGTCTTTATTTTCTTGTCTTGTCTGTGTCGTGTGTCGTTGCTTTTACTGTTTGTGTATCTTTCATTATGGGACAGAGCACTTCAATGCCTGTGTCCCTAACCCTCGATCACTGGACCAAAGTACCCTTAAGGGCTCAGAATCTTTCTTTTTCAGTAAAATTCTGGACCTGGCAGACTCTCTGTGCCTCAGAATGGCCCACCTTTGTATTCGGATGGCCCCTAGAAGGATCTTTCTACTTCCCACTAATTTAAAAAGTCAGACGATATTGTCTTTCAGCCAGGGCCACATAGCCATCTGGATCAACAGCCATATATCTTAACTTGGCAGGACCTCTGCAAATCTCCTTCATGGGTGAAGCATTTCCTTGCCCCTACCCCCACTCCTACTGCTTCCCCCATGATCTCTCAAACCCTCTGCTGCTCCTCCTCCTCCAACCTCTGTTCTCCCTGAGACACAAGATTTGACTCTACTGGACTCTCGTCCCCCTCCTTATCTCCTGCCCACGTCCCCCAAAGACCAACACCCTCTAAGTGTTTCCCCTGCTGCTGACTCATCCTCTCCACCATTGGAGAAAGCTAAGCCAGCCCAGTGCCCTCCAGATAATTTCCCCGCGGCACACACAGCCCCTCCTCTTCTGGAGGAAGCTAGCCCGGCTAAAGGTACTCACCAGCGGTGAATGATTGAAAAACCTGGAACTCGAATGATGCTCCCCCTCCATCCCTAGGGGCCAATGATTGACAACGGCCTTGGGGGAAAAATGCAAGCCTACCAGTATTTACCTTTCTCCTCTTCAGACCAATATAACTGGAAAAATAAAAATCCCCGTTTTACCGAGGACCCCAACCGGCTCCTAGGTGTGGTTGAGTCATTGATGTTTTCACACCAGCCTACTTGGGATGACTGCCAACAACACCTAGGGTTGTCTCTTCATGACAGAGAAACAAAAGAGAATCCTCCTGGATGCTAGAGAAAAATATCCTCTGACCAGATGTGTAACCGACAAAACTTCCCAACATATTTAACCCGGCTTTCCCTTGAATCGACGAAACTGGGACCCCAACACCTTTGAAGGTAGGGAGCATCTGTCCACTTATCACTGGGCTCTAATTGTGGGTATCTTAGTGGCCGCTAGGCGACTTACAAATTTTGCCAAGTTAAGAGAGATTATTCAAGGGCCTGATGAATCTCCCTCTATGTTTTTAGAGAGAATTATGGAGGCATATAGGAGATATACTCTTTCGATCCTCAGGCAGAGGATCAAAAGTCATCTGTCAAGATGGCCTTTATGGGCAAGCTGCCCTGGATATTAAAAGAAAGTTACAATGCTTAGATGGATTACAAGATATGACTTTGAGAGATTTAGTCAGAGTAGCCGAGAAGGTATACTATAAGAAAGAAAGTGAGGAATAGTAGGGAGCAAAGGAAGGATAAAAGAAACAAAAGACAGACTAAGGCATTGACTAAGGTCCTGGTCACAACAACAAATAGGCCAGAAATAAGAAACATGGAGACAGGAAGGGATACCGGGGCCCAGACTAGAGGCCACCCCTGGCCTCAATTTAATGTGCCTACTGTAAAGAAAAAGGACACTGCTTCAAAGAGTGCCATTGAAAGAGACAGCCACTCTAGCCAGCCATTCTGACTCTGGAGGATGACTAAGAATGTTGGGTCTCAGATCCCCTCCGAGAGCTCAGGGTAAATTTTGAAGTGGAGGGGACCCTAGCAAACTTTGAAGTGGATACAGGGGCAATATACTCTGCCCTTATGGCCCCATTGGTCTCTCTATCAAATAAAAAGGTCTCTAATTCAAGGGGCTAATGGCAGAAAATATCGGGTTTGGACAACTAAGAGGACCATGGACCAGGGGAAAGGAAAAATCCATCACTCGTTCTTAGTAATCCCAGAATGCCCGGCCCCATTGATGGGCAGAGATCTGCTCACCAAGCTCCGGGCCAAAATAACTTTTAACCCTGAAGGCCCACAAGTGGAATTTCTAAATCCTTCAATAAAAACTCCTATAGTCACGGCTCTAAATATGTCAGTAGAAAATGTATATCAACTCACTCACCTTGGTTCAAAGAAATTGCATTCATTCCTGAAGGATGAAGAACAGAGCAAAAGGAAAGAACAGCAAAAGGAAATAACTGAATGGGTAACAAAAGCCTGTCAGGTCTGTCATGGTTAATGCTTACCCTTCCAAGCTTCCTGCAAAAAAGCACCTACGAGGAACCAGACCAGGACAATTCTGGGAAGTGGACTTTACTAAAATTAAGCCAGCAAGGTTTGAAATTAAATATCGCCTAGTCTTTGTAGATATATTTTGAGGATGGATTGAAGCCTTTTCCAGGAAAAAAGAAAAAAAAACGAAACAGCGCAAATGGTTGTCAAGAAGATCCTGAAAGATATTTTTACAAGATACGGCCTGCCTAAAGTAATAAGGTCTGATAATGGACTGGCGTTTGTAGCCCAAATAAGTCAGGGGTTAGGCAAGACCCTGGGGATTAATTAAAAGTTACATTGTGCTTATAAACCAGCGAGTTCAGGACAGGTAGAAAGAATGAATAGAACCATTAAAGAGACCATAACAAAATTAAGCTTAGAAACCTGCATAATAGATTGTACTATGCTCCTTCCTTATGCACTATTTCATGGAAGAAACACTCCCTCTGTTTCTTTGTGTAACCTTACCCCCTATGAAATTGTCCATGGTTCCCCTCCTTGAGTAAGGGACCTAACCCCAACTCTGAGACCTAACGATTCCTTCCACACCCCATTGCTTGACTGAATTAAAGCTCTTGAAAGAACTCAGGGATACCTGTGAAAACAGATGGCCAATGCCTATCAACCTGGGGACGAATGGACTCTACATCAATATCAAGTAAGAGACTTCATCTACATAAGTCGACATCAGGTGTCATCCCTGAAACCCCACTGGAAATGACGATACAAGGTGCTACTTATAACACCTACAGCGGTAAAGGAAGACAGAATCACTTCCTGGATCCATACCTCTCATCTCAAGCCTGCGCCCTGCCAGACTCTGGCTGGAAAATGGAAAAGATTGGTAAAACTTTCAAATTGTGTATTTACCCTGTGTCTAAGGCTATAGACTCTTCCCTTGAACACCAGTAGTCCTAAACCTATTAAACCCGTTCAGCAGCGATGGCTGATCACAAATCCTACTGGTAAAGAAGTATGATCTATCTCGCATGCAGCCCACTTAGGGACTTGGTGGACATCTATCCACCCAGACATTTGTCAGCTGGCTATAGGTCTTTCCTATTGGGATATACCTGATGAAGAGGATCCCACTAAATTTCCATTAAATCCATTCTGCACCATTGATAATGGAAACAATCATTATGGATGTAGGGCCACGCGAGCCAGATGCAGGTTGGCTAGCCTAGATTACTATGTTTGCCCGGTGGACTACCAAAGCCACAAACAGTCACGGTTGTGTGGGGGGAATGCCGACTTCTTCTGTATGTCTAGGGATGTGATCATACAGGCAGTGCATGATGGAACCCAAACTCCTCATCAAATTCTGTACACAGCATTGGCCCTATTACCAATTAGATCACCCAAACTGTTGGCCCCTAGAGGGGTCTCTAGATCCTCAAATTCTGCATGACCTTTTTAACTTCTGAATGTCCTCAAAAGGGTGAAAGGAGATTTCCCTATGTGGAGGCCTTTTCCCTCCTTCGCTCACATCCTGAACTATGCTTCTCTAATAGGTCCTCACACTCAGCCTTCCGCTCCAGACTCTCTGCTGTCACTCTCACCTCAGCAACATGATTTCTCCCCTCCAATTACTAGATCAAAAACCCAAACCTCCGCCGGATCTCAGACCATTTCCCCCTTTCTGAGGTAGCAGGTACTGAGGTAACCCTCCACCGAATCACTCCTCTCTTCTCCAGTCAGTGCCCACACCGGGTCCCACCAGTTCCTCTTAACAGCTAACCCAAAGCTCAAACCAGCTGAGGAGAACCCTCAGACCCCTATCCAAGATGTAGTGAAAATGGCCTTTAAAGTTTCTTTGTCATTAGTGAAAACAGGTTACTAAGAATTTAAAGTCCCTCACAGGCTTTTAGGGATACTAACTCCTATCTTCTCCTCTGTTCTACCTGTTCTACTGCTCACCTTTTTGTTGCTAGGAAAATCACAAACACCTTTGCCAGTATTCTTTCACATCTCTGCTACCTCATTCTCAGATCCACGGAGCTGCTCACAGCCATGCCTTCCCCATCTCCCCCCTCTGTTCCAGGCCCACAGAAAAACATTAATTGACCTTCTACGGAAGTCTTCAGCATGGCTGACTTTAGGACTTTCAGGAAAAGAGTCCCCATGAAAGACTTCAAAGTAGATAAACTTCCTCTTTCCATGTTGCCCTGTTGTACTTGGTCACTGGCTAAAAATATCAGCACTCCTAAGTTAGACACCCCCTTACTAGTTTTTCACAAAATATGTGAACAAGGCCTTTGGCATTGATCTGGGGCTTCACAGAGATGGCTACATTTCAAAGATAAAGAAGTTACCAACTGGGCTCCATGGTAACAGCTGGAAGGGGGAAAAATATAGGGAAAAAAAAGCTCTCCTTCACCCAGGTGTCCTTGAAAAGTTAACTTGCCCAGAACAGAGGAATAAAACAGAAAAAAATCTGCTTTTTGTGAACTTCTGCAGGCTGTGAACTTCTGCGCCCCTTCCCTTATATGTTGGGTACAAAATTCTGAAACTACCTAAACGTGAGTTTCAGGGAATTAATTGATTATAACAGAAGTAATGCCCTCTGAATCCGGTTGCTAATAAAATGGAAAGTTTCCCTGTTTTTGGTAGTATCTTAGGTGCCGTGCCTTGTCCGTCTCTACAACAGTATAATTCTATAGACTTAAACATTGTTTATGTTTTCAAGAAATTGTCAAGACGATGTGATTAAATGTGTAAAGGTGCAGATGTTTCCCAGAGTGCTTTATCATAATGCAGGTTCATTTGAAGTTCAAATAGGGGGGCATAAAACTCGGTTCCACTGAGAACATATATCCATCACTTTAGCCATCCTATTAGGAATAGGAGTTGCTGCAGGCGTGAGCACAAGAACCACTGCCTTGGTCCATGGGATACAACAAATGACACAATTAGAAGCAGCAATAGACCAAAACTTAAAGATATTAGAATCCTCCATCTTGGCTTTGCAGGAATCTTTAACCTCTCTCTCTGAAGTTATTTTACAGAAAAGGCGAGGGTTGAACCTCCTCTTCATGAAAGAAGGGGGCCTTTGTTCTGCATTGATGGAGAATGTTGTGTTTTTGCCGACCATACTGGAGTTGTAAAAAAATCTAGGAGTAAATTAAATAGATGCCTTGAAGAGTGTCAATGAGAGAGAGAGGCCCAAAAAGTGTGGTTTGAGTCTTGGTTCACACAGTCCCCCTGGTTAACTACGCATTTATCAACCCTGGACAGTTCAATAATAATCCTCATATTATTGCTAACTATAAAACCCTGTTTGCTCAACCGTGTAATTTCTTTTTTCCAAGCTCAAATTGGATGAGTTAAACTTATGGTAATACCCCACTAGCAAACATAGAATGTGACACCCCGCAATGATCACTTTTATGATTAAAAGTAGCCAGAAGAAGAAGTGGGGAATGAAAGGTTAATTGAATAGGCACTTTTCACTTCCTTTTTTCCTGTATGCTTAACAAAACACTGCTGAAATCTTGAGAAATGTTTGCTAATCTTGTTCCCAGAATGTGCTGTCCCCAACTGACTAACTGCAGAATGTGCTCCCTCACTGGGTTGCATGCAAACTGACCACTCGCCCTGACCTATCAATAAACTTCCCTCCCTGCCGTCACCAAGGAAAGTGTATAAGCTCTGCTTAAGCTGTTCTAAGTGCTCTCTACTCTATTCAAGTGAGCTCTGAGCATCAGCATGCTGGACCCCCAATAAACACTGCGCTGTTGCATGAGATAGTCTCTTGGTGGTCTCTTCTTTCGACCTCATCCGACCTTTACTTGGATAATTAAATGTAGAAGAGAACATCCATTCAAAAAGGGATAGTCGGTAGGATTAGGAATATAGTTGGTAGGTTTAGGAAGAAGACTGTGTATAGGATTTGGAACAAAAGTTCCTTAGCAATAGGGTTTCGGTTAGAGAGTGAATGTAAATGTCAGCACATGTGAAGAGTCAGTCACAATGATGAACTGGAGAAAATATGTAGGAAATCAGATATCAATACACACATTATGAAATCAGGCAAAGTATAAAGTGAATGATAGGATTAGACATTAACAACAAGGTTGAGTTTCAATGTATAACCTTAGGAAGAAACAAATATGTAGTCAGCAATATGATTGACATTTGAGAGCATTAGGCAACCTGGACATGGATGTTTTTAGTAATCCAGGATCACTTTCCATTTAGGATTTGCTACAATCATAAGTTTGACCTTTGCATTTTGTGATCAGAATATTACAGTGATAAAATGTATATGTAGATCAGGTGACATGAGTATTTTTTCTAACATTTCTGGGAGCAATATTTTGAAGACGTATAAATTAGTGTTGGGGGTACACAGAGTTGTACCCTGTGTCTATGAATATAGAAGTAATGCATGAATTGACAATACTGTGAATAAATAATATAACTGTTTCCACTTTAAATCATGGATTGAATTGATATCTGAAAATATATAAGAAATCTTATATTGATATACAATCATTCATTCCAACGAGTTATGCATCTAATGGTAATATTAGGGTTACGTTTTATCATGAAAGGTGTGTGAGTTTAGCTTCAAAAGTGATTATGGAAATGGAAAATTATGTGTTTGGAAAGAAGTCTCATGAAAAGACGAATCAAGAAACCTAGAGGAATACATGTGTTCTGAAGCAGGAAGTGATTGTAAGTATAAAAAAACGTATAAATTTCCTAACTTGTGGATGAAATATATATCCTATGATGTGCAAAAACTGAAAAAAAATAGTAATGTACCAGTGTTGAAAGAAAATGAATGTCAAAATACATATCATGTCCCATAGGAATCTACTTGCATTTATGTTAAACTGGGTCAGTTACTGTAGAAACATTAGGATTTGAAAGGACCATTTACTAAAGTTAGTTTTCAGTACTAGGAATCAAATATATATTTCAGGTGGATGAATATATCTGAGCATAATCTTGTGAACATTTTATTATTAATCCACATTCATGACATGAATGAATTTAGGGAGTGTATATAAGACACATATATTTCATATTTTGAAAAATCAGGAGGGTGTAAAATATATATATATATATATATATATATATATATATATATATATATATATATCACAGATACATTAAAAAGTAGCAATATATAAATATATATGGGTATCAAAATTTATCTTGAAATATATATCATCCACAGATTAAAAAGTATTCATTTTAGTGAACATGGATTTATGTATAATGTTGTTCAACTAGGAACCTCACCCATAGGTGGAATTTTAAGATCCAAAAGCGTTTAGGAGTAGTGATCTCTTCTCACAATTTGTATCTGCAAAGTTAGCCACCTCACAAAAATGTACGTGTGATACCAGGTAGGATTCTATATGTGCATATAAAAATACATGTGCTGAATAGGCTCCAGAGAAATGGAGACAGAAATTCAGAAATAAGTTAACATTAAAAAGAATGGAGAACTATTTCAATTAACAATTGACTATATTTTTAACACCTACCATTTATCATGCAAATAACAAGTCCAACTATACACCATGCCTCCTCTGAACTGCTTGTGTTTCTATAATGTTTCGGTTACTTTCCTCCATTATATTAGGATTAGTAATCAGAGTCTAGTAGGGTGTGAGTTAGTGTCAGGGAATCAGTATATTGAATGGAAAATAGAAAAATGAATCCAATGTGTATGCAAATATGTGGTACACAAAAATCTTCCCACTTTCATCAAGAACAACACCTAGATATCACCTACGCCCCAAGTAACACACAATTAGAGGAGAAGAGTTAGAAAATCCATGACTACATATCTGGAATGGAATACGATCAGGAGTTCACAACCTTGGAAGTGGTAGAGGAGTTTCCAAAAGTAAGGGACAGGGTAAACACTCCACAAACATGGACCTCTGCCTGCCTAAAGACTTCTTGAGAAACTGTCTCTGAGGTTGGGCACTTAAAACATATGTTGTTGTCAGGAGCTTTAGCTTCCTTTCTAGAAAGACCATCAAAGCTGGGTCTTCATCTCTGTGACCTTGTGGATATGGTTTCTTATTTTCCAATGAACATGAGGCAGCAGTGCTGAATTCTGTCTTTGTAGGTAAACTGTGGCCACGGGGGGCTAAGTGTATCCACATGTTGGCTGTGTATCCATTTGGTCATCCTCCAAATTTCGTCGTGATTCTTGGTGCTGCACTGGGAATTTAATATTTGCTTCATGGAATACAAGGAGCTCAACTGGAACACAGTGCTGGAGGGAGTTCTGTCATGTGTGGTGGGTCAGGGTCAGCAGGAGAATGCACCAACCAGGTTTCTATCTCACACAGTTTGCCCCCTTGACCATAATAACCTGATTGTTAAGATTTCCCTTAAACCTCTACTTATAAAAAGATGCCTTTACATATAAGGGTCTGCTGGATGCACCATGTCAGCCACAAGCCATATGGAAGTCAAAGGCAGATCCACAAGGCCCCACGACAGAAGTTTTATCACAAAACTGCACATCTCTGCTGTAGGCCCACTAATCAGCAGGCTTGAACTTACTGGCATCTCTGTTCTACACCATTTTCATGAAACCCAGTCAATCAAGAAACTGTCTGATACACTCATCGTCAGCAACAGTATATCCAAAGGTTCTCCTGTGCAACCTGGTCAAGGGAATTTTAAGAATTCCATGGTATTTATCTAGCCATTATTCAAGCATGAGGTTGGAGGCACTGTGGGTTTCAATTTTTTCAGGAAACATTAAATGGTGAGGAAGCTCATTTCAATGAAACCTCTGGAAAACTCTCACAGGAAAGTCTTCCCAAGGAGTGGCCAAAAGGTCACCGAAATCCAGGACTATTGAGGTCTACAATGTGAGGTCCATGTGTGTTTTGACGCTCAAGTATGCCTGCCATGTGTTTTAGAAAAAATTATGTGATATCCAGGCTGTGATTCTCAGTGCTCTGTGGAAAGCCACCCTGGACCTAGATCTCAGTTTATAAGGGGGACTCTCATGTGTGGCCTGCGAAAATCCCAACACAATTCATGGCAATACTTCTCTGAGTTCAGTTCCAGAACTCAGTCTCTAAGTCCCCTTGAACTCACACCAGAGTTCAAGACCAGTTGGACCCATTCATTTCTTCCAACCGCCACACAAATGACCAAAATTAAAACCTAAACACTCTCACAAGGCCCTCATGTTCTCCATATAGACACTCATCATAACCTCTGGCTGAATTTTTCCATGAGGGGCGCAGCCCAAGACAGTGACCAAAATGAGCACCTTTGGCCCTCATTTGCCTAAAGTCAGGGTGGCCTGGACACCATTCCTGTGAACCAGGAGTGATTAAAAAGACCTGCCGTTAATACTGCTCTGCTTCTCCATTTTGAGGCCTACTGAATGTCAGGTATAGATTCTTTATGTGGTTTGGAGTCATGAGAAAACCCAAGCACTTCTGCAGGGTTTTGAATAACTCATTTGACACAAAGGATCCCTATTCTCACTTGATGGAGTCAGGAACATCACAGAAGAAGGCTAGAGACTTCATCCACAATGACTGATCTTTTTGCCATTTTGGTTTTGGATGCACACATGGGATCTTTCTTTAGATCCATCAGGTGCTGAGAATCTAAGCTGGAGCCTCACACAGGGCCAAGTGGCTGATTCAGACACCTCCCTTTCCAAAGCAATTATGCCAAGAGCCACAGGTGATCCTCATTCATTTCCATTTGATAACTGTTTTTTTCAGTCTTCACAAAGGGGTGGCCAGAGGCAAATACCTTCCTGACATTCAGGGCAACAGAACAAAATGTAAGCAAAAGGCCCAAAGCAGGGTATCTCCACTGAGAGTTTCCTAGCCACACTGATATCTGAGTTTTTTGAGATGCTCGCCATGCCAATTCCTTCAGCTATTCAGTACATGGTCATGTCACAGTGATTGGAGGTGGTACATATCATGGATAAAAAACAATGAGCATATTCTGGCTAGTGGCCAGAATTCTGGAAGAAAACAGGAACTTAGGAAGGTTGTAAGTGTTTCCCATTGGTAAGGCAAGCCGCAGTCCTTTCATAAATTGGACAAGTTGATTGCTGGGAGGCATTCTACTACACAGGACATATTCATTGATGCATTCTCTTTTCTAATGTCTACAACCACGGACACAGTGGCATACACAGAAATAGAAACACTCACCATGTCAAATGACTTATTAGAAACAGTCCATTCCAAAAGAAATAAATCACGTTTTTTCTACCTATTCTCAGAACATGAGACAAAACCACAAACTGACATCCACACACCCAGGCACCTCCTTCCCCCAAGTAGGTCTGTGACTCTTCTGAATGTCCTCTGACTGGTAGGCCATACGATGTTCCTCTGAAATGGCCTTTCCTGTCTCAGATCTGGTGTCATTCACCAACTCTGTGAAGTTGTCAGGAGGCAGTGGTGAGCCAATTCCAGTCTTGTCAGGAAAGGCCCCTCTTCAGAGCTTTCTTGGAATTTGGCCACCGTCACATGAAGAGGTACCTAGAAAGACTGATTCTATCCTTGGTAAATCCAAACAAGTGAGACCACTGGGACTTGGACGGGTAATGGCTTTGGGTGCCTGGCTTCCTGGATCCCAAATTCAGAGAATTCCATCACCAAGGAAGTAGGTGAGGTCACTTCCTTCAGGAACTGAATGAGGTCACTGACTTGGCCACCAATATGTCCTAACAGTTGCTTCCTAGGTTCTCATAAGATGGAGGCGGCCCCTACTTCTTGTGACACATTCACAAATTAGAATGGTATAGAAACCATAGGCACCTGGGAACAGCTCTCCACAAAGGCCTGGTTTGATCCGACTTCTCTACATTAAGAAGAGAGAGGCTGATTCAGAAACATCCCTTCATCCTGACTAGGTTGTTTGCCATGGAAGATGACTTTTCCTCTCTCAGGTCCTAAATAGCTGCCTAAATCTTCTCCATCGATCATTTCTGCATGGACTTTTGAGGTTCTCAGCAGGTGGAAGATCCCCTACCTTCCTGTATTGTAAGACCAACTCGGTCCCTCCTCTTCTGTAAAGTTAGATTGACGGAACATTGTATGGTTAGGGTTAATAGCATGTTCGATTTTGGATAGGAATCATTCTGCTGGATGAAAAATGGTTTGGGAACCTCTGATACTTATAAGAATATAGACGTGAAATATAAGTACGAAAAAAGAAATCTAGGTAAGATTTGAAGCCCAGAAGGGCATTTGGCGATTGATTGGCATACTAAGCTTGAATTATGTTCTGCACCGAGGTCTCAGATAAATTTATTTACAATGGCATAGGTAGCTGTACCTCAGATGACTGAATTTAGAAGAGATCATCCAGTCCAAAAGGGATAGTCCATAGGATTAGGAAGATTGTCTGTAGGATTAGGAAGAAGAGTGAGTCTAGGAGTTGGACCAAAAGTTCTTTAGCAATAGGGTTTCAGTTAGAGAGTGAATGTAAATGTCAGCACATGTGAAGAGTCAGTCACAATGATGAACTGGGGAAAATATGTAGGAAAGAGAGTAAATATGTATCAATAGAGACATTAGGAAATCAGGCAACGTATAAAGTGAGTGATAGGATTAGATATTTTCAACAGGGTTGAGGTTGAATATATAATCTTAGGAAGAAACAATTATTTAGTCACCAATAGGATTGACATTTGAGCGCATTAGGGAACCTAGACATGGAGGTTTTTAGTAATCCATGCTCACTTTAAATTTAGGCTTTAGTACAATCATAAGTGTGACCTTTGCATTTTGTGTCAAGAATATTACTGTGGTAAAATATATATGTAGATCAGATGACATGAGTATTTCTTCCACCAATATGAGGAGCAATATTTTGAAAACTTATAAATTAGTATTGCGGATAAAATAGGCCTACCCTGTGTTGATGAATAAGAGATGATGCATGAATAGACCATATTGTGAATAAATTATATAACTGGTTCCAACTTTAAATAATGCATTGAAATTATATTTGAAAATATATAGTAAATCTTATATTGATATATATACATTCATTCCAACCAGTTATACATCTAATGGTAATATTAGGGTTACGGTTTATCATGAAGAGTGTGTGAGTTTTGCTTCAAAAATGAGTATAGAATCGAAAATAATGTTTTTAGAAAGAAGTCTAGTGAAAAGACCACTAAAGAATCATAGAGGAATACATGTTTTCTGAAAGAGGAAGTGATTGACAGTGAACCACATGCCTATAAATTTGTGAATTTGTGGATGAAAGGACATATCCTATGATGTCCATAAACTGAAGAAATAGTAATGTACCAGTGTGGAATAAAAATGAACTTAAAAATACATATCATGTCCCATAGGAATCTAACTGCATTGATGTTAAACTTGGTCAGTTACTATAGAAATATTAGGATATATAAGGACCATTCACTGAAGTTAGTTTTCAGTACTAGGAAACAAATATGTATGTCAGGTGGTTGAATATTTCTGAGAATAATCTGTTGAGAGCCACAGCCAAAGGAGCCCCAGCAAACATGCAGCTGCCAGCAAACTTCCATCTGCCGGCTGATGATTGGCTCACAGCGGCCCCAGCATCATCTAGCTGATTTGCTTGTCTGTGGTGATGCTCATTGAGATGCTCAATGAGCGGTTTCCCCGACCTTTCAGACTGCCAGCGGATGATTGGCTCACAGCGGCCCCAGCAACATCTAGCTGATTGGCTCCTCTGTGGTGATGCACATTGGGCTGGTTCCCTGCCCTTTCAGACCATGGAACTGCTCATTGGGGGACTTTTTGGCTTCGCCCACGTGACCCAGCCAATCGGCCTCAAGAGGAGGAGACTTGTGTTTGAGGGAGAGGCTTGTGGGAAGCCTGTGGTGGCAGTTGGGCTCTGACGGCTTTTCCTGAGGAGCTGTTTTGTTTGGTGTCATCTTGTTGGGTTGTATTATAGTAGAAATACGGGATCAGAAATTAGTAAAAAAAAAAAAAAAAAAAACTGAAAGAGTGTTCAGTAAATTGTTAGAGGAAGGAGGCATCTCAGTAAAATCAAGAAAAGTCAGGGCATACGTTGATACAATACAAAAATGTAGCCCATGGCTTTTTCAGGAGGAGTTGTTAAATATATCACAATGGAACCATCATGGTGAAGATTTAAAAAGAATAGGAAAGAAAAGCCCAGGGACTCTGCCAGTTGGCACATTGCTATTGTGGACGTTTGTACCTTGTTTGCTTAGTGGAAAGCCTTCAGTTCAGACAATGGTAGAGGAAGGAGAAGACATATTGATTCAAGTAAAATAGAAGGTCTCTCAAGTTAGTCAGATAGAGGAAAAAATTCAAGTAAAAGAAAAGGTCTCTCGAACTAGTCAGACAGAGGAAAAAAATCAAGTAAAAGAGAAGGCCTTTCAAGCCAGTCAGACAGAGGAAGAAAGTGTAAAACAGAAAAAGCCATCAGGGGGAAAGTTACAACAGGAGACTACTACTAACACCTTTCTATCACCAGAGGGTGTAAGTGTCCAACCAACAGCACAACCTCTACAGGAGACTGCTACTAACACCTTTCTATCACCAGAGGAAGTAAGTGTCCAACTAACAAGGCCACCTCCATATGCTGGGAGGCCCCCAACCCCCACAGTTGATAGTTGGAATCCTGAGACAAGATCTCAAATATTAACATGCCCAGTATTTGAGGCAGGAGGGCAGTGAGATTACCATGCTTTAAATTTCAAAACAGTGAAGCAGCTAACAGAGGCTGTAACAACCTATGGTCCTCAAGCACCCTTCACTGTAAGCATTATCAAATCCATTAACAACATGAACATGAAGCCAGCAGATTGGGCTAATATGTGTAAAGCTGTGCTAAATGGAGGAAATACCTGTTATGGAAGATTGCCAATGAGGAATTTTGCAAGGAGACGGCTAGGCAAAATGCAGCAGCTAGTTATCCTCAGATAAATCTAGATATATTGTTAGGAAAGGGACCTTATGAGGATCAACAGCAGCAATGTGCATATGATCCTGGTGTATATGCACAGATTGCTATAGATGCAATTAAGGCATGGAAGACTTTTCAAGGAAATGGAGGTTTACAAGGTCAGTTATCTAAGGTAATACAAGGAGCTAATGAACCTTATGCTGAATTTGTAGATAGGCTTATTCAAACAGCTACCAGAGTTTTTGGAAATACACAACAAGCAATGCCATTACTAAAACAACTGGCTTATGAGCAAGCGAATCGTTGGTGCAAAGATATCATTAGACCATGGAAACATGAAGATTTAAACACATATATTAAATTATGTAGAGACATTAAAGAACAAGAGCAAGTCGTGGAAGCTGCAGTAAAACAGGCTTTAGATGCCAGAGACATTAATGAACAAGGGCAAATTGTGGCAGCTGCAGTAAAACAGGCTTTAGATGCCAGGCCAAGAACATGCTACAATTGTGAAAAAACAGGACATTTTAAAAGGAATTGTCCCATAGGAGGAGGGTTTAACAAAACTAGGTATCAAAGGAGTAGAATACCAGGTATTTGTCCACGATGCCGTAGAGGGAGACTTTGGGCTAATGAATGCTGTTCTCAAACCACCATAGAGGGTACACCATTATCAAAAAACGAACAAGGACCAGGTGTTTATCCACAATATCGTGGACAAAAACATGGAGCTCCTTTGCCAAAAAATGGACAAGGGGGCTCAATTCTCCGGGGCCCAAAACCACAAATATACGCAGCACTGGAGAAACCCATCAACCACATCAGGGTAGTGCCCAGGACACATTGTCCATCAGATCCCTCATCAGAAAAACCAGAGGGAGCGCAGGGTTAGACATCTGTGACTCTGCCAGAGCAGTACTAACTGCAGAGATGGGAGTTCAATTCATTTCCACAGGGGTAAAAGGACCTCTTCCCAAAGGAACAGTAGGCTTATTATTGGGACGCAGCTCTTCTACTCTAAAAGGACATATGATAAGTCCTGGGGTAATTGATCTCGACTATGAAGGTGAAATAAAAATTATAGCCAGTTCTCCAAAGGGTATATTAGTAATTTCACCAGGAGATAGAATAGCACAGTTACTAATAATACCCAGCCTACGTGAAAAATTTTCCAGTCGTACTGTAGAAAGAGGTTCCAAGTGATTAGGCTCCACAGGTGTAGATTGGGCTATGCTTTCTTTAAATTTAGATTCTGGCCCCATGCTTAAACTAAATATTCAAGGGCATGAATTTAATGGGCTACTGGATACAGACGCAGACCTTAGCATCATCTCTCGTCAAGAATGGCCAAAACATTGGCCATTACAACAAGCCACTCAAACGCTTCAAGGCCTAGGAGTAGCGTATAATCCCCATAGAAGTGCAATGGTATTAGATTGGAAGGATCCTGAAGGATGTGAAGGAACTCTACAGCCATATGTATTGGATCATCTTCCCGTAAATTTATGGGGACGAGATAGTCTCCTGGACTCATTGATATTTTTTTTCGGATTCGGTATTGCCAGTCAATTGGGTTTTGCCGGCTCCTCAGTCCTGGTCTCAGTGTTGGACGTCCATTGCCTGTCTTCATTGCCTTGTCTTGTCTGTGTCATGTTTCATTGCTTTAACTGTTTGTGTATCTTTCATTATGGGACAGAGCACTTCAATGCCTCTGTCCCTGATACTTGATCACTGGACCAAAGTCCACTTAAGGGCTCAGAATCTTTGTTTTTCAGTAAAGCGCTGGATGTGGCAGACTCTCTGTGCTTCAGAATGGCCCACCTTTGGATTTGGATTACCCCTAGAAGGATCTTTCTACTTCCCACTAATTTAAAAAAGTCAGAGATATTGTCTTTCAGCCGGTGCTACATAGCCATCTGGATCAACAGCCATATATCTTAACTCGGCGGGAACTCTGCATATCTCCTCCTCCATGGGTGAAGCCTTTCCTTGTCACTGCCCCCACTCTGACTCTTTCCCCCAGGAACTCTCAAATCCTCTGATCCTCCTCCTCCTACACCCTCTGTTCTCCCTGAGTCACCAGATTTCACTCTACTGGAGTCTCCTTCCCCTCCTTATCCCCTGCCCTTGTCCCCCAAAATACAACACCCTCTAAGTGATTCCCCTGCTGCTGACTCAGCCTCTCCTCCATTGGAGGAAGCTATGCCGGCCCAGCGCCCTCCAGATAATTCCTTTGCGGCACACACAGCACCTCTTCCCTTGGAGGAAGCTGTACCATCTAAAGGAACTCGCTGGCGGTGAATGATTGAAAACCCTGGAACTCTTGGGATGCTCCCCCTCCATCCCTATGGGCCAATGATTGACGATGGCCACGGGGAAAAAATGCAAGCCTACCAGTATTAGCCTTTCTCCTCGTCAGACCTATATAACTTAAAAAAATTATAATCCCCCTTTTTCTGAGGACCCCACCAGGCTCTCAGGTCTGGTTGAGTCATTGATGTTTTCACACCAGCCTACTTCGGATGACTGCCAAAAACTCCTAGGGATTCTCTTCATGACAGAGGAACAACAGTGAATCCTCCAGGAAGCTAGAAAAAAAATCCCTCAAACAAGATCTGCGTCTGACAGAACTTCCCAAGATAATCAAAGGCGGCTTTCCCTTGAACCCACCCAACTGAGACCCCAAAATCTTTGAAGGTAGCGAGCATCTGTCCCCTTATCACCGGGCTCTAATAGTGTGTCTCCAAGCAGCCGCTAGCGACAAAGTAATTTGGCCAAGGTAAGAGAGATTATTCAAGGGCCTGATGATTCTCCCACTATGTTTCTAGAGAGAATTATGGAGGCATATTGGAGATATACTCCTTTTGATCCTCAGGAAGAGAATCAAAGGCATCTGTCACGATGGCCTTTATTGGGCAAACTGGCTTGGATATTAAAACAAAGTTACAAAGCTAGATTGATTACAAGATATGACTTTCAGAGATTTAGTCAGAGAAGCCAAGAACGTATACTATAAGAGAGAAACTGAGGAAGAGAAGGGAGCAAGGGGAGGATAAAAGAAACAAAAGGCAGACTAAGGCGTTGACTAAGGTCCTGGTCACAAAAACAAATAGGCCAGAAATTAAGAAACAGGTAGACAAGAAGGGATAACATTGGCCCATGCCAGAGGCCACCCTGGCCTCAGATCAATGTGCCTACTCTAAAGAAAAAAGGACACTGGGCCAAAATTGCCCTAAAAAGCGACAGCCACACCAGCCAGCCATTCTGACTCTGGAGGATGACTAAGAAAGTCGGGGCTCAGATTCCCTCCCCAAGCTCAAGGTAACTTTTGAAGTGTTTCAAAAGTGATTATGGAAATCGAAAATGATGTGTTTGGAAAGAAGTCTCATGAAAAGATCAGTCAAGAAACATGGATGAATACATGTGTTCTGAAGCACGAAATGAATGAAAGTCAGACAAATGCGTATGAATTTGCTAACTTGTGGATGAAATATATATCCTATGATGTGCATAAAGTGAATAAATAGTAATGTAGAAGTGTTGAATAAAATTGAACATCAAAATACACATCATGTCCCATAGTAATCTACTTGAATTGATGTTAAACAGGGTCAGTTACTGTAGAAATGTTAGGATATGTTTGCACCATTCAAAGAAGTTAGTTTTCAGTACCAGGAAACAAATATGTATTTCAGGTGGATGAATATTACTGAGAATAATCTTGTGAAAAGTTGATTAAAAATCCAAATACATCAATATGAATGAATTTAGGGAGTGCATAATAAGACACATGTTATATATATATATATATATATATATATATATATATATATATATATATATATATATATATATATTAAAAATAGCAATATATATGCCAATTGAAATTCATCATGAAATATATATCATCATCATATCCGAAAATATTCATTTTAATGAATATGGATTTTTATATAAGTTTGTTCAAATAGGAAGCTCACCCATGGGTTGAATTTTCAGTTCCAACATTGTTTAGGAGGAGTGATCACTTCTCACAATTTGTATGTGCCATGTCAGCCACCTCACGAGAATGTACGTGTGACACCAGGTAGGATTCTATATGTGCATATTAAAACACATGTGCTGAATAGGCTACTGAGAAAGGAAGACAGTAATTCATATATTTGTTAACTTTAAAAACACATGTAGAACTATTTCAATTAAAAATTGACTAGATTTATAACTCCTACCCTATATATTTCAAAAGGCATGTCCAACTATACACCCTGCCTCCTCTGAAATGCTTGTATTTCTATTTTGTTTGGGTTATGTTTCTCCATCATATTAGGATTAGTAGTCAGAGTCTAGTAGGGAATGGGTTAGTGTCAGGGATTTAGTATTTCAAATATATGCTGCATAAAAATCTTCCCACTCTCATTCAGAACAATGCCTAGACATTACCCTCGTCCCAAGTAAGACACAATTAGAGGAGAAGAGTTAAAAATTCTGTGAATACATATCTGGAAATGAATATTCTCATGAGTTCACAACCTTGGAGGTCGTAGAGGAGTTTTCAAAAGTATGGGACAGGGTAAGCACTCCACAAACATGGAGCTCTGCTGCCCTAAAGACTTCTTGAGAAACTGCCGCTGAGGTTGGGCACTTGAAATATATGTTTTCGTAAGGAGCTTTCTTTGTACTGAGACCATCAAAGCTGGGTGTGCATCTATGCGACCTGGAGGACATGGTTTCATATTTTCCAATGAACATGAGGCAGCAGTGCTGAATTCTCTCTATGTAGGTAAACTGTGTCCACTGGGGCCTAAGTGTCTCTGCGTGTGGACTGTGAAGCCATTTGGTCATCCTCTACTTTTCCTGGTGTTTCTTGCTGCTGCACTGGGAGTTTGGTATTTGCTTATGAAGTAAAAAAAGATCACCTGGGACACAGTGCTTGAGGGAGTTCTGTCACGTGTGGTGGGTAAGGGTCTGCAAGAGAATATACCAACAATGCTTCTATTCCACAAAGCTTTTCCCCTTGACCATAGCAACATAATTCTCAACATTTCCCTGAAACCTCTCTATATAACAAGATGTCGTTACATATAAGGGTCTGGTGGTTGTACCATGTCAGTCACAAGGCATTTTGGAGCCAATGGAAGATCAACATGGCCCCACCACAGATGTTTCATCACACACCCCCCCTCCACTGCTCTAGGCCCACTACTCAGCAGGCTCCAATTTACTGGCATCTCTGTTCTACACAATTTTGATGAAACCTAGTCAATCAAGGTGCTGTCTGGTATACTCATGATCAGCAACCGGTTTTCCAAATTTTCTACAGTGCCACCTGGTCATGGAAATTTCAATAATTTTATTGTATTTATCTAGCCATTTTTCACGGATGAAGTTGGAGGCACTGTGGATTTCAATTCGTACAGGAACCATTAAATGATGAGAAACCTCATTTCAATGAAAGCTCTGTAGAACTGTTACAGACAAGGCTTCCCAGGGAGTGGCCAAAATGTCACATAAAATCAGACCCACTGAGGTCTACAATGTGAGGTCCATGTGTGTTTTGACTGTCACCCGTGCCTGCCAAGTCTTTCAGAAAAAAAAAAAAATCATGTGATATCCTGGCTGAGATTCCCAGTGCTCTGTGGAAAGCCACCCTGGGCCTAGATCTCAGTTTCCAAGGGAGACTCTCATGCGTGCCCTCCTAGAATCCCAACACAATACATGGCACAAGTTCTCTGAGATCAGATCCAGAATGCACTCTCTAAGTGTAATCACACCAGAGTTCAAGCCCATGTGGACCCAGGCATCTCCTTTAACTGCCACACAATGACCACAATTAAAACCAAAACACTCCCACATGGCCCTCATCTGTTTCCATATAGATACTCATCATAACCTCTGGCTGGAGGTTTCCATGAGGGGCGCAGTCCAAGACAGTGTCCAAAATAAGCTCCCTTGCCCCTCATTTGCCTAAAGTCAGGGTGGCCTGGACATACTTCCTGTGAACCAGGAGTGATCAAATAGGCATGCCGTTAATACTGCACCGCTTCTTCAATTTGAGGCCTACTGAGTTAGAGGTATAGATTGTTTATGTGAATTAGAGTCATGAGAAAACCCAAGCACCTCTGCAGGGCTTTGAAGAACTCAATTGACACAAAGGATCCCTATTCTCACTTGATAGAGGTCAGGAACCTCACAGAGGAAAGCGAGACTTTATCCACAATGACTGGTCTATTTGCCATTTTGGTTTTAGATGCACACATGGGATCTTTCTTTAGATCCATCTGGTGCTGAGAATCTAAGCCACAAACTCACACAGGGCCAAGATGCTAATTCAGACACATCCCTTTCCAAAGCAATTAAGCAAAGAGCCACAGGTGATGCCCATTCATTTCCATTTGAAAACTGTTTACTTCATGCTTCACAAAGGGGTGGCCAGAGCAAGAACTTCCTGACATTCAGTTCAACAGAACAATATATAAGCAAAATGCCCAAAGCAGGGTTTTTCCACTGAGAATTTCCTGGTCACACTGATATCTGAGTTTTTTGAGATGCTCGCCATTCCCTTCAGCTATCCAGTACATGACCATGTCACAGAGCTTGGAGGTGGTACATATGTTAGACACAAAACCATGAGCCTATCCTGGAGAGTGAACAGAATTCATGAAGAAACCTGGAAATTAGGAATGTAGTAGGTTATGCCCATCTTTAAGTAAAGCCGCAATCCATTCATAAATTGGGCAGGATGAAATGGGAAGCTTTCTACTAGACAGGAAACATCCATTGATGCACTCTCTTTTCTAATGTCTACAACCACGGACACCATGGGATACACAGACATAGAATCACTCGCCTTTTCAAACGACTTACAAGAAACAGTTCACTCCAAACCATACAAACCACCTTTCCTTCCTATTCTCACAACATGAGACAAAATCACAAACTCACAACCACACCCACAAAGGCACCTCCTTACCCTAAGTAGGTCTGTGACTCTATGGAGTGACCTCTGACTGGTGGGCCACACAATGTTCCCCCGAAATGTCCTGTCCTGTCTCAAATATGGTCTCCTTGGCCAACTCTATGAAGATGTCATGAGCCAGCAGTGGGCCACTACCTGCTTTTTCAGGAAAGGCCCCTCTTCAGAGCTGTCCTGGCTTTTGGCCATTCTAACATCAGTAGGTACAAAGAAAGACTGACTCTGTCCTTGGTAATTCCAAACAAGTGAACCCACTGGGACTGGTACTGGGACTGGCTCTGTGTGCCTGGCTTCCAGGACCCCAAGTTCAGAGAGTTCCATCACCAAGGGAGTAAGGTGAGGTCACTTCCTTCAGGAACTGAATTAGGTCACTGCCTTGGCAACCACTTTATCCTAACAGTTGCTTCCAAGTGTCTCATTAAATGGAGGCTTCCCCTACTTCCTGTGAAACATTCACAAGTTAGAATGGTATATCAACCATAGGAACCCGGTAATAGCTCTCCACACAGGCCTGGTTTGGTCCATCTCCTCTACATTGAGAAGAGAGGTTCTGATTCAGACACATCCCGTCATCCTGACCAGGTATTTTGCCATGGAAGATTACTTTTGCTTTCTCAGGTCCTCCATAGCTGACTACATATTCTCCAGGGATCATTTCTGCATTGAACTTGTGGTTCTAAACAGGTGAAAGATCCCCTACATTCCTGTATTGTAAGACCAACTCTGTCCCTGCTCTTCATTAAATTTACATTGAGGGAACAGTGTATTGTTAGGGTTAATAAAATGTTTGATGTTAGAAATCATTCTGCTGGATGTATAATGGTACTGGGAACCTGGGATATTTTTAAAAATATAGAGGTGAAATATATAAATGAAAAAAGGATGTCTAGGTAATTTTGAAGCCCAGAAAGGCAATGGGCCCTTCATTGGGATACTTAGCTTTGATTTATGTTGTGCACAGATATCTCAGATAAATCGATATGCAATGGCATAGGACCTTGTACCTTGGATGATTAAAATTCGAAGAGAACATCCAGTCAAAAAGGGATAGTCGGTAGGATTAGATAGATATTCGGTAGGTTAACAAAGAGTGAGTATAGGATTTGGAACAAAAGTTCTTTAGCAATAGGGTTTGGGTTAAAGTGTGAAAGTAAATATCAGCCCACTTGAAGGGTCAGTCACAATGATGAACAGGGGAAAATATGTAGGAAAGCAGATATCAATAGAGATATTACAAAATCAACAAGTGGGCCAAGGACCTGAACAGACAATTCTCAGAAGAAGACATACAATCAATTAATAAGTACATGAAAAAATTCTCACCTTCTCTAGCAGTCAGAGAAATGCAAATCAAAACCACCCTAAGATACCATCTCACTCCAGTAAGATTGGCAGCCATTAGGATGTCAAACAATAATAAGTGGTAGCAAGGATGTGGGGAAAAGGGTACACTTGTACATTGCTGGTGGGACTGCAAAATGGTGCGGCCATTATGGAAAGCAGTATGGAGATTCCTGGAAAAGCTGGGAATGGAACCACCATTTGACCCAGCTATCGCCCTCCTTGGACTATTCCCTGAGGACCATAAAAGAGAATGCTATAGGGATACTGCCACATCAATGATCATAGCAGCACAATTCACAAAAGCCAGACTGTGGAACCAACCTAGATGCCCTTCAATAGATGAATGGATAAAAAATAATGTGGCATCTATACACAATGGAGTATTATGCAGCACTAAAAAATGACAAAATCATGGAATTTGCAGGGAAATGGATGGCATTAGAGCAGATTATGCTAAGTGAAGCTAGCCAATCCTTAAAAAACAAATGCCAAATGTCTTCTTTGATTTAAGGAGAGCAAGTAAGAACTGAACAGAGGGAAAGAGCATGAGGAAAATATTAACATTAAACTGAGACAAGTGATTGGAGGGAAAGGGAGAGAGAAGGGAAATTGCATGGAAACGGAAGGAAACCCTCATCGTTATACGAAATCACATATACAAGGTTGTGAGGGGAAAGGGGGGGGAAGGGAGAGAACGGAACAATAACAGATGAGGTAGAGAGGGAAAATGAAAGGGGAGGGGAGGGGGGATAGTAGGGGATAGGAAAGTCAGCAGAATACAAGAGTCACTAATATGGCATTATGTAAACATTGTGAATGTGTAACTGATGTGATTCTGCAATCTGTATTTGGGGTAAAAATGGAAATGCATAACTCACTTGAATCAAATTTATGAAAGATGAAAAAAATAAAAATTTTAAAAAGTACTAAATTGGCTCATCCTAACATTAAAAAAAGAGATATTACAAAATCAGGCAAAGTATAAAGTGAGTGATATGATTAGATATTTTCAACAGGGTTGATTTTGAATATATAATCTTAGGAAGAAACAAATATGTAGTCACCAATAGGATTGATATTTGAGAGCATTAGGCTACCTGAACATGGAAGTAATCCATGTTCACTTTCCATTTAGGCTTTAGTACAATAATAAGTGTGAACTTTGCATTTTGTGTCCAGAATATTACTGTGATAAAATGTATATGTAGATTAGGTGACATCAGTATTTCTTTCACCATTTCTGTGAGTAATATTTTGAAGACATATACATAAGTATTGGTTGTACAAAAAGCTGTACCCTGTGTCTATGTATATACAGATAATTCATGAATAGACCATACTGTGAATAAATAGTATAGCTGGTTCCACTTTAAATAATGGATTGAATTCATATTCACAAAGGAGTGGTCTGAGGCAAAAACCTTCCTGAAATTCAGGGCAACAGAACAATAGGTAAACAAAACGCACAAAGCAGGGTTTCTCCACTGAGACTTTCCTGGTCACACTGATATCTGAGTTTTCCTAGATGCTCGCCTTTCCCTTCAGCTATCCATTACATAGCCATATCACATAGCTTTGAGGTAGTACATATCTTGGTCACAAAACAATGAGGCAATTCTGGAGAGTGTCCAGAATTCAGGATGTAAACAGAAACTTTGGAAGATAGCAGGTTTTGCCCTTCAATAAGGAAAGCCGCAGTCCATTAATAAATCGGGCAGGATGAATGTTGCGAAGCTTTCTCCTAGACAGGACACACCCATTGATGCATTTTCTTTTCTAATGTCTACAACCACGTACAGAGTGGGATACACAGACATAGAAGCACTCGCCTTGTCAAAGGACTTACTAGAAACAGTCCACGCCAATTCAAACAAACAGCCTTTCTTACATCTTCTCAGAACCTGAGAAAAAAACCATACACACACCTACACCCACAAAGGCACCTCCTTTGTGGAGTGTCCTCTGAATGGTGGGCCATACTATATTCGCCAAAAATGGCCTGTTGTATCTCAAATCTGGTCTCCTTGGCCAACTCTGTCCAGTTGTCAGGAGCCAGCGGTGAACCAATACCTGCTTTCTCAGGAAAGGCCTTTCTTCAGAGCTTTCCTGGCATTTGGCCATCCTCACATCTGTTGGTACTAAGAAAGACTGACTCTGTCCTTGGTAAATTGAAACAAGTGAGACCACAGGGACTGGGACTGCAACTGGCTCTGGGTGCCTCTCTTCCTGGATCCCAAGTTCAGAGAGTTCCATCACCAAGGAAGTGCAGTGAGGTTACTTCCTTCAGGAACTGAATGAGGTCACTGCCTTGGCAACCTCTTTGTCCTAACAGTTACTTCTAAGGGTCCCATGAGATGGAGTCTGTCCCTACTTTCTGTCACACTTTCACAAGTTAGAATGGTATATCAACCATTGGCACCTGGGAAGAGCTCTCCACACAGGCCTGATTTGGTCCATCTTCTCTACATTTAGAAGATAGAGGTTGATTCAGACACATCCATTCATCATGATCAGGTTGTTTACCATAAAAGATGACTTTTCCTCTATCAGGTCCTTCATAGCTGCCTACATCTTCTCCAGGGATCATTTCTGCATGGACCTTTGATGTTCTCAGAAGGTGGAAGATCCCCTACATTCCTGTATTGTAAGACTAACTCTGTCCCTCCTCTTTTGTAAAGTTAGATTGAGGGAAGAGTGTATGTTTAGGGTTAATAACATGTTTGATTCGGGTTAGGAATCTCTCTGCCGCATGAATAATGGTATTGGGAACCTGTGATATTTACAAGAATATATAGGTGAAATGTAAGTATGAAAACAGAAATCTAGGTAAGATTCGAAGTCAGAAGGGCATTGGGTCCTTGAGTGGGATTCTTAGGTTTGAATTATGTTCTGCATATATATCTCCGATAAATTGAAATACAATGGTTTCGGACCTTATACCTTGGATGATTAATTGTCGAAGAGAACATCGAGTCAAAAAGCAATAATCAGTAAGATTAGGAAGATAGTCAGTAGGTTTAGAAATAAAAGTGAGTATAGAATTTAGACCAAAATTTCTTTAGCAATAGGGTCTCGGGTAGACATTGAATGTAAATGTCAGCATATGTGAAGTGTCAGACACAATGATGAACTGCGGAATATATGTAGGAAAGCAGATATCAATAGAGATATAAGGAAATCAGGCAAAGTATAAACTGAGTGATAGAATTAGACATTTTCAACAGCCTTGAAGTTGAATATATAATCTTAGAAAGAAACAAATATGTAGTCACCAATAGGATTTACATTTGAGAGCATTAGGCAACCTGGACATGGTTGTTTTTAGTAATTCATGCTCACTTTCCATTTAGGCTTTGATACAATCATGAGTGTGACCTTTGTTTTTTGTGTTCAGAATATTACTGTGATAAAAATATATATATATATTTATATATATACACACACACACACACATATATAGATAGATAAGGTGACATGAATATTTCTTCTACCATTTCTGGGAGCAATGTTTTGAAGAGGTATAAATTAGTATTGGGGGAACAAAGAGGTGTACACTGTGTCTATGAATATAGAGATAATGCATTAATAGACCATACTGTGAATAAATAACATACCTGGTTCCAACTTTAATAATGGATTGAATTGAAATGTGAAAATGTACAGGAAATCTTATATTGATATACACACATTTATTCCAACCACTTATACATCTAATGGTAATATTAATGTTATGGTTTATCTTGAAGAGTGTGTGGGTTTAGCTTCAAAATTGATTATGGAAATCGAAAATAATGTGTTTGGAAAGAAGTCTCATGAAAAGACCAGTCAAGTAACATGGAGGAATACATGTGTTCTGAAGCAGAAAGTGATTAAAAGTGAAACAAATTCCTATAATTTTGTGAACCTGTGAATGAAATATATATCCTATGATGTGCAAAAACTGAAGAAATAGTAATGTACCAGTGTTGAATTAAAATGAACGTCAAAATAGACATCATGTCCCCTAGGAATCTATTTGCATTGATGTTAAACTGGGTCAGTTACTGCAGAAATATTAGGATTTGTAAGCACCATTGATTGAAGTTAGTTTTCAGCACTGGGAAACAAATATGTATTTCAGGTAGATGATTATTTCTGAGAATAATCTTGTGAAATGTTGATTATAAATCCACATACATGAACATGAATGAATTTATGGAGTGTATATAAGACACATATATTTCATATTTTATAAAATCTGTAGAGTGTATATATATATATATATATATATATATATATATATATATATATACCAAAAAAACCACAAAAATTCATTAAAAAGTATCAATATATATATGCCAATCGTAATTCATCATGTAATATATATCATCCACAGAAGCAAAAATATTTATTTTACTAAACATGGGTTTATGTATAATATTGTTCTAATAGGAAGCTCACCCATAGTTTGAATTTTCAGTTCCAACAGCGTTTAGGAGCACTGATCTCTTCTTACAATTTGTTTCTGCCAAGTCAGCCAACTCATAAAAATATATGTGTGATACAAAGTAGGAATCTATATGTGCATATAAAAAGTACAAGTGCTGAGTAGGCTACAGCGAAAGGGAGACAGGAATTCACATATTTGTTAACTTTAAAAACGCATGGAGAGAGCTGCGGATGTGGCTCAAGTGGTAGCGTGCTCGCCTGGCATGCGTGCGGCATGGGTTCGATTCTCAGCACCACGTGAAAACAAAGATGTTGTGTCCGCCGATAACTAAAAAATAAATATTATAGAATTCTCTCTCTCCTCTCTCACTCTCTCTTTAAAAAAAACACATGGAGGACTATTTCAATTAAAAATTGAGTAGATTTATAAAACCGACCCTTTATCATGCAAGAGGGAAGTCCAACTATACACCATGCTTCCTCTGAACTGCTTGTATTTTCATTCTTTTGGGGTATTTTTCTCCATCATATTAGGATTAGTAGTCAGAGTCTAGTAGGGTATGAGTTAGTGTCAGGGATTCAGTATTTCGAATGGAAAATTGGAAAATGGATCAATGTGTATGCAAATGTGTACTACAAAAAAATTTTCCCACTCTCATTCAGAACAATGCCTTGACATTACCTTCACCCCAAGTAAGACACAATTAGAGGAGAAGAGTTAGAAAATCTTTGAATACATATCTGAAATTGAAAATGCTTAGGGTTCACAACCTTGGAGATTGTAGAGGAGTTTCCAAAAGTAAGGGACAGTGTAAAAACTCTACAAACATGGAGATTTGCCTGCCTAAAGACGTCTGGAGAAACTGCCTTTAGGTTGGGCACTTGAAATATATGTTGCTGTCAGGAGCTTTAGCTTCCTTTCTAGTGAGACCATCAAAGCTGGGTCTTCATCTCTGTGATCTGGAGGACATGGTTTATAATTTTCCAATAAACATGAAGCAGCAGTGCTGAATTCTTGCTTTGTAGGTAATCTGTGGCCACTGGGGGCTAAGTGTCTCCCCATGTGGACTGCGAAGCCATTTCATCATCCTCCACTTTTCATAATGTTTCTTCCTGCTGCACTCGGAGTTTGGTATTTGCTTCACGAAATACAAGGAGTTCAACTGGGACACAGAGCTGCAGCGAGTTCTGTCACGTGTGGTGGATCAGGGTCTGCAGGAGAATGCACCAACAGGGCTTGTATACCACATAGGATGCCCCCTTGACCATAGCAACCTGATTCTGAACATTGCCCTGAAACCTCTCCATATAACAAGTTGCCTTTACATATAAGGGTCTGCTCGCTGCACCATGTCAGTCACAAGCCATTTGGAAGCCAATGGCAGATCCACATGGCCCCACCTCAGATGTTTTATCACACATTTGCTCACTACTGCTCTAGGCCCACTACTCAGCAGGATCCAAATTACTGAGATCTCTGTTTTACACCATTTTCATAAAAACCAGTCAATCAAGGCACTGTCTGGTACACTCGTGATCAGCAACAGGACATCCAAAGGTTCTTCATTGCCACCTGGTCATTGGAATTTCAAAAATTTCATGGTATTTATCTAGCAAATTTTCAATTATGAAGTTGGAAGCACTATGGCTTTCAAATCATTCAGGAATCATTCAATGGTGAGGAAGCTCATTTCAATGAAAGCTTTGGAGAACTCTCACAGGCAAGGCTTCCCAAAGAGTGGCCTAAAGGTCACATGAATCCAGGCCCATCGAGGTCTACAATTGAGGTCCATGTGTGTTTTGACTAGCAAATATGGCTTCCAAGTCTTTCAGAATAAAATAATGTGATATCCTGGCTGAGATTCCCAGTGCTCTGTGGAAAGCCACCCTAGGACTAGATCTCAGTTTCCAATGGAGACTCTCATGCGTGGCCTCCTAAATTCCCAACACAATTCATGGCAATACTTCTTTGATGATTGATCCAGAACTCAGTGTTTAAGGGGAATGACACCAGAGTTCAAGCCCAGGTGGATCCAGTCATCTCTTCCAACTGCCACATGAATGACTACACTTAAAACCAAAACATTCCCACATGGTCCTTACCTTCTTCCATATAGACACTCATCATTACCTCTGGCTAGAGTTTTTCATGTGGGACGCATCCCAAGAGAGTGTCCAAAATAATCTTCCTTGCCCCTCATTTGCCAAAAGTCAGGGTGGCATCGTCACCCTTCCTGTGAACCTGGAGTGATCCAATAGGCCTGCCATGAATACTGCTCTGCTTCTTCAATTTGAGTCCTACTGACTCTCAGGGATAGATTCTTTAAGTGATTTGGAGTCACAAGAAAACACAAGCACCTCTGCAGTTCTTCAAAGAACTCATTTGACTTAAAGGATCCCTATTCTCACTTGACAGAGGTCAGAATCCTAACAGAGGAAGGCAAGAGACTGATCAACAATGACAGATTTTTGGCCATTTTGGTTTTGATTGCACACATGGAATCTATCCTTAGATCCATCATGTGCTGAGAATCTAAGCCACAACCTCATACAGGGCCAAGAGGCTGATTTAGACACATCCTTTTACAAGCAATTAAGCAAAGAACCACAGGTGATGCCCATTCATTTCCATTTGAAAATTGTTTTCTTCAGGCTTCACAAAGGGGTGGCCTGAGGCAAAGACCTTCCCGACATTCAGGACAACAGAACCATAGGTAAGCAAATGAACCAAAGCAGGATTTCTCCACTGAAAATTTACTGGTCACACTGATATCTGAGTTTTCTAAGATGTTCCCATTCTCTACAGCTATCAAGTATATAGACATGTCTCAGAGCTTGGAGGTGGTACATATCTTGGAAACAAAACCATGAGCCTATTCTGGAGAGTGGCCAGAATTCAGGAAGAAAACAGGAACTTAGGAATTTAGTAGGTGTTGCCCATCCATAAGGCAAACCACAGTCCATTCTTTAATTAGGCAGGATGAATGCTGGGAAGTTTTCTACTAGACAGGACACATCCTTTGATGCCTTCTCTTTTCTAATGTCTACAACCACGGACACAGTGGGATACTCAGACATAGAAACACTAGCCTTGTCAAACGACTTACTAGAAACAGGCCACTCCAACCCAAACAAACAGCCTTTCCTACCTATTCTCAGAACATGAGAGAAAACCACAAACTCACTCCACACCCACAAAGGCACCTCCTTAACCCAAGTAGGTCTGTGACTATCCGGAGTGTCCTCTAACTGGTGGGCCATACTATGTTCCCTGAAATGGCCTGCCCTTTCTCAGATCTGGTCTCCTTTGCCAACTCTGTGAAGTTGTCAGGAGCCAGTGGTGAACCAATACCTGCTTTCTCAGGAAAGGCCCCTCTTCAGAGATCTTCTGCCATTTGACAATGCTCATATCAGTCGGTACCAAGGAAGACTGACTCTGTCCTTGTTAAATCCAAACAAGTGAGACCACTGGGACTGGGACTCTGACTGGCTCTGGGTGCCTGGCTTCCTGCATCACAATTTCAGATTTTTTGAAGACCAAGGAAGAGAGGTGAGGTCACTTCCTTCAGGAACTGAATGAGGTCACTACATTGGCCACCACTTTGTCCTAACAGTTGCTTCGAAAGGTCCCATGAAATGGAGGCTGCCCCTACATCCTTTGACACTTTCACAAGTTAGAATGGTATATCAACCATAGGCACCTGGAAACAGCTCTCCACACAGGCATGGTTTGATCAGTTCTCTACATTAAGAAAGGAGAGGCTGATTCAAACACATCTCTTCATACTGACCCGGTTGTTTGCCATGGAATATGACTTTTTCCCTCTTAGGTCCTTCATAGCTGCCTGCAACTTCTTAAGGGTATAATTTCTGCATGGTCCTTTGATGTTCTCAGCAGGTGGAAGAGCCCCTACATTACTGTATTGTAAGACAAACTCTGTCTCGGCTCTTCTGTAAAGTTAGTTTGAGGGAACAATGTATGGTTAGGCTTAATAACATGTTTGATTTGAATTAGGAATCATTCTGCTTAATGAATAATGGTATTGGGAACTTGCGATATTTACAAGAATATATTGGTGAAATATAAGTTTGAAAACAGAAATCTAGATAAGATTTGAATCCATGAAGGGCATTGGGCTGTTGATTGGGATACTTAGCTTTGAATTATGTTCTGCAAAGATGTCTCAGATAAATCAATATACAATGGCATAGGACCTTGTACCTTGGATGATTGATTGTCGAAGTGATCATCCAGTCAAAAAGGGATAGTCTTTAGGATTAGGAAGATAGTCGATATGTTAGAAAAAAGAGTAATATTGGATTTGGACCAAAAGTTCTTTAGCAATAGGGTTTCGGATAGAGAGTGAATGTAAATGTCAGCACATGTGAAGAGTCAGTCACAATGATGAACTGGGGAAAATATGTAGGAAAGCAGATATCAATAGACATTAGGAAATCAGACAAAATATAAAGTGACTGATAGGATTAGTCATTTTCAAGAGGGTTGAGGTTGAATATATTATCTTAAGAAGAAACAAATATGTAGTCACCAATAGGATTGATTTGAGAGCATTAGGCAACCTGGACATGGATGTGTTTAGTAATCGATGCTCACTTTCCATTAGGCTTTGGTGAAAGGTTAATAAAATAGGTACTTGTTACTTACTGTTTTTCTGTATGCTTAACAAAACACTGTTGAAGTCTTGAGGACTGTTTGCTAATCTTGTTTCCAGAATGTGCTGTCCCCAACTGCCAAACTGCAAATGTATACCCTCACCCGTTTGCACGCAAACCACCCACTTGCCCTGACCAATCAATAAACTTCCCTCCCTGCCCTCTCCAAGGAAAGCATATAAGCTCTGCTTAAGCTGTTCTCATTGCTCTCTGCTCTATTCAAGTGAGCTCTGAGCCCCAGAATGCTAGACCCATAATAAACCATTTACTGTTGAAGGAGACATTCTCTTGGTGGTCGCTTCCTCCGATGCTTGCCCGACCTTTACATCTGGAGGCACCAGCAAGATCCGACAGCGGCGGATGAAAGATCCCCAAGGGGCTCCTTTCAGGGTAAGTAAGGCAACTCTTTTTGGTTTTAGGTTTCAGGTTAGGGCTTGGCAAAATGGCTATGGGTGATGAGCGTGAGCTCTCTCTGACAGAGGCTGACATACGTGTCACAGAGCCACAGGCCACGTCCCTGGGGGATGCCCCAGAGGACTCAGGAAATCGAGGAACAATAGTCTCCTTGACTCAGTGATATTTTGCTTCGGATTCGGTATTGCCAGCCCATCAGGTTTTGCGGGCTACTCAGGCCTGGCCTCAGTATTGGACGTCCAATGCCTGACTTTATTGTCTTGTCTTGTCAGTGTAGTGTGTCGTTGCTTTCACTGTTTGTGTATCTCTCATTTTGGGACAGAGAACTTCAACACCTCTCTTCCTGACCCTTGATCACTGGAACAAAGTCCGCTTAAGGGCCCAGAATCTTTCTTTTTCAGTAAATCGCTGGACCTGGCAGACCCTCTGTGCATCAGAATGACCCACCTTTGGAGTTGGATAGCCCCTAGAAACATCTACGTCCCACTAATTCGAAAAGTCAGAGATTTTGTATTTCAACCGGGGCCACATGGACATCCAGATCAACAGCCATATATCTCAACTTTGCAGGACCTCTGCAAATCTCCTCCTCCATGGGTGAAGCTTTTCCTTGTCTCTGCCCCCGCTCCTACTCCTTCCACCATGATTCTATCTCTCAAACCCTCTGCTCCTCCTCCTCCACCCTCTCTTCTCCCTGAGTCTCAAGACTCTACTGGACTCTCCTCGCCTTCTTATCCGCTGCCCTCGTCCACCAACCCCCAACAACCTCTAAGTGATTCCCCTGCTGCTGACTCAGCCTCTCCGCCACTGGAGGAAGCTAGGCCAGCCCAGCGCCCACCAAATGACTCCCCCTTGTCACACACACAGCCCCTCCTTCCCTGGAGGAAGCTGGCCTGGCAAAAAGAACTCAAAGAACTCCCTGGCGTTTTCAAACCTGCCTACTTGGGATGACTGCCAACAAATCCTAGGGATTCTCTTCATGACAGAGGAATGAGAGAGAAACTTCCTGGAAGCTAGAAAAAAAAATAGCCTCGGACCAGATGGGTGACCAACACAACTTCCCAACATAATCAAAGCCGGCTTCCCCTTGAACTTACCCAACTGGGACCCCGACACCTTTGAAGGTAGGGAGCATCTGTCCACTTATTGCCGGGCCCTAATAGTGGGTTTCCAACCGGCCGCTAGGCAACCAAATAATTTGGCCAAGGTAAGAGAGATTATTCAAGGGCCTGATGAACATCCCTCTATGTTTCTAGAGAGAATTATGGAGGCATATAGGAGATATACTCCTTTCGATCTTCAGGCAGAGGATCAAAAGGCATATGCCATGATGGCCTTCATTGGGCAAGCTGATCTGGATATTAAAAGAAAGTTACAATACTTAGATGGATTACAAGATATGACTTTGAGAGATTTAGTCAGAGTAGCCGAGAAAGTATCCTATAAGAGAGAAACAGAGAGAACGAAAGGGAGCAAAGGGAGGATGAGAGATGAAAAAGACAGATTAAGGTATTAACTAATGTCCTGGTCACAACAATAAATAGGCCAGAAATTAAGAAACAGGGAGACAAGAAGTGATACCTGGGTCCCCTCCAGAGGCCACCCTTGGCCTCAGATCAATGTGCCTACTGTAAAGAAAAAGGACACTGAGCCAAAGAGTGCCCTAGAAAGAGAAAGCCACGCCAGACAGCCTTTCTGACTCTGGAGGTTGACTAAGAATGTCGGGGCTCAGATCCCTTCCCTGAGCTCAGGGTAACTTTTGAAGTGAAGGGGACCCCATAAACTTTGAAGTGGATACAGCAGCAGTATACTCAGCCCTTAAGGCCCCACTAGGCCCTCTATCAAATAAAAGATCTCTAGTTCAAAGGGCTAACAGCAGTAAATATCAGACTTAGACAACTAAGAGGACCATGGACATGGGGAAAGACAAAATCCAACATTCCTTCCTAGTAATCCCAGAATGCCTGGCCCCATTGATGGGCAGAGATCTGCTCAGTAAGCTCCGGGCCAAAACAACTTTTAACCCCGAAGGCCCCAAAATGAAATTTCTAAATCCTTCATTAAAAACTCCTATAGTCATGGCTTTATAAATGTCAGTCGAAGATGAACATCCACTTTTCACACACCCCAAGACTGATCAAACAGGCAAGCTACCCCAGAAATGGATAACAGATTACCCAGATGCCTGGGCAAAATTGTTGGGTTAGGCCTAGCCATGAAACAACCTCCAAGAACAGTGGAGTTAAAAACCTCAGCCTCCCCAATCAATGTCAAACAACATCCTCTGAGCAAAAAAGGTAAAGATGGGATAAGGCCCCATATTCAGAAATATCTGGCCTTAGGGTCCTAAGGCCCTGTCAATCGGCCTGGAACACTCCCCTGCTACCGGTAAAAAATCCAGGAACTGGGGACTATCCCCCATACAAGACCTAAGAGAGATCAACAACAGAGTGCAGGAAATTCACCCCATGGTAAATAATTCATACAATCTGCTTATCACTCTGAACCCTGAGTAGAAATGGTATGGACATAAAGATGCTATCTATTGCATGCCTCTGCATAAAGACAGTCAGTTGCTGTTTGCTTTTGAGTGGGTAGACCCAGAAACCGGAACGTATGGTAAACTAACATGGACTAGACTCCCACAGGGGTTCAAAAACTCCCCCACTCTCTTTGATGAAGCCCTCCACAGAGATGTCAACAACTTCAGACCTATGCACCCTGAAGTCACCCAGCTTCAATACGTGGATGACCTGCTACTGCAGCCAACACCAAGGAAAACTGTGAGTCTGGGAACCAAGCACTATTATATAAGCTTGCTCAACTCGGGTATAGAGCTTCTTCCAAAAAACCCCAAATTTGCCAGCAAGAAGTAGTCTTCCTGGGCTATTCCCTTAGGGGTGGTAAACGATGGCTCACTGAGCCCAGAAAACAAACGGTTGTGCAGATACACCCCCCCCCCCAGCAGCAGCAGACAACACAGAGAGTTTCTTGGGACTACTGGGTTTTGCAGGTTATGGATTCCTGTGTTTGCGTCCTTAACTTCTCCTTTATACCCGCTGTTAAAGGGAGATGCCCAATTCCAATGGACCCCTGAGCACCAGCAAGCTTTTGATAACATCTAACAACACTGGCACTGAACTCCTCAAGTTCACTGAGCCAAGCCTGCAATTTCAGAAATCCCTACACTACGTTAAAAATGTACATCAATTCACAAACCTTGGTTCAAAGAAACTGCAGGCATTCCTGAAGGATCAAGAACAGAGTTTTCCACTAACCGACTCACAGCGAAAGGACATAACTGAACGGGTAACAAAACCCTGTCCGTTCTGTCAATAGGTTAATGCTTACCCTTCCAAGCTTCCTGCAAAATAGCACCTATGAACAACCAGACCAGGACAATTCTGGGAAGTGGACTTTACTGAAATTAAGCCAGTGAGGTATGGACTTCAATATCTCCTAGTGTTTGTAGATATATTTTCAGGATGGATTGAAGCCTTCCACACAAAAAAAGGCACAAATGGTGGTAAAAAATCCTGAAAGATATTTTTCCATGATACGGCCTACCTAAGGGTATATTGTCTGATAATGGACCGGCGTTCATGGCCCAGGTAAGTAAGGTGTTAGCCAGGACCCTGGGAATAAATTGGAAGTTACATTGTGCTTATAGACCCCAGAGCTCTGGACAGGTTAAAAAAAATTAATAGAACCATTAAAGAGACCTTAACGAAATTAAGCTTAGAGAGGGCATCAAAGGTTGGACTATGCTCCTGCCTTATGCACTGTTTCATGCAAGAAATACTCCCTCTGTTTCTTTGAGTAACCTCACCTCCTATGAAATTCTCTATGGGGCCCCTCCTCCAGTAAGGACCTAACCCCAACTCTAAGACCTACCGATCCCTTCCACACCCCCTTGCTTGACAAACTTAAAGCTCTTGAAAGAACTCAGCGATACCTGTCAAACCAGCTGGCCACTGCCTACCAACCTGGTGAAGAGGAGACTCCACATCGATATCAAATAAGAGACTTCGTCTACATAAGATGACTTCAGGTGTCATCCCTGGAACCCCGATGGACAGGACCATACCAGGTGCTACTTATAAAACCTACAGTGGTAAAGGTAGATGGAATCACTTCCTGGATCCTAATTCTCATCTCAAGCCTGCGCCCTGTCCAGACTCTGGCTTGAAAGTGGAAAAGACTGGTAACCCTTTCAAATTGCATATTGTCCATGTGGATAAGGCTATAGACTCTCCCCTTGGCCACCACTAGTCCTAACCATCATCAGCCCATTCAGCAGCGATGGCTGATCACAAATCCTATTAGACAAGAAGTATGGTCTGTCTTGCATACAGCCCCCTTAGGGACCTGGTGGCCATCTCTCCACCCAGATATTTGTCAGCTGAGTATACGTCTTTCCAATTGGGATATCTCTGATGAAGAGGATCCCATTAAAATTTCATTAAATTTCTTCCGTACCATAGATAATGGAAACAAACATTATGGATGTAGGGACATGCAAGTCTGATGCAGGTTGGCTAGCCTAGATTACTATGTTTGCCCGGTGGACTATCAAAGCCACAAACAACCACGGCTGTGTGGGGGAAAAGCCGTCTTCTTCCGTAAGTCATGGGGATGTGAGCATACAGGGGCTGCCTGGTGGAACCCAAACTCCTCATCAAATTCAGTTCACAGCATTGGCCATATTACCAATTAGACAACCAAAACCGATGGCCCGCAGAGGGGTGTCTAGATCCTCAAATTCTGTGTGACTTTTTCAACTTCGGCAAGTGCTCAAAAGGATGGAAGAAAATTCCCCTATGTGTATGCCTTTTCCCTCCTTTGCTCACATCATGAACTATGTTTCTCCAATAGATCCTTCTGCTCCAGACTCTCTGCTGTCACGCTCACATCAACAACCTGATTTCTCCCCTCCAATTACTAGATCAAAAACCCAAACCTCCGCTGGTTCTCAGACCATTGCCCCCTTGCTGAGGTAGCAGGTACTGAGGTACCCTTCCACCCACTCACTCCTCACTTCTCCTGTCAGTGCCCACACCGGGTCCCACCAGGTCCTCTTACCAGCTAACCCAAAGCTCAAACCAGCTGAGGAGTGCCCTCAGACGCCTATCCAAGTTGTAATGAAAATGGCCTTTAAAGTTGCTTTGTCATCACTAAAAACAGGTTACTAAGAATTTAATGTCCCTCACAGGCTTTTTGGGATACTCACTCCTGTCTTCCCATCTGCTCTACCTGTTCTACTGCTCACGTTTTGTTGCTAGGAAAATTCCAAACCCTTTTCCCATTATTCTTTTATATCTCTTTTTCATCATTCTCAGAACCACAGAACTGCTCTCACCCCCCGCCTTCCCCGTCTTCCCCTCTGTACCAGGCCCACAGAAAAATCTGAAATGGCCTTCTCCAGAAGTCTTCATCGTGGCTGACTTTAGGACTTTCAGCAACAAAGTCCCTATAAAAGAGTTCAGTGTACATAAACTTCCTCTTTTCGTGTTGCTCTGTTATACTTGGCCACTGGCTGGAAAAATCAGCACTTCTAAGCTAGACACCCCCTTACTAGTTTTTCACAAAATATGTGAACAAGGCCTCTGGCCTTGAGCTCAGGCTTCCAGAGATGGCTATATTTCCAAGATAAAGAAGTTACCAACTGGGCTCCATGGTAACAGCTGGCAGGGAGAAAATAAAAGAGAAGAAAAAAGCTCTCCCCCTCCCAGATGTCCTTAAAAAGTTATCTTTCCCAGAGAAGAGGAAAATAAAAACAGAACCAAAAACTGCTTTTTGTGAACTTCTGCAGACTGTAAATTTCTGAGTCTTTTCTCTTACATGTTGGGTACAAAATTCTGAAACTACCTAAACTTGGGATTCAGGGGATTAGTTGATTAAAATAGAAGCAATGCCCTCTATATCCGGTTGCAACCAAGTAGGACTGTTTCCCTGTCTTCGGTGCTATCTTAGGTGCCTTGCCTTGTCCATACCTAAACAGTATAATTCTATATACTTAAACATTGTTTATTCATAGAATTATCAACAGATGTGATTAATTATGTAATGGTGCAGATGTTTCCCCGAGTGCTCTATCATGAGGCAGGATCATTTAAATTTCAAATAGGGGGGCATACAACCCGGTTCTGCTGGCAACCTGTATCTTGCACTTTAGCCATCCTATGAGGAATAGTAGTTGCTGCAGAGGTGGGCACAGGTACCACTGCCCTAATCCATGGGACACAACAAATGACCCAATTAGAAGCAGCAATACACCAAAACTTAAAGATATTAAAAAACCACCATCACAGCTTTACAAGAATCTTTAACCTCTCTCTCTGAAGTTGTTTTACAGAACAGGCGAGGGTTCGACCTCCTCTTCATGAGAGAAGGGGCCTTTGTCCTGCATTGAGGGAAGAATGTTGTTATTATGCCTACCATACTGGAGTTGTAAAAGAATCTATGATTAAATTAAGAAGAAGCATTGAAGAGCATCAACAAGAGAGAGAGGCCCAAAAAGGGTGGTTTGAGTCTTGGTTCACAGAGTCCCCCTGGTTAACTACGCTTTTATCAGCCCTGGCCGGTCCCTTAATAATCCTCACATTATTGCTAACTGTAGGACCCTGTTTGCTCAACCGTGTAATTTCCTTTCTCCAAGCTCAAATTGGACAAGTTAAACTTATGGTAATCAGAAATCAATATACCACACTAGCAGACATAAAATGTGACATCCCCAATGATCACTATTATGATTTAATGTAACCAAAAGAAAGTGGGGAATGAAAGGTAAATAAAATAGGTAATTGTCACTTCCAGTTTTACGGTATGCTTAACAAAACACTGTTGATATCTTGAGAACTGTTTGGTAATCTTGTTCCCTGAATGTGCTGTACCAACTGCAAAACTGCAGAATGTACTCCCTCACCCATTTGCACGCAAACTACCCACTCGCCCTGACCCATCAATAATCTTCCCTCCCTGCCCTCTCCAAGGAAAGTATATAAGCTCTGCTTAAGCTGTTCTCAGGGCTCTCTCCTCTATTCAAGGGAGCTCTGAGCCCCAGCATGCTGGACCCCCATAAACTTTTGGCTGTTGCATTAGACAGTCCCTGGTAGTCTCTTCCTCCGATGCTCGCCTGACATTTACATTGGTAAAATAATAAGTGTGACCATTGCTTCTGTGTCCAAATGTACAAATTAATATTGGGGGTACAAATAGGTGTACCCTGTGATATGAATATAGAGATAATGCATGAATAGGCAATACTGTGAATAAATAATAAAATGGGTTCCAAATTTAATAATGGATTCAATTGATATCTGAAAATATACAGGAAATCTTATATTGATACACATACATTCATTCCAACCAGTTATACATCTAAACGTTATATTAGGATTATGGTTTGTCATGAAAAGTGTGTGAGTTTTGCTTCAAAACTGATTATGAAAGTTGAAAATAATGTGTTTGGAAAGAAGTCTCATGAAAAGACCAGACAAGAAACCTGGAGGAATCCATGTGTTCTGAAGCAGGAAGTTATTGAAAGTGAAACAAATGCCTATAAGTTTGCTAATTTGTGGATGAAATATATATCCTATGATGTGCATAAATTGAAGAAATAATAATGTACCAGTGTTGAATAAAAATGAACGTCCAAATACACATCATGTCCCATAGTAATCTACTTGCATTGATGTTAAACTGGGTCAGTTACTGTACAAATATTAGTATTTGTATGCAACATTAACTGAAGTTAGTTTTCAGTACTGGAAACAAATATGTATTTCATGTGGATGAATATTTCTGAGAATAATCTTGTGAATACTTGATTATAAATCCATATACATGAACATGAATGAATTTAGGGAGTGTATATAAGACACATATATTTCATATTTTGAAAAATCTAGAGAATATATATATATATATATATATATATATATATATATATATATATATATATATATATACAAAAAAACACACACAGAGACATTAAATTACCAATATATATGCCAATCGAAATTTATCATGAAATATATATCATCAACAGATGCAAAAATATTTCTTTTACTGAACATGGATTTATGTTTAATGTTGTTCAACTAGGAAGCTCACCCATAGGTTGAATTTTAAGATCCAACAGGGTTTAGGAGGAGTGATTTCTTCTCATAATTTGTATCTGCCAAGTCAGCCACCTCACAAGAATGTACATGTGATACCAGGTAGGATTCTATATGTGCATATAAAATTACATGTTCTGAATAGGCTACAGAGAAAGGGAGACAGGAATTTATATATTTATTAACTTTAAAAACACAAGGAGAACTATTTCAATTAAAAATTAACTAGATTTATAACACCTACCCTTCATAATGCAAATGGCAAGTCCAACTATACACCATGCCTTTTTTGAACTGCTTGTATTTCTATTCTGTTTGGGTTAGTTTTCTCCATCATATTAGGATTAGCAGTCAGAGTCTAGTAGTTTATGAGTTACTGTCAGGGATTAAGTATTTTGAATGGAAAATTGGAAAATGAATCTAATGTGTATGCATATATGTGCTACACAAAAATCTTTCCACTCTCATCCACAACAATGCCTTGACATTAACTTCGTCCCAAGTAAGACACAATTAGAGGAGAAAAGTTAGAAAATCTGTGAATGCATATGTGGAATGGAATATACTCAGGAGTTCACAACCTTGGAAGTGGTAGAGCAGTTTCCAAAAGTAAGGCACATGGTAAACACTCCACAAACATGGAGCTCTGCTGGCCTAAAGACTTCTTGATAAACTGCCTCTGAGGTTGGGCACTTGAAATATATGTTGTTGTCAGTAGCTTTAGCTTACTTTCTAGTGAGACCATCAAAGCTGGGTCTGCATCTATGTGACCTGAGGACATTGTTTCTAATTTTCCAATGAACATGAGGCAGCAGTGCGAATACTCTCTTTGTAGTTAAACTATGGCCACTGGGAGCTAAGTGACTCACCGTGTGAACTGTGAAGCCATTTGGTCCTCCTCCACTTTTCGTGGTGGTTCTTGCTGCTGCACTGGGACTTTGGTATTTTCTTCATGAAATACAAGGAGATCAACTGGGACACAGTGCTGGAGGGAGTTCTGTCACATGTGGAGCTCACGGTCTGCATGTGAATGCACCAACCAGGGTTTTATCCCACATGGGTTGCCCCTTTGTCCATAGCAACCTGATTCTGAACATTGCCTTGAAATCTCCCTATATAAAAAGATGCCTTTACATGGAAGGTTCTCCTGGCTGTACCATGTCAGTCACAAGCCATTTGGAAGCAAATGGCAGATCCACATAGCCCCACCACACATATTTTATCACACACCTTCACACCACTGCTCTAGGCCCACTAATTTGCAGGTTCCAACTTACTGGCATCTCTGTTCTACACAATATTCATGAATCCCAGTCAGTCAAGGCACTGTCTGATACACTCATGATCAGCAATAGGACATCCAAAGATTCTCCAGTGCCACCTGGTAATGGGAATTTCAAAAATTTCATGGTGTTTATCTAGCCATTTTTCGAGGATGAAGTTGGAGGAACGTTGGGTTTCAAAAACCATTCAATGTTGAGGAAGCTCATTTCAATGAAACTCTGGAGAACTCTCATAGGCAAGGCCTCCCAAAGAGTGGACAAAAGGTCACATGAAGCCAGTCCAATTGAAGTCTACAATGTGAGGTACATGTGTGTTTTAACTCTCAACTATGGCTGCCAAGACTTTAAGAAGAAAATCATGGATTATCTTGGCTGAGATTCCCAGTGCTCTGTGGCCTTTATCTAAGTTTATAAGGGCTACTTTCATGCGTGGCCTCCTAAAATCCCAACAAAACTCATGGCAATTCTTCTCTGAGGTCAGTTCCAGAACTCAGTCTCTATGTGGATTCACACCAGAGTTCAAGCCCAGGTAGACCCAGTGATTTCTTCCAATCGCCCCACAAATGACCAAAATTTAAACGAAAACACTCCCATATGGCCCTCATCTTTTCCACATAGACACTCATCATAACCTCTAGCTGGAGGTTTCTATGAGGGGCGCTGGACAAGACAGTGTCCAAAATAAGCTCCCTTGCCCGTCATTTGCCTAAAGTCAGGGTGGCCTGGAAACCCTTCCTGTGAACCAGGAGTGATCAAATAGGCCTACCATTATTACTGTTCCACTTCTCCAATTTGAGGCCTACTGACTGTGGGGTTTAGATTCTTCATGTGGATTGGGGTCATGAGAAAACCCAAGCAGCAATGGGCTAGACTCTGAAGGGCTTTGAAGAACTCATTTGACCCAAAGATTCCTATTCTCACCTTATGGAGGTCAGGAAACTTACAGAGGAAGGCGAGAGACTTCATCCATAATGAATGCTCTTTTGGCCATTTTGGTTTTGGATGCACACATGGCATCTTTCTTTAGATCCATCAGGTGCTGAGAATCTAAGCCACAGCCTCACACAGGGCCAACAGGCTGATTCAGACACATCCCTTTCGAAATCAATTACTCAAAGAGGGACAGGTGATGCCCATTCATTTGCATTAGAGAACTGTTTTATTCAGGCTTCACAACGGGGTGGCCTTGGCAAAGACCTTCCTGACATTTAGTGCTATAGAACAATAGGTAAGCAAAAGTCCCAAAGCAGGGTTTCTCCACTGAGACTTTTCCTGGTAACACTGATATCTGAGTTTTCTGAGATTCTCGCCATTCCCTTCAGCTATCCAGTACATGGCCAAGTCACAGAGCTTGGAGGTGGTACCTATCTTGGTCACAAAATCATGAGCCTATTCTGGAGAGTGGCCAGAATTCAGGAAGAAAACAGGAACTTAGGAAGATTGCAGGTCTTTCCCACAAATAAGGCAATCCACTGTCCTTTTATAAATTGGGCAGCGTGAATGTTGGGAAGCTTTCTCCTAGACAGGACACATCCATTGTTGCATTTTCTTTTGTAATGTCTACACCCACGGACAAAGTGGGATACACAGACATAGAAACACTTGCCTTGTCAAATGACTTAATAGAAACAGTCCACTCCAAAACAAACAAACCAACTTTCCTACGTATTCTCAGAACATGAGACAAAACCACAAACCCACACTCATTCCCACAAATGCACCTCCTTCCCCCAAGAAGGTCTGTTACTAACCGGAGAGTCCTCTGCCTGGTGAGCCATTCTTTGTTCACCCGAAATGGCCTGTCTGTTCTCAAATCTGGACTCCTTGGCCCACTCTGTGAAGTTGTCAGGAGCCAGCTTTGAGCCGCCACTACCTGCTTTCTCAGGAAAGACACCTCTTCAGATTTTTTCTGGCATTTGGCCATCTTCACATCTGTAGGTACCAAGAAAGACTGACTCTTTCCATGATAAATCCAAACAAGTGAGATCTCTGTGACTGTTACTGGGCCTGGCCCTGGGTGCCTGGTTTCCGGGATCCCAAGTTCAGAGAGTTCCATCCCAAAGAAGTGAGGTAGGTCACTTCCTTCATGAACTGAATGAGCTCACAGCCTTGGCAAACACTTTGTCCTAACAGTTTCTTCCTAGGGTCCCATGAGATGGAGGCTGCCCCTACTTCCTGTGACACTTTCACAAGTTAGAATGATATATCAACCATAGGTACTCGGGGAGAGATCTCCACACAGGCTTGGTTTTGTCCATTTTGTCTACATTAAAATGCGAGAGGCTTATTCAGACACATCTCTTCATCCTGACAAGGTTATTTGCCATGGAAAATGACTTTTGGTCTCTCAGGTCCTTCATAGCATTCTATATCTTCTTCAGGGATAATTTCTGCATGGATCTTTGAGATTCTCAGCAGGTGGAAGATCCCCTATATTCCTGTATTGTAAGACCAACTCTATCCCTGCACTGCTGTAAAGTTAGATTGAGGGAACAGTGTATGGTTAGTGTTAATATCATGTTCTATTTGGGTTAGGAATCATTCTGCTGGATGAATAATGGTATTGGGAACCTGAGATATTTACAAGAATATATAGGTGAAATATAAGTATGGAAACAGAAATCTAGGGAAGACTTGAAGACAAGTAGGACATTGGGCCCTTGAGTAGCATACTTTGCTTTGAATTATATTCTGCACAGATGTCTCAGATAAATCGATATACAAAGAAATAGGATCTTATACACTGGATGATTGAATAACATACAGAATATCCAATAAAAAAGGGATAGTCTGTAGGATTAGCAAGATAGTCAGTAGATTTAGAAAGAAGAGTTAGTATAGCATTTGTACCAAAAGTTCTTTACAAATAAGGTTTCGGGTAGAGAGTGAATGTAAATGTCAGCACAATGACGAATTGGGGAAAATATGTAGGAAAGCAGATATAAATAGAGACATTAGGAAGTCAGTAAAAGTATAAAGTGTGTAATTTGTTTAGACATTTTCAACGGTTTGAGTCTGAATATATAATCTTAGGCAGAAACTAATATGTTGTCACAAATTGGATTGACTTTTGAGAGCATTAGGTAACCAGGACATGGATGTTATTATTAATCCATGCTCACTTTTTATTTAGGCTTTGGTAAAATCATAAGTGTGACCTTTGCATTTTGTGTCCAGAATATTATTGTGATAAAATGTATATGTAGATCAGGTGACATGAGTATTCCTTCCACCATTTCTGGGAGCACTATTTTGAAGAAATATAAATTAGTATTGGGGGTACAAAGGGGTATACCCTGTGTCATAGAATATATTGATAATGCATCAATTGACCATCATGTGAATAAATAATATAACTGGTTCCACTTTAAATAATGGATTGAATTGATATCTGAAAATATAAAAGAAATCTCACATTGATATACAATCATTCACTGCAACCAGTTATACATCTAATGGTAATATTATGGTTGTGGTTTATCCTGAAAGGTGTGTGAGTTTTGTTTCAAAAGTGATTATGGAAATCAAAAATAATGTGTTTGTAAAGAAGTCTCATGAAAAGAATAGTCAAGAAACCTGTAAGAATACATGTGTTCTCAAGCAGGAAGTGATTGAACATTATATATCATACTATATATAATGTGCATAAACTGCAGAAATAGTAATGTACCGGTGATGAATAAAAATGAACATCAAAATACACATCATGTCCCATAGGAATCTACTTGCATTGATGTTAATCTGGGTCAGTTACTGTAGAAATATTAGGATTTTTATGCACCATTCACTGAAGTTACTTTTCAGTACTAGGAAAAAAGTATGTATTTAAGTTGGATGAATATTTCTGAGAACAATCTTGTGAAAATTTGATTATAAATCCACATAAATCACAAAAAATTATGAACACAAAAGTCACATGGACATTAAAATGTAGCAATATATATGCCAATTTAAATCCATCTTGAAATATATATCATCCACTGATCCAAAACTATTTATTTAATGAACTTGAAATTATGTATAATGTTGTTCAGCTAGGAAGCTCCCCCATAGATTGAATTTTCTGTTCCAACAGTGTTTAGGAGGAGTGATCTCCTAAATGTGTATGCAAATATGTGCTACACAAAAATCTTCCCACTCTCATCCAGAACAATGCCTTGATATTACCTTCACCCCAAGTAAAACACAGTTGGAGGACAAGAGTTAGAAAATCTGTGAATACATATCTGGAATGTAAAATGGTCAGGAGTTCACAACCTTGCAGGTTGTAGAGGAGTTTCCAAAAGTAAAGGACAGGCTTGATAGACCCAACCTGATCTTTTATTAGAATTGGGAGCCATCTTGCCAGAAAGCCGTGAAAAGATAATTTGGGCTTTACTATAAATTACTGCAAATTCTGAACCTGCTTGGAATGCGTGCCCGTGCCTTGAACTCATCCATGCCTGGCTCTCTGACAAGATAACAGTGCTCTCTGAAACATTAGTGACACCTAATAAATATTGGCCTTCCCAGGCCAGACAACGACCCTCTCTGAGTCTCTAATGGTCCTCATAATTTCTGATGTTGGGGCCAGCAAAAAAAATGTAAACTACCATTAGTGTGATGCTTTCAAAGTTCTGTTATCTGTAACCCCCTTTTTGTGTAACTTTCTGGGCTATATAGCTGGGCCGTAGGAAAGGTGGTGTTGCTGTCTTGTTCCCGCCATTTTTGGAGGGAGAGGCAGCCTGGCCGGTTTTAATAATAAGCTTGCCTTAATTTGATTTTAATTGGAGTCAGTGGTCTTTTCTTGCATCCTAGTCCAACATTTTGGAGTTCCCCAGTGAGATGACCCTGCCCGACCAGATCACAAGGCCAGACTGCTGAAAATTCTGAAGCTGGCCTTCCCTCCAGGGCTACGGGCTGGGGAGCCACTCTAGGGGGTGCACAACTTGAGATGTTCCAAGGCCTTGGAGTGAGCCGTCGGTCTGGGGAGCACTGCAGTGAACCACCGCACTGAAACTATTAGCAAGCACCTGGTGGAGGAGGCCTCCATAGGTAAGTGGCACCTTAATAACATCTTATATCTGGTTAAGGGAGATCTCTTCTAATGACAGAGAGGTGGCCTGGGGAGGCTCACATACACTCCTGTCCAGGACAGTAATGAGAATCGTTGTGTCCTCTGTTCCGTTCTGTAGGGAATTCCTTTCAAGGTTAGAGAGGTGCCGAGGGACACGCACGTGCTCCTACCCCAGAGCTTTAGCAAGACGTTGAATTGCTCCTCTGTTTTTTTGTTTTGGCACCGGGATTCTGTTTTTTTTTTTTTTTTTTTTTTTTTTTTTGTGTGTGTGTGTGTGTGTGTGTTTTGTTCTGTATTCTATATGTTTTTTTGTTTTTGTGCATTTCGTTTTGTGATTTCTGTGATAAAATCTTAAGGATATTGAACGTGAAAATGGGTAACAAAGCAAGTAAGCCTGACACCCCTTTGGACTGTGTTTTAAGGAACTCTGATGAACTTTACCACCATTTGTTAAGCAGAATGAGAGAAGCCCCTAGCTGGCTGCCTGGAGCACACCCAGTGCAGATGGCAATGCCTGCTGGGGAATGAAGAACTGAGTATCTCCCAGCATCTGCCAAAGCCCTGTTTATTCAGGGAATTCCCTCCTTCGTTCCCTGCACTGTAAGGATAATGCCGCCTCTGTCTTCTTAAAAAAAGAGAAAAACAAAAAGGGGACACTAAATGCAGTAAAGTAACCATGGAGACACTTTATTTTACATTTCAGGTTGCTCCTCTGTGAAAACATTTGGTCCCCTTGTGGGGACATCTGTGGTGCCACTGGGGAAGGAGATTTTTCTCTTATTTGCTCTGTTTTTAAGGGTTCTGTCTGTCAGCCATTGTCTGGAGTTCATTTCTGCCTGTCTTGTGCCTTTTTTCTGGCCCTTTAAGACATGTGCAATAATGTGTTAATATTATAAATTGTTTCTTGGAAATGATCTTAGCTGAATTTGTGTCTAAATGATGATGTTTCATTGTACCAATCTGGTATCTGAATGGGTTTTTGAAGCATTTCACAATCTTGCAGTTAAAAGTCGGGTTTAGGTAATTGTTTAGTTTATGGTTTCAGATAATTCATGCCAGAGAACATAAATACTTAGGATGGAAAACTAAAGAACTCTACTTCCAAGTTGGCAAGTAACTTCCCAATCATTCAGACTTTTTTTCACCAATTTTAAATTAGGTAGCCTGGGAAAATGTCACTGTCTATACCAGTGCATTAATTTGGACAAGGATACTAAATCATAGTATGATATCTGTTGACAAAACAACTTGTGAAGATATAAAATTTTGTGAATTGTATCTTAAACTTGTATCATAATTTTCAACATCCTAACCTGAAAATAATGGTTAAAATACCTTAGGCCTAAGGTTTCTGCTCAGAATAGCCATTTTTTCCTGCTTCTTCCAGACCTCAGCCAGGGATTATTTTGAAATGCAAATGAAAGAAGCCTATAAGCTTAGTAGGAGACTTATTTGAGGCCTAAGGAAAAAAAAAGTAAAATGTATGGTATTTACTTATTACTGGCCAGTCATTTTTTTCTAGGACTCATATTTTTTTCCTTAGATTCTTTATTTATTTTTTGAGCTCATGATTTTGCTCCTACAGACCTAGGTTAATGTTTTTCTGATCAGTAATATCTTTGACCAACTGTGGAATTTTTAAATCATTGCAGTGGAGATTTCACCTGTGAAAAGCTACAAGGCCTTCACTTTTATTATGTGTGCACAATTTGTTATGTGTTGTATGTCTATATATGTATACATATGTCCGTATATCATATATATGATACACAAATTAACATATATAAGGAGCACTCATATTACAAAGCACTCATAAAAACAATTTTAAAAAGTGGATCCAAAGATCTTTAATTCACGTGATTTAAATGTTTCAATTTAAATTGGGTAAACTGATAAATATAAATTTCTTTAAATTTAAGCTTACAAGTTTTTCTAGGTGTTCAAAAATCTAATAAAGTATTAATGTCTACAGAAGGTCTAATATGCCTATGTTCCAGGACTTTTCTTTCAATCAAAAAAATGGCTTACACTGTTCAAAACATTTGTCTAATATTTTGATAAATAAGTAAAGTAAATTTGATATGGGATTACTCATTCATGAGTACTTTTGTTTGATATCTGATTGATATACTAAGGTCTGTATAAGTTTGTACTAAAGTCTGTATAAGATTGTAAAAATCAGTCATGTGTTAAAGAGACAAAAATTTCTTAAACATAAGTTTACCCATAACATTTAGTTTATTAAGATTTAAATTTTCTAGAGCAGGCAACCATAAAAATTAAACAACTGTTTAATTAAGAACTGTTATTTTAGAGCACTGTACTGCCATTTCTTTAAAAGCTAAACTTGGTTAATGTAGAAACATCAATGTAATTGTGATGCTATTAATGTGCTCATATCTTCCAGTTATAAAACTCTATAAGGTAGAAACTTTAAAAGAGCATTATATCAAGCAGGTGTTCTGAAGTTGTATGGTAAATAAAATATATATTGGGGATTTATTTACCTGTTATCAATAATATATGTAAAGTTTTATGTTACTTTTTACATTGTGGAACAATTTAAATGTATTTTTAAGTTAATGAGACCCTAATCTATGTAAAGGTTAAAATCTTTCAGCCGTACTTTAATTCATGTTTTAAATGTGATATCATATGGTGTGAGCTAATGTTCATGTGACCTCAAAAAATTTATGTAAACTTTGTAAAATGATATTTAAAAAACAAAGATCAGCTTTAGAACTAAAGCATTTAAGGTTTATAAGGAGCCCTGCTTACCTGAGATAAGACTCTGTGTCCCATCTTACTACATGTGAGAATGACTACGAAAGCAGTAGGTCAGATTTTATTTCATTTAAAGTTATGTTCAAATTTTTTTTTCTGTCAAGATTACTAGGATCTCAAAAAGATGATATAATATATAACTCACCCAAAAAATTCAGGGTAGCTATTACATGAACTAAGTATTTTTACTATTGTTAAAAAAATTTTATTTTTTAATTTCCTTATAAGTGATCTAAAGATTTCCTGTTGGTGTTTTACAGAAGTGTTGCTTTAAGAACACAACATGGGTTAATTTAAGATAATAAGTCATCAACTACAAGACAGACAGAATAATAAGATCCCAATTAATAATATATAAATAATTATAAACTTATAGACATTAAAGCACAGTACTCTTAATATATGGCTGTTAAAATTCATTTGCTGGTTGTTTCAGATTAGGATTGAAAATTAAAGTTAAATAAAAAGGTCCAAAAAAAACGATATTTGACTCTTGCCCTCTGAGTCAGTCTGAATCCAGGGAACAAGGGATTTCTCTATGAGCTTTGCAACTCTGGGCCACATAACCTCCCGATCAGAGAGATTAATGAGACCACTGGAGAACAGAAAGCCAATCAGTGCATTTGCTACAAAGAGGTGAGTCATCAGGAAAGGGAGACATCCCTGATGCTTCTGAGGGAAGCCACATGGTCAAGCAAGACCTGGACCCACATAGCTCAAATTGCACTAGCAGAACTGAGAAGCTGCTCTCAAGTATCCCAAAAAATGACTCCCATAAAAGCTCAGCTGACTGCTAACAATAGATAGAAACAAAAGTCAGTTTGACTGCTTCATCTTAAACACTTAGCAAAGACAGTTAAAACCAAAATACAGCAAATCCTGGGCATTTTAAATAATAATAATAATAATAATAATAATAATAATAATAATAATATTTTAAGGTATACACTTTATGTTAGCCTCCCAAAATAAGTAAAACTGTTGGCTACAAAGAAGGATTCTCAGAGAGGAATGCCTGATAACTATAAAAATAGACTATCAAGAGGAGCTTCCAGAGGCAGAAGTTTTTAGTTTAAGGCCTACAGATATTCCTAACCTACACAGGTAGGCTTGGTGTTTGCTAGTACAATTATCCAGCCCTGAGTAACAGAATTAAATGTTTCTCTATTAAACACAGAGGTCATACTAGTGAAAGGATTCTGCAAAATCAGATGACATTAAATTATTAAACGGTATATTATGGGGAGGGACAACTGTATCACTAAAAGTTAAATATTAAGTTCACAGTCCTGATAATTGGGGATATTAAAGACTGGTGAGGGTACTTCATACAGTGACATGATCCAGCTACTGCAACATTTATTCAATACTCATGTTTTTTGTTTCTCTCATAGAAGAACCCATCCCCAGATGACTTTACAACCTGTTCTTCCTCAACAAGACTTCAAAAAGAACTGACTTCAAAAAGGCAACTCATGTCCCTCACGCCATGCACACTCTTGTCACCCTTTCTCAGCTGAGAAAAAGCCAAAATGAGAGACGACTCTCTACTTACACCAATGGAGCCAAAAATAAATAGACTATCAATATAAGTAATTAATTAAGTCAAGTAATATCAGGGAGACTGGTTTTCGGTGAGTTCTAAAAATTTGGTGACTGTTAACTGAGGGATTAAAATTTCCTCAGTGCTTTTCCACTAACCTATCAAGGATTACAAAGGGACACATAAGAAAAGGGGGGAATGATACACCCAACCTTACCTTTTATTAAAATTGGGAGCCATATTGCAACAAAGCCATGAAAAAATCATTTTGGCTTTACTGTAAATTACTGCAAATTCTGAACCTGATTGGAATGACTGCCCGTGCCTTGAACTCACCCGTGCATGGCTCTCTGACCAGATAGCAGCCCTCTCTGAAACTTTGTCACACCTCATAAATATTGGCCTTTTGTGGCCAGACAATGACCCTCTCTGAGGCTCTAATGGTCCTCATAAATTTTGATGTTGGGGCTAGCAAAAAAAAAAAAATGTAAACTCCCATTAGTGTGATGCTTGTCAGAGTTCTATTATCTGTTACCCCATTTTTGTGTAACTTTCTGGGCTACAAACCTGGGCTGTAGTAAAGGTGGGGTTGCTCTCTTGTTCTCGCAATTTTGGGAGGGAGTGGCAGCCCAGCCAGTGGAAATAATAAGCTTACTTTAATTTGATTTTAATTGGAGTCAGTGTTCTTTTCTTACATCCTGGTCTAAGAGGTAAACACTCCACAAACATAGAGCTCTGATGGCCTAAAGACTTCTTGAGAAACTGCCTCTGAGGTTGGATACTTTAAATATATTTTGTTGTCAGAAGGTTTAGCTTCTTTTCTAGTGAGACCATCAAAGCTGGGTCTGCATCTATGTAAATGGAGAGCATGGTTTCTTATTTTCCAATGAACATGAGGCAGCAGTGCTGAATTATCTCTTGGTAGGTAAACTGTGGCCATTGGGGGCTAAGTGTCTCCCTGTGTGGACTGTGAAGCCATTTGATCATTCTCCATTTTTGTGGTGTTTCTTGGTGCTGCACTGGGAGTTTGGTATTTGCTTCACGAAATACAAGGAGTTCAACTGCGACACAGTGCTGGAGGGAGTTCTGTCACGTGTGGTGGGTCAGAAACTGCAGGAGAATGCACCAACCAGGCTTCTATTTCACATAGCTTTTTCCTTGACCATACCCACCTGATTCTGAACATTGCCTTGAAACCTCTCCATATAATAAGATGCCTTAACATGTAAGGTTCTGCTTGATGCACCATGGCAGCCAAAAGGCATTTGGAAGTCAATTGGAAATCCACACGGCCCCACCTCAGATATTTTATCACACACCTGCACACCACTGCTCTGGGCCCACTATTCAGCAGTGCAAATTACTGGCATCTCTGTTCTTCACCATTTTCATGAAACCCAGTCAATAAAGGCACTGTCTGGTACACTCATGATCAGCAACAGGAGATCCAAAGGTTCTCCAGTGCCACCTGGTCATGGGAGTTTTAAAAATTTCAGGGTGTTTATCTAGCCACTTTTCAAGGATGAAGTTGGAGAAACTGTGGGTTTCAATTCATTCAGGAACCATTTAATGTTGAGGAACCTCATTTCAATGAATGCTCTGGAGAACTCTCAAAGGCAAGGCTTCCCAAAGAGTAGCCAAACGGTCACATGAAGCCCAGCCCATTGAGGTCTACAATGTGAGGTCCATGTGTGTTTTGACTCTCAACTATGCCTGTCAAGTCTTTCAGAATAAAATCATGTGATATCCTGGCTGAGATTCCCAGTGATCAGTCGAAAGCCATCCTTGGCCTAGATTTCAGTTTCCAAGGGCGACTCTCATGCGTGGCATTCTAAAATCGCAACACAATTCATGACAATACTTCTCTGAGGTCAGTTTCAGAACTCAGTCTCTAAGGGGAATCATACCAAAGTTCCAGCCCTGGTGGATCCAGTCATTTCTTCCAACTGCTACACAAATGAACACAATTAAAACCAAAACACTCCCACATCGTCCTCACCTTCTTCCATATAGACACTCATTATAACCTCTGGCTGGAGGTTTCTATGAGGGGTGCAGCACAAGACGGTATCCAAAACAAGCTCCCTTGTCCCTTATTTGCTTAAAGTCAGCTAGGCCTGGACACCATTCCTGTGAACCAGGAGTGATAAAATAAGCCTGGGCTTAATACTGCTCTGCTTCTCCAATTTGAGGCCTACTGACTGTCAGGTATAGATTCTTTATGTGATTTGGAATAATGAAAAAACCCAAGCTCATATGGGCTAGCCTCTCCAGGGCTTTGAAGAACTCATTTGACTCAAAGGATCCATATTCTCCCTTGATGGAGATCAGAAACCTATCAGAGTAAGGCAAGATACTCCATACACAGTGACTGATCTTTTTGCCATTTTGGTTTTGAAAGCACACATGGAATCTTTCTTTAGTTCCAACAGGTGCTGAGAATCTAAGCCACTGCCTCACACAGGGCCAAGTGGCTGATTCAGACACATCCCTTTCCAAAGCAATTAAGCAAAGAGCCATAGGTGATGACCATTCATTTCCATTTGAAAACTGTTTTCTTAAGGCTTCACAAATTGGTGGACTGAGGCAAAGACCTTCCTGACACTCAGAGCAACAGAAAAATAGGTAAGCAAAAGGCCCAAAGCAGGGTTTCTCTACTGAGACTTTCTTTGTCACACTGTTATCTGAGTTTTCTGAGATGCTTGCTATTCCCTTCAGCTATCCAGTACATGGCCATGTCACAGAGCTTGGAGGTGGTACATATCTTGGACAGAAAACCATGAGCCTACTCTGGAGAGTGGCCAGAATTCAGGAAGAAAACAGGAACTTCAGAAGATAGTGGGTGTTGCCCGTCCCTAAAGCAACCTGCAGTCCACTCATAAATTGGACAGGATGAATGTTGGCAAACTTTCTACTAGACAGGACACATCCATTGATGCATTATCTTTTATAATGTCTACAACCACGGACACAGTGGGATACACAGGCATACCAACAATCGCCTTGTCAAATGACTTACTATAAAGAGTCCACGCCAAAACAAACAAACCGCCTTTCTTACCTATTCTCAGAACATGAGACTAAACCACAAAATCACAACCACACCCACAACGACACCTCCTTTATTCAAGTAGGTCTGTGACTAATTGGAATGTACTCTGACTGATGGGCCATACTATGTTTCCTTGAAATGGCCTGTCCTTCTCAGATCGGGTATCCTTGGCCAACACTGTGAAGTTTTCAGGAGCCAGTGGTGAGCCACTACCTGCTTTCTAAGGAAATTCCCCTTTTCAGAACTCTCCTGGCATTTGGCAATCCTCACATCAGTAGGTACCAAGGAAGACTTTCTCTGTCCTTGGTTATTCCAAACAACTGAGCCCACTGGGAAAGAAACTGGGACTGACTCTGGGTGCCTGGCTTCCTGGATCCCAAGTTCAGAGAGATCCGTCATCAAGGAAGAGAGGTAGGTCACTTCATTCAGGAACTGAATGAGGTTACTGCCGTGGCAACCACTTTGTCCTAACAATTGCTTTCAAGGGTCCCATGAGATGGAGGCTGCCCCTACTTCCTGTGACACTTTCACAAGTTAGATTGGTATATCAACCATTGGCACCTGGGAACAGCTCTCCACACAGGCCTGGTTTGGTCCATCTTCTCTACATTAAGAAGAGAGAAGCTGATTCAGACACAACCCTTCATCCTGACCAGGTTGTTTGCCATGGAGGATGACTTTTGGTCTCTTAGGTCCTCCATAGCTGCTTACAACTTCTCCAGGAATCATTTCTGCATGGACCTTTGAGTTTCTCAGCATGTGGAAGATCCCCTATATTCCTGTATTGTAAGACCAACTCTATCCCTGCTCTTCTGTAAAGTTAAATTGACTGAACAGTGTATGGTTAGGTTAACTAACAGGTTCGATTTGGATTAGGAATCTTTCTGCGCGATGAATAATGGTATTGGGAAACTGCGATATTTACAAGAATATATAGGTGAAATATAAGTATGAAAACAGAAATCTAGCTAAGATATGAAGCCCAAAAGGGCATTGGGCCCTTGATTGGGATACGTAGCTTTGAATTATGTTCTGCACTGATGTGTCAGGTAAATCGATATACAATGGCTTAGGTCCTTGTACCATGGATGATTAAATGTAGAAGAGAACTTCCAGTCAAAAGGGATAGTCGGTAGGATTCGGAAGATTCTCAGTAGGTTTAGAAAGAAGAGTGAGTATAGGATTTGGACCAAATGTTGTTTAGCAATAGGGTTTCCGCTAGACAGTGAATGTTAATGTCAGCACAAGTGAAGAGACTGTCACAATGATGAACTGGGGAAAATAGTTAGGAAAGCTGATATCAATAGAGACATTACGAAATCAGGCAAAGTATAAAGTGAGTGATAGGATTAGATATTTTCAACAGGGTTGAGTTTGAATATATAATCTAAGAAAGAAACAAATATGTAGTGACCAATAGGATTGACATTTGACAGCATTAGGCAACCTGGACATGGATGTTTAGTAATCCATGCTCACTTTTCATTTAGTCTTTGCTACAATCTTAAGTGTGACCTTTGCTTTTTTTGGCCAGAATATTACTGTGATAAAATGTACATGTAGATCAGGTGACATGACTCTTTCTTCCACCATTTCTAGCAGCAACATTTTCAAGACGTATAAATTAGTAATGGGGGTAAAAAGAGGTGTACCCTTTGTCTGTGCATATAGAGATACTGCATGAATAGACCATACTGTGAATAAATAATATATCTGGTTCTGACTTTAAATAATGGATTGAAATTATATCTGAAAAAATACAGGAAATCTTATATTGACATACAATCATTCATTCCAACCAGTTATATATCTAATGGCCACATTAAGGTTATGGTTTATCATGAAGGGTGTGTGAGTTTTGCTTCAAAAGTGATTATGGAAATCGAAAATAATGTGTTTGGAAAGAAGTCTCATGAAAAGACCAGTCAAGAAACCTGGAGGAATACATGTTTCATGAAGCAGGAAGTGATTGTGAAACAAATGCGTATAAATTTGTGAACTTGTGGATGAAGTATATATTTCCTATGATTTGTAAAAACTGAAGAAATAGTAATGTACCAGTGTTGAATGAAAATAAACGTCAGAATACACATCATGTCCCATACGAATCTACTTGATTGATGTTAATCTGGGTCAGTTACTGTACAAATATTAGGATTTGTAAGCACCATTTACTGAAGTTAGTTTTCAGAACTATGAAACAAATGTGTATTTCAGGTGGATGAATATTTCTGAGAATAATTTTGTGAAAAGTTTATTATAAATCCACATTTTTGAACATGGATGAACTTAGGGAGTGTATTTAAGAAACATATATTTCATATTTTAAAAATCAGGACAGTGTGTATATATATATATATATATATATATATATATATATATATATATATATATATATATATATTCATAATTATATATATGTGTATATACATATATATGTGTCTATATATATATATATATATACACACACACACACACACACACACAAAACACACACACAGACATTAAAATGTAGGAATATATATGCCAATCGAAGTTCATCATAAAATATATAGCATCCACAGATGCAAAAATATTTATTTTACTGAACAAGGATTTATGTATAATGTTGTTCTACTAGAAAGCTCACCCATAGTTTGAATTTTCAGTTCCAACAGCGTTTAGAGGAGTGATCTCTTCTCACAAGTTGTATCTGCCAAGTCAGTCACCTCACAAAAATGAACGTGTGATACCAGGTATTCTATATAAGCATATAAAAATTTATGTGCTGAATAGGCTACAGAGAAAGGCAGAGAGGAATTTACATATTTGTTATCTTTAACAACACATGGAGAACTATTTCAATTAAAAATTGACTAGATTTATAACACCTACCATTTATCATGCAAATGGCAAGTCCAACTATACCCCATGCCTCCTCTGAACTGCTTGTATTTCTATTCTGTTTGGGTTGTTTTTCTCCATCATATTTGGATTAGTAGACAAAGTATAGTAGGGTATGCGTTATTGTCAGGGATTCAGTATTTTCAATGGAATATAGGAAAATGAATCCAATGTGTATAAAATATATGCTACACAATTATCTTCCCACTCTCATCCAGAACAATGCCTTTACATTACCTTCACCCCAAGTAAGACACAATTAGAGTAGAAGAGTTTGAAAATCCGTGAATGCATATCTGGGGTGGAAACAGTACAAAGAAACAAATACGTATTTCAGGTGGATGAATATTTCTGAGAATAATCTTGTGAAAAGTTGATTATAAATCCACAACATAAATATGAATGAATTTAGGAAGTGTGTAATAAGACACATATTTCATGTTTTGAAAAATCTTGAGCATGTATATATATATATATATATATATATATATATATATATATATATATATATATATATATTTATATACAGACAAAGAGAGAGACATTAAAAATTGCAATATATATGCCAAACGAAATTCACCATGAAATGTATATCATTCACAGATCCAAATATATTCATTTTACTGAACATGGATTTATGTATAATGTTGTTCAACTAGGAAGCTCACTCACATTTGAATTATCAGTTCAAGCAGCGTTTAGGAGGAGTGATCTCTTCTTCCAATTTGTATCTGCCACGTCAGCCACCTCACAAGAATGTACGTGTGGTACCAGGTAGGATTCTATATGTGGATATAAAAATACGTGTGCTGAATAGGCTACAGAGAAAGGGGGACAGGAATTCACTTATTTTTAACTTAAAAAACGCATGGAGAACTATTTCAACAAATAATTGACTAGATTTATAACTGCTACACTATACCATGCAAAAGGCAACTCCAACTATAAAACATACCTCCTCTAAACTGCTTGTATTTCTATTCTGTTTGTGTTATTTTTCTCCATCATATTAGGATTAGTAGTCAGAGTCTAATAGGGTATATGTTAGTTTCAGGGATTTAGCATTTCTAATGGAAAATAGGAAATTGAATCCAATGTGTATGCAAATATGTGCTACACAAAAATCTTCCCACTTTCATCCAGAACAATGCCTTGACATTACATTCTTCTCAAGTAAGACACAATTAGAGGATAAGAGCTAGAAAATCTGTGAATATATCTGGAATGGAGAATTCTCAGGAGTTTACAACTTTGGAGGTGGTAGAGAAGATTCTAAAAGTAAGGGACAGGGTAAACATTCCACAAACATGCAGCTCTGCTGGCCTAAATGCTTTTTGAGAAACTGCCTCTAAGGGTGGGCACTTGAAATATTTGATGTTCTGAGGAGATTTAGTTCCTTTGTAGAGAGACCATCAAAGCTGGGTCTGCATCTATGTTACTTGGAGGACATGGTTTCTTATTATCCAATGAACATGAGGCAGCGGTGCTGAATTCTCTCTTTGTAGGTAAACTATGGACACTGGGGTCTAAGTGTCTTTCAGTGTGGACTGTGAAGCCAATTGGTCATCCTCCACTTTTCGTGGTGTTTCTCGCTGCTCCACTGGGAGTTTGGTATTTACTTCAAGAAATACAAGGAGTTAAAATGGGACAGAGTGGTGGAGGGAGTTCTTTAAGGTATGGTGAGTCAGGGTCTTCAGGAGAATGCACCAACCCAGGTTCTATCCCACGTAGATTGCCCCCTTGAGAATAGCAATATGATTCTGAACATTGCAGTGAATCCTCTCCATATAACAAGATGCCTTTACATATATGGGTCTGCTGGCTGCACCATGTCAGTCACAAGCCATTTGGAAGCCAATGGCTGATCCACATGGACGCAACACAGATGTTTTATCAGACAATTGCATACCACTGCTCTAGGCCAACTACTCACCAGGCTCCAACTTACTGGCATATCTGTTCTACACCATTTTCATGAAACAAAGTCAATCAAGGCAGTGTCTGGTATACTCAGGATCAGAAACATGACATCCAAAGTTTTTTCAGTGCCAGCTGAACATGAAAATATCAAAAATTTCATGGTAATTTTCTAGCCATTTTTCACGGATGAAGTTTGCGGCTCTGAGGGCTTCAATTAATTCAGGAACCATTAAATGGTGAAGAAGCTAATTTCAATGAAAGCACTGGAGCACTCTCACAGGCATGGTTTCCCTAAGGGTGGCCAAAATGTCACATGAAGCCAGGCCCATTGAGATCTACAATGTAAGGTCCATGTGTGTTTTAAACTCAAATATGGCTGCCAAGTCTTTAAGAAAAATTGTATGTAATATCCGGGCTGAAATTCCCAGTGTTCTCTGGAAATCCAACCTGGGCCAAGATCTCAGGTTCCAAGGGCGACTCTCATGTGTGGCCTCCTAAAATCCCAACACAATTCATGGCAATACTTCTCTGAGGTCAGTTAAAGAACTCAGTCTCTAAGGGGAATCACACCAGAGTTCAAGCCCAGTGGAACAGTCATCTCTTCCAACCGCCACACAAATGACCACAATTAAAACCAAAACACTCCCACATGGTCCTCATCTTCTTCCATATAGACACTCCTTATAACGTCTGGCTGGAGTTTTCAATGAGGTCCACAGCCCAAGTCAGTGTCCAAATTAAGGTCCTGTTCCCCTCATTTGTCTAACACCAAGGTGGCCTGGACACACTTCCTGTAAACCAGGAGTGATCAAATAGGCCTGACATTAATACTGCTCAGCTTTTTCAATTTGAGGCCTTCTGACTCTGTGGTTTAGATTCTTTATGTGAATTTGAGTCATGAGAAAACACAAGCCCCTCTGCAGAGATTTGAAGAACTCATTTGGCCCAAAGGATTCCTATTCTCCCTTGATGGAATTCAGGATCCTAACAGAGGAAGGTAAAAGAATTCATTCACAATGAGTGACTATTTGCCATTTTGGTTTTGGATGCACACATGGGACCTTTCTTTTGATCCATCAGGTGCTGAGAATCTAAGCCACAGCCTCACACAGGGCCAAGAGGCTGATTCAGACACATCTTTTTTCAAAGCAATTAAGCAAAGAGCCACAGGTGATGCCCTTCATTTCCTTTTGAAAAAATGTTTTCCTCAGGCTTCCCAAAGGGGTGGCCAGAGGCAAAGACATCCTGAGATTCAGGGCAACAGAACAATAGGTTAGCAAAAGAGCCAAAGCAGGGTTTCTCCACTGAGACTTTTCTGGTCACACTGATATCTGAGTTTTCTGAGATGTTGGCCATTCCCTTCAGATATCCAGTACATGGCCATGTGACAGAGATTGGAGGTGGTACATATCTTGGACACAAACCCAAGAGCCTATTCTTAAGAGTTGTCAGAATTCAGAAAGAAAACAGGGACTTAAAAAGGTAGTAGGTGTTTCCTATCGATATGGAAACCACGCTCCATTCATTAAATGGGCAGGATGAATACTGGAAAGCTTTCTACTAAAGAGGACACATGCATTGATGCATTCTCTTTTATAATGTATACAACCACGGACACAGTGGGATACACAGAAATAGAAACACTCACCATGTAAAACGACTTACTAGAAACAGTTCACTCCAAACCAAAGAAACCTCCTTTTCTACCTATTCTCAGAACAGAGACAAAACCACACACCCACACTCAAAAAGACACCTCCTTCCCCAAAGTAGGGCTGTGATTATCCGGAGTGTCCTCTGACAGGTTTGCCATACTATGTTCCCCGTTAATGGTCTGTCCTGTCTCAGATCTGGTCTCCTTGTCCAACTCTGTGAAGCAGTCAGGAGCCAGGGGTGAGCCACTACATACTTAGTCAGGAAAGGTCCGTGTTCAGATCTTTCCTGGCATTTGGCCATCCTCACATCAGTCAGTACCAAGAAGACTGACTCTGTCCTTGGTGATTCCAAACAAATGAGACCACTTGGACTGGGACTGGGACTGGCTCTGGTGCTTGGTTTCCTTGGTCCCAAGTTCAGAAAGTTCCATCAACAAGGAAGTGAGGTAGGTCACTTCCTTCAAGAACTGAATGAGGTCACTGCCTTGGCAACCACTTTGTCTAACAGTTGCTTCCAAGGGTCCCATGAGATGGAGGCTGCCCCTACTTCCTTTGAACTTTCACAACTTAGAATGGTATATCAACATTAGGCACCCGGGAACAGCTCTCCACACAAGCCTGGTTTGGTCCATCTTCTCTACATTAAGAAGAGAGAGGCTGATTCAGACACAACCCTTCATCCTGACCAGGTTGTTTGCCATGGAAAATGACTTTTTGTCTCTCAGGTCCTTCATTGCTGCCTACATCTTCTGCAGGGATCATTTCTGCATGGACCTTTGAGGTTCTTAACAGGTGGAGCATCCCCTACATTCCTGTATTGTAAGAACAATCTGTCTCTGCTCTTCTGTAAAGTTAGATTGAGTGAACAGTGTATGGTTAGGGTTAATTTCATGTTCGATTTGGGTTAGGAATCATTCTGCTGGATGAATAATGGTATTGGGAACCTGTGATATTTATAAGAATATCGAGGTTAAATATATGTATGAAAACAGAAATTAAAGTAAGATTTGAATCCCAGAAGCGCTTTGGGCAGTTGATTGGGATATTTAGCTTTGAATTGTGCACATATGTCTCAAATAAATGGATATACAATGGCAGAGGAACTTGAACCTTGGATGATTGAATGCTGAAGAGAACATCCAGTCAAAAGGGATTGTCGGTAGGATTAAGAAGATAGTCGTTATGTTTAACAAGTAGAGTTAGTATAGGATATGTAACAAAAGTTCTTTAGCAATTTTTTTTCGGGCAGTGAGTGAATAAAAATGTCAGCACATATGAAGAAATCAGACACAATGATGAAATGGGGAAAATTTGTAGAAAAGCAGATATCAATAGAGACATTAGGAAATCAGGCAAAGTATAAAGTGAGTGATAGGATAAGACATTTTCAACAGGGTTGAGATTGAATATCTAATCTTAGGAAGAAACAAATATGTAGGTCACCAATAGGATTGACATTTGAGAGCATTAGGCAACATGGACATGGATGTTGTTAGTAATCCATGTTCACTTTCCATTTAGACTTTGGTACAATCCTAAGTGGGACCTTTGCATTTTGTTTCCAGAATATTACTGTGATAAAATGTGTATGTAGATCAGATGACATGATTATTTCTTCCACCATTTCTAGGAGCAGTATTTTGAAGACGTATAAATTAGCATTGGGGGTAAAAAGAGGTGTACCCTGTTTCTATGAATATACAGATAATGCATGAATAGACCTTAATTTCAATAAATAATATAACTTGTTACACTTTAAGTAATGGATTGAATTGATATCTGAAAATATATAAGAAATCTTATATTGATATGCAATCATTCATGACAACCAGTTATACACCTAATGTTAATATTAGGTTACGGTTTATCATGAAGTTTGTGTGAGTTTTGCTTCAAAATAATGTGTTTGGAAAGAAGTCTCATGAAAAGACCAGTCAAGGAACACCGAGGAATTCATGAGTTCTGAAGAAGGAAGTGATTGAAATTGAAAAAAAATGACGATAAATTTGCTTACTTGTGGATGAAATATTATAATATGATGTGAATAAACTGAAGAAATAGTAATGTACCAGTGTTGAATAAAAATGAACATCAAAATACACATCATGTCCCACAGGAATCCACTCGCATTGATGTTAAACTGTGTCAGTTACTGTAGAAATATTAGGATTTCTTTGCACCATTCACCAAAGTTAGTTTTCTTTTTTTTTAATTTTTATTTATGCTTGTTCAAAACATTACATAGTTCTTGATATATCATATTCCACACTGTGTTTCAAGTAGGTAATGAACTCCCATTTTTACCCCGTAAACAGATTGCAGAATCACATCAGTTACACATCCATTGATTTACATATTGCCATACTAGTGTCTGTCGTATTCTGCTGCCTTTCCTAACCTCTACTATCCCCCTCCCCTTACCTCCCCTCCCCTCTTCTCTCTCTACCTCTTTACTGTAATTCATTTCTCCCCCTTGTATAATTTTTTCCTTTCCCTCACCTCCTCTTGTATGTAATTTATATAACCCTGAGGGTCTCCTTTTATTTCCATGCAATTTCCCTTCTCTCTCCCTTTCCCTTCCTCCTCTCATCCCTGTTTAATGTTAATTTTCTTCTAATTCTATTCGTCCCTACTCTGTTCTTAGTTACTCTCTTTATATCAATAAAGACATTTGGCATTTGGTTTTACGGATTGGCTAGCTTCACTTAGCATAATCTGCTCTAATGCCATCCATTTCTCTGCAAGTTATATCATTTTGTCATTTTTTAATGCAGAGTAATATTCCATTGTGTATAAATGCCACATTTTTTATCCATTCATCTATGGAAGTGCATCTAGGTTGGTTCCACAGTCTTGCTATTGTAAATTGTGCTGCTATGAACATCAATGTATCAGTGTCCCTGTAGCATTTTTTTTAGGTCTTTAGGGAATAGACTGAGAAGGGGAATACCTGGGTCAAATGGTGGTTCCATTCCCAGTTCTACAAGAAATCTCCATACTTCTTTCAAATTTGGCTGCACCAATTTGCAGTCCCACCAGCAATGTACAAGTTTACCCTTTTCTCCACATCCTCACCAGCACTTGTTGTTGTTTGAGTTCATAATAAATATCTGGAATGGAAAATGCTCAGGAGTTCACAACCTTGAAGGTGGTAGAGGAGTTTCCAAAAGTAAGGGACAGGGTAAATACCACAAACATGGAGCTGTGTCGGCCTTAAGACTTCTTGAGAAAATGCCTCTGAGGTTGGGCACTTGAAATATATGTTGTTGTCAGGAGCTTTAGCTTCCTTTGTAGTGAGACCATCAAAGCTGAGTCTGCATCTATGTGACCTGAAGAACATGGTTTTTTATTTTCCTATAAACACGAGGCAGCAGTGCTGAATTCTCTCTTTGTAGGCAAACTGGGGCTACTGGGGTCTATGTGTCTCCCCGTGTGGACTGTGAAGCCATTTGATCATCCTTCACATTTCGTCATGCTATTTGATGCTGCACTGAAAGTTTGGTATTTACTTTACGAAATAAAGGAGTTTAACTGCGATACAGTGCTGCAGGGAGTTCTGTCACATGTTGTGGTCAGGATCGGCAGGAGAATGTACCAAGCAGGCTTCTATCACACATAGTTGCCCCCTTGACCATAGCAATATGATTCTGAACATTGCCCTGAAACCTCTCCATTCAACAAGATGCCTTTACATCCAAAGGTCTGCTAGCTGCACATGTCACTCACAAACCATTTCTAAGCCAATGGCAGATCCACGTGGCCGCACCACAGATGTTTTTTCACACACCTACACTCTACTGCTCTTGGCCCACTACTCAGCAGGCTCCAACTTACTGGCATCTCTTTTCTACACCATTATCATGAAACTCAGTCAAACCAGACACTGTCTTGTATACTCATGATAAGCACCAGGACATCAAATGGATTTCCAGTGCCAGCTGGTCATGGAAATTTCAAAAATTTCATGGTATTTTCTAGCCATTTTTCAAGGATGAAGTTGGAGGTACTGTGGGTTTCAATTCATTCAGGAACCATTAAATGTTGAGGAAGCTCATTTCAATGGAAGCTCTAGAGAACTCTCACAGGCAAGTCCTCCGAAAGAGTGGCCCAATGTCACATAAAGCCAGCCACATTGAGGTCTACAATGTGAGGTCCATGTGTGTTTTGACTCTCAACTATTGCTTCCAAGTTTTTCAGAATATAATCAAGTGATATCCTCGCTGAGATTCCCAGTGCTCTGTGGAAAGCCACCCTGGGCCTAGATCTCAGTTTCCAAGGGTGACTCTCATGTGTGGCCTCCGAAAATCCCAACACAATTCATGGCAATACTTCTCTAAGGTCAGTTCCAGAACTCAGTCTCCAAGGGGAATCCCACAAGAGTTGAAACCCAGGTGGACACAGTCATCTTTTCCAACTGCCACACAAATGACCACAATTGAAACCAAAACACTCCCACATGGCCCTCATGTTTTTCCATATAGACACTCATCATAACCTCTCGCTGGAGGTTTCCATGAGGGGCGCAGACCAAGACACCGTCCAAAATAAGCTCCCTTGCCCCTAATTTGCCGAAAGTCAGGGTGGCCTACACACCCTTCCTGTGAACCAGAACTGATCAAATAGGGATGTAGTTAATACTATTCTGCTTTTCCAATTTGAGGCCTACTGACTGTCAGGTATAGATTCTTTATGTGATTTGGAGTCATCAGCAAACCCAAGCACTTCTGCAGGGGTTCAAAGAACTCATTTGAACTAAAGGATCCTGATTCTTACTTGATGAAGGTCAGGAATCTAATAGAGGAAGGCAAGAGACTCATTTGCCATTTCTGTTTTGAGTGCACACATGGAATCTATCTTTAGATGCATCAGGTGCTGAGAATCTAAGCCACAACCTCACACAGAACCAAGAGGCTGATTCAGACACATCGTTTTACAAAGCAATTAAGCAAAGAGCAACAGGTGATGCCCATTCATTTTCATTTGAAAACTGTTTTCTTCAGGCTTCACAAACGGGTGGCCAGAGGCAAAGACCTTCCTGACATTTAGGGCAACAGAAAAACAGGTAAGCAAAAGACCCAAAGCAGGGTTTCTCCACTGAGACTTTCCTGGTCACACTGATATCTGAGTTTTCTGAGATGCTCCCCATTCACTTTAGCTATCAAGTACATGGTCATGTCACAGAGCTTGGAGGTTGTATATATCTTGGACACAAAACCATGAGCTATTCTGGAGAGTGGCCAGAATTCAGGAAGAAAACAGGATCTTAGGAAGATAGTAGGTTTTGCCCATCCAGAAGGCAAGCCGCGGTCCATTCATCAATTGAGCAGGATGAATGCCAGGAAGCTTTCTACTAGACAGGACACATCCATTAATTCATTCTCTTTTCTAATGTCTACAACCACAGACACAGTGGGATACACAGACATAGAAACACTCACATGTCAAACGACTTACTAGAAACAGTGCAATCCAAACCAAACAAACCGCATTTTCTACCTATTCTCAGAACATGTGACAAAACCACAAAACCACAACCACTCCCACAAAGGCACCTCCTTCCCCCAAGTAGGTCTGTGACTATCCAGAGTGTCCTCTGACTGGTGGGCCATACAATGTTCTCCCGAAATGTCCTGTCCTGACTCAGATCTGGTCTCCTTGGCCAACTCTGTGAAGTTGTCAGGAGCCAGCGGTGAGCCACTACCTGCTTTCTCAGAAAAGGTCCCTCTTCAGAGCTCTCCTGGCCTTTGGCTATCCTCACATAGGTAGGTACCAAGAAAGACTGACCCTGTCCTTGGTAAAACCGAACAAGTGAGCCCACTGGGACTGGGACTGGGACTGGCTCTGGGTGCCTGTCTTCATGGATCCCAAGTTCAGAGAATTCCTTCACCAAGGAAGTGACGTAGGTCACTTCCTTCAGGAACTGAATCAGGTTACTGCCTTGGCAACCAATTTGTCCTAACAGTTGCTTCCAAGAGTCCAATGAGTTGGAGGCTGCCCCTACTTCCAGTGAAACTTTCACAATTTTGCATGGTATATCAACCATAGGCACCCAAAAAAAGCTCTCCAGATAGGCGTGGTTTGGTCCATCTTCTATACATTAAGAAAAGAAATGTTGATTCAGACACATCCCTTCATGCTAACCAGGTTGTTTGTCATGGAAGATGACTTTTGCTCTCTGACGTCATTCATAGCTGCCTACATTTAATCCTGGGATCATTTCTTTAATGACCTTGGAGGTTCTCAGCAAGTGGAAGATCCCCTAATTTCTGTATTGAAAGACCAACTCTGTCCCTGCTCTTCAGTAAAGTTAGATTGAGAGAACAGTGTATGGTCAGGGTTAATAACATGTTCCATTTGGGTTAGGAATCATTCTGCGGGATGAATTATGGTATTGGGAACGTGCGATATTTATAAGAATATAAGTGAAATATAAGTATGAAAACAGACATCTAGGTAATACTTGAAGCCCAGAATTGCATTGGACCCTTGGCTGGGATTCTTAGCTTTGAATTATATTCTGCACAGATGTCTCAGATAAATCGATATACAATGGCATAATTACTTGTACCTTGGTTTATTGAATGTTGAAGAGAACATCCAGTCAAAAAGGGATAATTTGTAGGATTAGTAAGATAGTTGGTAGGTTTTGAAAGAAGAGTGAGTATAGGATTTGGATAAAAAGATCTTTAGCTGTAGGGTTTCGGATAGAGTGAATGTAATTGTCAGCACATGTGGAGAGTCTGTCAAAAGGATGAACTGGGGAAAAAAGTAGGAATGCAGATATCAATTGACATTAGGATATCAGGCAAAGTATAAAGTGAGTGATAGAATTATACATTTTCAACAGGCTTGAGTTTGAATATATAATCTTAGGAAGAAACAAACATGTAGTCACCAATAGGATGAACTTTTGAGAGCATTAGGCAACATGGACATGGATGTTTTCCGTAATCCATGCTCACTTTTCATTTAGGCTTTGGTACAAACATAAGTTTGACCTCTTCTTTCTGTGTGCAGAATACTACTGTGGTAAAATGTATATGTAGATCAGGTGACATGAGTATTTCTTCCACCATTTCTGGGAGCAATATTTTGAAGACGTATAAATTATTTTTGGAGGTAAAAATGGTGTACACTGTGTCTATAATTATAGAAATAATGCATGAATAGACCATACTGTAAATAAATATTATAACTGGTTCTAACTTTAAATAATGGATTGAATTGATATCTGAAAATATACAGAAAATCTTACATTGATATACAATCCTTCATTCCAACCAGTAATATATCTAATGGTTATATCAGCATTATGGTTTTTCATGAAGAATGTGTGAGTTTTGCTTCAAAAGTGATTATGGAAATCGGAAATAATGTGTTTGGAAAGAAGTCTCATGAAAAGACCAGTCAAGAAACCTGGAGGAATACATGTGTTTTGAAGCAGAAAGTGATTGAAAGTGAAACAAATGCCTATATATTTGTAAACTTGTGGATCAAATATATATCCTATGATGTGCATAAACTGAAGAAATAGTAATGTACCACTGTTACATAAAAATGAACGTCAAAATACACATCATGTCCTCTCCCACAGGAATCTACTTGCATTGATGTTAAACTGGGTCAGTTATTGTAGAAATATTAGGATAATGCCGCAGTCTTGCTGGGCACAATCAGGAGCCACTTGCCAAAAGAAACGAACTTTATTTTTAGAACCACACACGCCAAACAAAACAGCCTGTCAGGAAAAACCTTCAGAGCCCCAACTGCCACCACTGGCTTCCCAAAACCTCTCCCTCCCACATGAGCCTCTCTCCGCCTCCCACAATCCTCCTGCTCTTGAGGCCGATTGGCTGGGTCATGTGGGCAAAGTCAAAAAAAGTCCCCCAATGAGCAGTTTTGTGGTCTGAAAAGGCAGGGAAACAGCCCATTGAGCATCACCGCAGAGGAGCCAATCAGCTAGTTGTTGCTGGGGCCGCTGTGAGCCAATCATCAGCCGGCAGCTGGAAGTTTGCTGGCAGCAGGAATTTTGCTGGGGCCCCTTCGGCTGTGGCTCTCAACATCTTCCCCTCTCTGTTTAAACAACACGCATGTGGCTTAGGGACCGTGCCTGCCTTAGGTTGTCCAATAGTACATATGGTCTTTACCCGTTAAGTTGGTACCATTGCAATTGGATCTTACCCGTCACTGACTACCCGTCCAGTATAGAGCCACACCTGTGGAGAGGTCTTTGTACCAGCGGGGGTGGGTGAGGTTCTTTGCCTCACCTCTGTTGGCCCCCCCAAATTTTAGCTGGACGATCATGACACGCAGAAGGGAGGAAGATACACCAAGCCAATTGACGGCTCCTTTTGGAAAAATTGTACCACCGATGACATCATCAGCAAATATACCCCAACACTACGACAAGTCGCTGCACCAACAGATAGTTCACAATGCATTTAGGTGAGTTCACATGTGTCCAGGCAAGTTCTGCAAGCAGTACAGGGATGGCTATTGCAGAAGCTGTAGATTGGAATTATCTTTGATTTCACCTGCACTGGGATGAAGATAGGAACTCTGGCAATAATGTCTAAAGAAAAAAATTATGTAGCATTCCAGAAGGCACTAAAACCAAAAAAAAAAAAAAAAACATATGTAACATTCCAGAAGGCACATCAAAAACCAAAATGGCCCAAAAAGCATTCATTGAGGATGAAGTCTCTCACCTTCCTCTGTAAGGTTCCTGACCTCCATAAAATGAGAATAGGGATTTATTGGGTCAAATGAGTTCTTCAAAACCCTGCAGAGGGTAGCCAATGGGTTATTGGGTTTTTTCATTTCTCCAATTCACATCAAGAATCTATACTCCACAGACAGTAGGCCTCAAATTAGAGAAGCAGAGCAGTACTAAAGTCAGGGTTATTTGATCACTCCTGATTCACAGAATGGGTCTCCAGGCCACCTTGACTTTAGGCAAATGAGAGGAAAGGGAGATTATTTTGGACAGTGTCTTGGGCTGTGCCCCTCAAGGAAACGTCAAGCCAGAGGTTATGATGAGCGTCTATATGGAAGAAGATGAGGGCCATTTGGGAGTTTTTTGGTTTTCCTTGTGGTCATTTATGTGACAGTCGGAAGAGATGACTGGGTCCACCAGGGCTTGAACTCTGGTGTGATTCCCCTTAGAGACTGAGTTCTGGAACTTACCTCAGAGAAGTATTGCCATGATTTGTGTTGGGATTTTAGGCGGCCACCCATGAGAGTCGCCCGTTGAAACTGAGATCTAGGCCCGCGGTGGCTTTCCACAGAGCACTGGGAATCTCAGACAGAATATCATATGATATTATTTTGAAATACTTGCCAGACATAGTTGAGAGTCAAAACACACATGGACCTCACATTGTAGACCTCAATTGGCCTGGCTTCATGTGACTATTTGGCCACTCTTTGGAAAGCCTTGCCTGTGAGAGTTCTCCAGAACATTCCTTGAAATGAGCTTCCTCAACATTGAATAATTCCTGAAAGAATTGAAACAAATAATGCCTCCAACTTCATCCTTGTAAAATGGCTAGATAAATACCATGAAATTTTTGAAATTCGCATGATGAGGTGGCACTGGAGAACCTTTGATGTTCTGTTGCTCATCATTAGTGTACCAGACAGTGCCTTGATTGATTGAGTATAATGAAAGTGGTGTAGAACAGAGATGCCGGTTAGATGGAGACTGCGGAGTATTTGGCCCAGAACTGTGGTGTGCAGGTGTGTGATAAAATATTTATGGTGGTGCCATGTGGATCTGCCATTGATTTCCAAATGGCTTTTAGCTGACATGGTGCACCCAGCAGACCCTTATATGCAAAGGCATCTTGTTATATGGAGAGGTTTCAGGGCAATGTTCAGAATCAGGTTGCTATAGTCAAGGGGGCAAGCTATGTGGGATAGAAGCCGGATTGGTGCGTTCTCCTGGAGACTCTGACCCACCACATGTCACAGAACTCCCTCCAACACTATGTCCCAGTTGAACTCCTTGTATTTCTTGAAGCAAATATCAAACTCCCAGTTCAGCACCAAGAAACACCATGAAAATTGAAGGATGACTAAATGGCTTCATCGTCCACACAGTTAGACACTTTGGCCCAGTGGCCTCTGTTTACCTACAAAGAGAAAAATCAGCACTGCTGCCTCAGGTTCATTGGAAAATAAGAAACCATGTTCTCCAGGTCACATAGATTCAGACCCAGCTTTGATGGTTTCACTACAAATGAAGACAAAGCTACTGACAACAACATATATTTCAAGTGCCACACCTCAGAGGCAGTTTCTCCAGAAGTCTTTTTTCCAGCAGACCTCCATGGTTGTGGAGTGTTTACCCAGTTCCTTACTTCTGGAAACTCCTCTACCTGCTCCCAGGTTGAGAACTCCTGAGAATTTTCCATTCCAGATATGTGTTCACAGATTTTCTTACTCTTCTCCTCTAATTGTGTCTCACTTGGGGCAAAGGTAATGTCAAGGCATTGTTCTAGGTGAGAGTGGGAAGATTATTGCGTAGCACATATTTGCATACACATTGGATACATTATCCTATTTTCCATTTGAAATACTGAATTCCCGACACTAACCCATACCCTACTAGACTCTGACTACTTATCCTAAAATGATGGAGAAAAAGAAACCTAACAGAATAGAAATACAGGCCTTTTGTAGGAGGCATGGTGTATACTTGGATTTTCCTTCTCCTTTATCAAGGATATGTGTTATGAATCTAGTCAACTTTTCATTGTAAAATTTCTCCATGAGTTTTCAAAGTTAACACATATGTAAATTCCTGTCTCCTTTTCTCTGTAGCCTCTTTAGAACATGTATATTTTTATGCATTTATAGACTCCTACCTGGTAACACACGTACATTCTTGTGAGCTCACTGACTTTGGAATATACAAATTATGAGAATAGATAACTTCCCCTAAATACTGATGGAACTGAAAATTCAACCTATGGGTGAGCTTCCTAGTGAACAACATCATACATAAATCCATGTTCAGTAAAATGAATATTTTTAGATATGTGGATGATATATATTTCATGATAAATTTTGATTGGCATATATATTGCTACATTTTATTGTTGTGTGTGTGTGTATATGTATATATATATATATATATATATATATATATATATATATATATATATTATATATATGTATGTATATATATATATATATATTATATATATATATATATATATATATATATATATATATATATATATATATATATTCACGAGATTTTCCAGATTTTCCAAAATATGAAATAAATGTGTCTTATTATACACTCCCTAAATTCATTCAAGTTCATGTATGTGGATTTAAAATCAACATTTTACATGATTATCATCAGTCTGGCTGGGCACAATTCAGGAGCCAACTGTCAAAAGAAACGAACCTTTTTTTTAGAACCACACAAACCAAACAAAACAGCTTCTCAGGAAAAACCCTCAGAGCCCAACTGCCACCACAGTCTTCCCACAAGCCTCTCCCTCAACCACAAGCCTCCTCATTTTGAGTCCGATTGGCTGGGTCACATGGGCGGAGCCAAAAAAGTCCACCAATGAGCAGCTCCGTTGTCTGAAAGGGCAAGGAAACATCCCATTGAGCATCACCACAGAGGAGCCAATCAGCTAGATGTTGCTGGGGCCGCTGTGAGCCAATCATCAGCCGGCAGCTGGAAGTTTGCTGGCAGTTGGAGGTTTCCTGGGGCCCCTTTGGCTGTGGCTCTCAACATCTCCCCCTCTCTGTTTAAACAACAAGCATGTGGCTTAGGGACCATGCTTGCCTTTGGTTGTTCAAAACTACATATGGTCCTTACTGGAGAACCTTGGCTGTGGCTATCAACAGGATTTGTATGTACCATTCACTGAAGTTAGTTTTCAGTACTAGGAAACAAATATGTATTTCAGGTGGATAAATATTTCTGCGAAAAATCTTGTGAAAAGTTGATTTTAAATCCACATACTTGAACATAAATGAATTTAGGGAGTGTAAATAAGATACATATATTTCATATTTTGAAAAATCTGGAGAGTGTGTGGGTGTGTGTGTGTATACACACACACACACACACACACAGATATTAAAATGTAGCAACATATATGCAAATCGAAATTCACCATGAAATATACATCAATCACAGATCCAAAAATATTCAATTTTCTTAACAGGGATTTATGTATAATGTTGTTCTACTAGGAAGCTCACCCATTATTTGAATTTTCAGTTCCAACAGCGTTTAGGAGGAGTGATGTCTTCTCACAAATTGTATCTCCCAAGTCAGTCACCTCACAAGAATGTAGGTGTGACACCAGGTAGGATTTGATATGTGCATATAAAAATACATTGCTGAATAGGCTACAGACAAAGGGAGACAGGAATTCACATATTTGTTAACTTTAAAAACACATGGAGATCTATTTCAATTAAAAATAGACTGGATTTATAACACCTAACATTTATCATGAAAAAGGCAAGATCAACTATACACCATGCCTCGTCTGAACTGCTTGTATTTCAATTCTGTTTGTGTTACTTTTCTGCATCATATTAGAATTAGTAGTCAGAGTCTAGTAGGGTATGGGTTCGTGTCAGGGATTCAGTATTTCGAATGGAAAATTGGAAAATGAATCCAATGTGTATGCAAATATGTGCTACACACAAAAAATTCCCACTCTCATTCAGAACAATGGCCTGAAATAACCACGCCCCATGTAAGAAACAATTAGAGGAGAAGAGTTAGAAAATCTGTGAATACATACGTAGAATGGAAAATGCTCAGTAGTTCACAACCTTTGAGGTGGAAAAGACGTTTCCAAACCTTAGGGACAGGGTAAAACTCCACAAACATGGAACTCTGCTGGCCTAAACACTTCTGGAGATACTGACAATGAGGTTGGGTACTTGAAATATATGTTGTTGTCAGAACCTTTAGCTTCCTTTGTAGTGAGACCATCAAACTTGGGTCTGCATTTTTGTGACCTGGAGGACATGAATTCTTATTGTCCAATGAACATGAGGCAGCAGTGCTGAATTCACTCTTTGTAGCTAAACTGTGGCCACTGGGGGATAAGTGTCTCCCCGTCTGGAATTTGAAATCATTTGGTCATGCTCCACTTTTCGTGGTGTTTCTTGCTGCTGCAGTGGGTGTTTTGTATTTGGTTCATGACATACAAAGAGTTAAACTGGGACACAATGCTGGAGGGAGTCCTGTAACGTATGGTGTGTCAAGGTCTGCAGGAGAATGCACCAACCAGGCTTCTATCCCCCATTGCTTGCCCCCTTTACCATAGGAACTTGATTCTGAATATTGCCCTGAAAACTCTCCATGTAACATGATGCCTTTACATACAAAGTTCTGCTAGCTGCACCATGTCAGTCACAAGCCATTTGAAAGCCAATGTAAGATCCACATGACCCCACCACAGATGTATTGTCACACACCTGCACACAACTGCTCTAGGCCCACTACTCAGCAGGCTCCAACTTACTGGCATCTCTGTTCTACACCATTTTCATGAAACACAGTCAATGAAGGCATTTTCTGGTACACTCATGATCAGCAACAGGACATCCAAAGGTTCTCCAGTGCCACCTGGTCATGGGAATTTCAAAATTTGGTGGTAGTTATCTAGCCATTTTTGAAGGATGAAGTTGGAGGCACTGTGGGTTTAAATTCATTCAGGAGCCATTAAATATTGAGTAAGCTCATTTCGATGAAAGCTCTGGAGAACTCTCACAGGAAAGGCTTCCCAAAGAGTGGCCCAAGGTCACATGAAGCCAGGCCCATTGAGGTCTACAATGTGAGGTCCATGTGTGTTTTGACTCTCAAATATGGCTGTCAAGTCTTTCAAAATAAAATCATGTGATATCCTTGCTGGGATTCTCAGTGCTCTGTGGAAAGGAACCCTGGGCTTAGATCTCAGTTTCCAAGGGTGACTCTCATGCATGGCCTGCTAAAATCCCAACACAATTCATGGCAATACTTCTCTGAGGTCAGTTCCAGAACTCAGTCTCTAAGGTAAATCACACCTGAGTTCAATCCCAGGTGGACCCAGTCATCTCTTCCAAACGCCACACAAATGACCACAATTAAAACCAAAACACTCCCACATGGCCCTCATCTTCTTCCATATAGACACACATCATAACCACTGGCTGGTGGTTTTCATGAGTTGCGCAGCCTAAGACAGTATCCAAAATAAGCTCCCTTGCCCCTCATTTGCCTAAAGTCATGGTGGCCTGGACACCCTTCCGGTGAACCATGAGTGATCAAAAAGGCTTGCTGTTAATACTGCTTCGATTTTCCAATTTTAGGCCTACTGACTCTTCGGTTTAGATTCTTAATGTTAAATGGAGTCATGAGAAAAACCAAGCACCTCTGGGCTAGCCTCTTCAGGGCTTTGAAAAACTCATTTGACCAAAAAGATCTTGATTCTCACTTGATGGAGGTCAGGATCCTTAGAAGAATTCGAGAGACTTCATCCACAATGACTGCTCTTTTGGCCATTTTGGTTTTGGATACACAAGAGATCTTTCTTTAGATCCCTCAGGTTCTGAGAATCTAGGCCACAGCCTCACAGGGGGCCAAGAGCCTGAATCAGACACATCCCATTCCAAAGCAATTAAGCAAAGAGCCACAGGTGATGCCCATTTATTTCCATTTGAAAACTGTTTTCTTCATGCTTCACAAAGGGGTGGCCTGAGGCAAAGATGTTCCTGACATTCAGTGCAACAGAACAATAGGTAAGCAAAATTCCCAAAGCAGGGTTTCTCCACTGAGACTTTCCTGGTCACACTGATATCTGAGTTTTCTGAGATGCTCACCATTCCCTTCAGCTATGTAGTACATGGCCATGTCACAGAGCTTGGAGGTGGTACATATTTTGGACACAAAACCATCAGTCTATTCTGGAGAGTGCCCACAATTCAGGAAGAAAACAGGAACTTAGGAAGTTAGTAGGTGTTGCCCATCTATAAGACAAGCCACAGTCCATTCATAAATCGGGCAGGATGAATGCTGAGAAGATTTCAACTAGACAGGACTCATCCATTGATGCATTTTCTTTTCTAATGTCTACAACCAGGGGCACAGTGGGATACACTGATATCCAAACACATGCCTTGTCAAACGACTTACTACAAACAGGTCCCGCCAAAACAAACAAACCGCCATTCCTACCTATTCTCAGAACATGAGACAAATTCACAAATCCCCACCCACACCCACAAAGACACCTCCTTCCCCCAAGTAGGTCTGTGACTATCTGGAGTTTCCACTGACTCGTGGGCCATAGTATGTTTCAAATAAATGGCCTTCCTGTCTCAGACCTGCTTTCCTTGTGCAACACTGTGAATTTGTCAGGAGCCAGCAGTGTGCCACTACCTGCTTTCTCAGGAAAAACCCTATTCAGAGCTTTCCTGCGTTTTGGACATCCTCACATCAGTAGGTACCAAAAATGAATGTCTGTGTCCTTGGTAAATCCAAACAAGGAGACCACTGGGACTGGGACTGGACTGGCTATGGGTTCCTGTCTTCCTGGATCCCAAGTTCAGAGAGTTCCAACACCAAAGAAGTGATGTGAGGTCACTTCCTTCAGGAACTGAATCAGATCACTGCCTTGGCAACCTCTTTGTCCTAACAGTTGCTTCCAAGGCTACCATGAGAAAGAGGCTGCCCCTACTTCCTGTGACACTTTCACAAGTTAGAATGCTATATCAACCATAGGCACCCGGGAGCAGCTCTCCACACAGGCCTGGTTTGGTCCATCTTCTCTACATTAAAAAGAGAAAGGCTGATTCAGAAACAACCCTTCATTCTGACCATGTTGTTTGCCAGGGAAGATGACTTTTGCTCTCTCAGGTCCTTCATAGCTGCCTACATCTTCTCCAGTGATCATTTCTGCATGGAATTTTGTGGTTCTCAGCAGGTGGAAGATCCCCTACATTCCTATATTGTAAGACCAACTTTGTCCCTGCTCCTCTGTAAAGTTAGATTGAGGGAACAGTGTATGGTTAGGGTTAATAACATGTTCGATTTGGGTTAGAAATTATTCTGCTGGATGAATAATTGTACAAGAATAATGAGGTGAAATGTATGTAGGAAAACAGAAATCTAAGTAAAATTTGAAGCCCAGAAGGGGATTGGGCTTCAAGGGATTGTGATACTTAGCATTGCGATCAAGGGATTGTGATACTTAGCATTGAATTATGTTCTGCAGAGATGTCTCAGAGAGATCGATATACAATGGCATAAGACCCTGTACCTTGGATTATTGAATGTAGAAGAGAACATCCAGTCAGAAAGCGTTAATAGGTAGGATTAGGAAGATAGTCAGTAGGTTTAGGAGGAAGAGTGATTATAGGATTTGGAACAAAAGTTTCTTAGCAATAGGGTTTCGATTAGAGTGTGAATGGAAATGTCAGCACATGTGAAGAGTCAGTCACAATGATGAACTGGGGAAAATATGTAGGAAAGCAATCAATAGAGACATTATGAAATCAGGAAAAGTATAAAGTGAGAGAAAGGATTAGATGTTTTCAACAGGGTTGAATTTGAATATATAATCTTAGGAAGAAACAAATATATTGTCACAAATAGGATTGATTTTTGAGAGCATTAGGCAACTTGGACATGGATGTTTTTAGTAATCCATATTCACTTTACATTTAGGCTTTGGTACAAACATAAGTGTGACCTTTTCTTTTTGTGTCCAAATATTACTGTGATAAAATGTATATGTAGATAAGGTGACATGAGTATTTCTTCCATCATTTCTGAGACCAATAATTTGAAGACGTATAAATTAGTATTGGGTTTACAAAGAGGTGTACCCTGTGTCTATGAATATAAAGAAAAAGCATGAATAGACTGTACAGTGAATAAATAATATAACTGGTTTCACTTTAAATCATGGATTGAATTGATATCTGAAAATATATAAGAAATATTATATTGATAAAAAATCATTCATTCCAACCAGTTATACATCTAATGGTAATATTGGGGTTATGGATTATCATGAAGGGTGTGTGAGTTTTGCTTCAAAAGTGATTATGGAAATCGAAAATAATGTATTTGGAAAGAAGTCTCATGAGAAGACCAGTCAAGAAACATGGAGGAATACATGTGTTTCGAAGCAGAAAATGATTGAAAGTGAAACAAATGCCTATAATTTTGTAACTTGTGGATGAAATATATATCTTATAATGTGCATAAACTGAAGTAATAGTAAAATACCAGTGGTGAATAAGAATGAACATAAAAATACACATCATGTCCCATAGGAATCTACTTGCATTAATGAGAAACTGGGTCAATTATTGTAGAAATATTAGGATTTGTATTCATGATTCACTGAAGTTAATTTTCAGTAATAGGAAACAAATAGTATTTCAGGTGGTTGAATATTTCCGAGAATAATCTTGTGAAATGTTGACTATAAATCCTCATACATGAACTAGAATGAAATTAAGGAGTGTATAATAAGACACATATATTTAATATTTTAAAACATCTGGAGTGTGTATACACACACACACACACACACACACACACACATTAAAAAGTAGTAGTATATATGCCAATCGAAATTCATCATGAAATATATATCATCCACAGATCGAAAAATATTCATTTTCCTGAACATGGAATTATGTATAATATTGTTCAACTAGGAAGCTCACAGAGAGGATGAATTTTCAGATCCCACAGTGTTTAGGAGGAGTGATCACTTCTCACAATTTGTATCTGCCAAGTCAGACACCTGACAAGAATGTACGTGTGATACCAGGTAGGATTCTATATATGCATATAAAAATAGATGTGCTGAATAGGCTACATAGAATGGGAGAGAGGAATTCACATATTTGTTAACTTTAAAAACACATGGAGAACTATATCAATTACAAATTGACTAGATTTATAACACCAACACTTTGTCACGCAAAAGCCGTGTCCAACTATACACTATGCCTCCTCTGATATGCTTGTATTTCTATTCTGTTTGAGTTATTTTTCTCCATCATATTAGGATTAGTAGTCAGAGTATAGTTGGTTATGGGTTAGTGTCAGGGATTCAGTATTTCAAGTAGAAAATAGGAAAATGAATCTAATAAGCATGAAAATATGTGCTACAAAAAATATTCCCACTCTCATCCAGAAGAATGCCTTGAAATTATCTTCGCCCATAGTATGACACAATTAGAGGAGAAGAGTTAGAAAATATGTGAATACATATCTGGACTGGAAAATGCTCAGCATTACACAACTATGGAGGTGGTAGAACAGTTTCCAAAAGTAAAGGACAGTGTAAACCCTCCACAAACATGGAGCTATGCTGGCCTAAAGACTTCTTGAGAAACTGCCTCTGAGTTTGGGTAGTTGAAATATATCTTGTTGTCAGGAGCTTAACTTCCTTTGTAGTGAGACCATCAAAGTTTGGTCTGCATCTATGTGACCTGGAGGACATGGTTTCTTATTTTCCAATGAACATGAGGCTGCAGTGCTGAATTCACTCTTTGTAGCTAAACTGTGGTCACTGGGGGCTAAGTGTCTCCCCATGTGGACTTTGAAGCCATTTGGTCATCCTCCACTTTTCCTGGTGTTTCTTGCTGCTGCACTGGGTGTTTTGTATTTGCTTCACGACATACAAGGAATTCAACTGGGAAACAGTGCTGGAGGGAGTCCTGTAACATGTGGTGGGTCAGGGTCTGCAGGAGAATGCCCCAACTTGGCTTCTATCCCACATTGCTTGCCCCCTTGACCATACCAACCTGATTCTGAACATTGCCCTGAAACCTCTCCATATTACAAGATGCCATTTCATATAATGGTCTGATGGCTGCACGAAGTCAGTCACAAGCAATTTGGAAGCCAATGTAATATCCACATGGCCACACCACAGATGTATTATCACACACCTGCACACCACTGCTCTAGGCCCACTACTCAGCACGCTCTAACTTACTGGCATCTCTGTTCTACACCATTTTCAAGAAACCCAGTAAATCAAGGCACTGTCTGGTACACTCATGATCAGCAATGGGACATCCAATGGTTATCCAGTGCCACCTGGTCATTGGGAATTTCAAAAATTTTATGATATTTATCTATCCATTTTTCAAGAATGAAGTTGAAGGCACTTTGGGGTTTCCATTCATCCCAGAACCATTAAATGGTGAGGAAGCTCATTTCAATGAAAGCTCTGAGGAACTCTCACAGGCAAGGCTTCTCAGAGTGTGCCCAAAAGGTCACATGAAGCCAGGCCCTTTAAGGTCTATAATGTGAGGTCCTTGTGTGTTTTGACTCTTAACTGTGGCTGCCAAGTTTTTCAGAATAAAATCATGTGATATCCTTGCTGAGATTCTCAGTGCTCTGTTGAAAGCTTTCCTGGGCCTAGATCTCAGGTTTCAAGGGCGACTCTTATGCATGGCCTCCTACAATCCCAACACAACTCATGGCAATACTTCTCTGAGGTCAGTTTCAGAACTCAGTTTCTAAGGGGAATCACACCAGAGTTCAAGCCCATGTGGACCCAGTCATCTATTCCAAACGCCACAAAAATGACCACATTTAAAACCAAAACATTCCCACATTGCCCTTATCTTTAACCATATAAACACTCATCATTAACTCTGGCTGCAGGTTTCCAAGAGTGGCGCAGCCCAAGACAGTGTCCAAATAATGCACCCTTGCCCCTGATATGTCCAAAGTAAGGGTGGCCTGTTCACCCTTCTTATGAACCAGGAGTGATCAAATAGGCCTGCCATAAATACTGCTCTGCTTCTCCAATTTGAGGCCTACTGACTGTCAGGTATAGATTCTTTATGTGATTTGGCATCATGAGACAACCCAAGCAGTTCTGCAGGAATTTGAAGAACTCATTTGATCCAAAGGATCCCTATTCTCACTTGATGGAGGTCAGGAACCAAACAGAAGAAGGCAAGAGACTTCATCCACAATGACAGATTTTTTGCCATTTTGGTTTGGATGCACACATGGGATCTTCTTTAGATCTATCAGGAGCTGAGAATTTTAGCCACAGCCTCAAACAGGGCCTAGTGTCTGATTAAGACACATCCCTTTCCAGAGCAATTAAGCAAAGAGCCACAGGTGATGCCCATTCATTTCCATTTGAAAACTATTTCTTCAGGCTTCACAAAGGGGTGGCCTGAGGCAAAGACCTTCCTGACATTCAAGGCAACAGAAACATAGATAAGCAAATGGAGCCAAGCAGGGTTTCTCCACTGAGACTTTACTGGTCACACTGGTATCTGAGTTTTCTGAGATGTTCCCATTCCCTTCAGCTATCAAGGACATGGCCATGTCACAGAGTTTGGAGGTGGTACATATCTTGAACAATAAACCATGATACTATTCTGGAGAGTGGCCAGAATTCAGGAAGAAAACAGCAACTTAGGAAGTTAGTAGGTGTTTCCCATCCATAAGGCAAACAACAGTCCATTAATCAATTGTGCAGGATGAATGCTGTGAACCTTTCTACTAGACAGGACACCTCCATTGATGCATTCTCGTTTCTAATGTCTAAAACCACGGACACAATGGCTACACAGACATAGAAACACTCGCCTTGTCTAAAGACTTACTAGAAAAAGTCGACTCCAAACCAAACCAACCACCTTTCCTACCTATTCTCAGAACATGAAACAAAACCACAAACTCACACCCACAACGAAAAAGGCACCTCCTTCCCAAAAATAGGTCTTTAACTATCTGGAGTGTCCTCTGACTGGTGGGCCATACTATGTTCCACTCGAAATGGCCTGTCTGGTCTCAGATCTTGTCTCTTTGGCCAACTCTGTTATTCTGGGAGGAGCCAGTGGTTAGCCACAACCTGCTGTCTCAAGAAAGGCCCCTCTTCAGAGCTCTACTGGCATTTGGCCATCCTCACATCAGTAGGTACCAAGAAGGTCTGACTCTGTACTTGGTAAATCCAAACAAGTGAGCCCACTGGGACTGGGACTGGGACTGGCTCTTGGTGCCTGGCTTCTTGCATCCCAATTTCAGAGAGTTCCATCACCAAGAAAATGAGGTATGTCACTTTCTTTGGAACTGAATGAGGCCACTGCCTTGGCAACAACTTTGTCCTAACACTTGCTTACAATGGTCCCATGAGTTGGAGGGTGCCCCTACTTCCTGTGACAATTTGACTAGTTAGAATGGTATATCAAAATAGACACCATGGAACAGCTCTCCACGAAGGCCTGGTTAGGTCCATCTTCTCTACATTAAGAAGAGAGAGTCTGATGCATACACATCCCTTCGTCCTGTGCAGGTTGTTTGCCATGGAAGATGGCTTTTGCTCATTCAGGTCCTTCATAGCTGCCTACATCTTCTCCAGGGATAATTTCTACATCGAACTTTGAGGTTCTCAGCAGTTGGAAGATCACCTACATCCCTTATTGAAAGAATAGCCCTGTCCCTGCTCTTTTGTAATGTTAGATTGAGGCAACAGTGTATGGTTAGGGTTAATAACAGGTTCGATTTGGGTTAGGAATCATTCTGCGGGATGAATAATGGTATTGGGAACCTGCAATATATAGAAATATAGTGGTTAAATATAAGTATGGAAACAGAAATCTAGGTAAGATTTGAAGCTCAGAAGTGCATTGGGCAATAGATTGGGACACGTAGCTTTGAATTACGTTCTGCATACATATTTCAGAAAAATCGATATACAATGGCATAGGACCTTGTACCTCGGATGATTGAATGTAGTAGAGTACATCCACTCAAAAAGGGATAGTCGATAGGATCAGGAAGATAGTCAGTATGTTTCGGAAGAAGATAGAGTATAGGATTTGGACCAAAGTTCATTAGCAATAGGGTTTTAGTTAGAGAGTGAATGTCAATGTCATCACATGTGAAGGGTCAGTCACAATGTTGAACTGGGAAAAATATGTAGGAAAGTAGATATCAATAGAGACATTAGGAAATCAGGCAAAGTATAAAGTGAGTGAAAAAACTAGACATTTCCAACAGTTTTGAGGTTGAATATATAATCTTAGGAAGAAACAAAAATGTGGTCACCAATAGGATTGACATTTGAGAGCATTAGGCAACCTGGATATGGATGTTTTTAGTAATCCATCTTCAGTTTCCATTTAGGCTTTGGTACAATCATACGTGTGACTTTTGCATTTTGTGTCCAGAATATTACTGTGGTAACATGCATATGTAGATCAGGTGACATGAGTATTTCTTCCACCATTTCTGGGAGCAATATTTAGAAGGAGAATAAATTAGTATTGGGCATACTAAGAGGTGTACCCTGTGTCTATGAATATAGAGATAATGCATGAATAGACCATATAGTGAATAAATAATATAACTGGTTCCACTTTAAATAATGGATTAAACTGATATCAGAATATATATAAGAAATACTATATTGATATGAAATCATTCCTTCCAACCAGTTATACATCTAATGGTGATATTATAGTTATGGTTTATCATGAACTGAGTGTCAGTTTTGCTTCAAAAGTGATAAAGGAAATCAAAAATAATGTATTTGGAAAGAAGTCTCATGATAAGACCAGTCAAGAAACCTGGAAGAATCCATGTGTTCTGAAGCAGGAAGTGATTGAAAGTGAAACAAATGCCTATAAGTTTGCTAACTTGTGGATGAAATATGTATCCTATGATGTGCATAAATTGAAGAAATAGTAATGTACCAGTGTTGAATTAAAATAAATTTCAAAATACACATCATGTCACATAGGAATGTACTTGCATTGATGTTAAACTGGGTCAGTTACTGTAGAAGTATTAGTATTTGTATGCAACATTAACTGAAGTTAGTTTTTAGTACTGCAAACAATATGTATTTCAGGTGGATGAATATTTCTGAGAATGATCTTGTGAAAAGTTGATTATAAATCCATATACATGAACATGAATGAATTTAGTGAGTGTATATAAGACACATATATTTCATATTTTGAAAAATCTGGAGAGTGTATATATATATATACAAAAAAAACACACACAGACAATAAATTAGCAATCGAAATTTATCATGAAATATATATCTTCCACAGATGCAAAATTATTTCTTTTAGAACATGGATTTATGTATAATGTTGTTCTTCTAGGAAACACACCCCTAGGTTAAATTTTCAGTTCCAACAGAGTTTAACAGGAGTGATCATTTCTCACAAATTGTATTTGCCAAATTAGCCTCCTCACAAGAATGTAGGTGTGATACCAGGTAGTGTTCTATATGTGCATTTAAAAATACATGTGCTGAATAGGCTACAGAGAAAGGGAGAGAGGAATTCACATATTTGTTAACATTAAAAACACATGGAGAACTATTTCAATTAAAAATTGACTAGATTTATAACACCTACAATTAATCATGCAAAAAACAAGTCCAACTATACACCATGATTCCTCTGAACTGCTAGTATTCCTATTCTGTTTGTGTTATTTTTCTCCATCATATTAGGAGTAGTAGTCAGAGTTTATTAGGGTATGCGTTAGTGTCAGGGATTCAGTATTTCGAATGGAAAATTGGGAAATGACTCTAAAGGGTATGCAAATATGTGCTACACAAAAATGTTCACACTCTCATCCAGAAGATTGCCTTGGCATTACCTTAGTTCCAAGTAAGATACAATAAAGGAGAAAAGTTAGAAAATCTGTAAATACATATCAGGAATAAAAAATGCTCAGGAGTTCACAAACTTGTAGGTGGTAGAGGAGTTTCCAATAGTAAGGGACAGGGTAAACACTCCACAAACATTGAGCTCTGCTTGTGTAAAGACTTCTTGAGAAACTCTCTGAGGTTGGGCTCTTAAAATACATGTTGTTGTCAGGAGCTTTAGCTTCCTTTGTTGTGTGACCATCAAATCTGGGTGTGCAAATATGTGACCTGAAGGACATTGTTTCTAATTTTCCAATTAAAATGAGGCAGCAGTGCTGAATACTCTTTTTGTAGTTAAAATATGGCCACTGGGGTGTAAGTGTCTCCCCGGGTTGACTGTGAAGCCATTTGGTCATCCTCCAATTTTCGTGGTGTTTCTTGCTGGTGCACTGGGAGTTTGGTATTTGCTTCATGAAATACAAGGAGTTCAACTGGGACACAGTGCTGGAGGGAGTTCTGTCACGTGTGGAGGGACACGGTCTGCATGAGAATGCACCAACCAGGATTCTGTCCCACATAGGTTGCCCCTTTGTCCATAGCAACCTGATTCTGAACATTGCCCAGAAACCTATCCATATAACAAGATGCCTTTACATATAAGGGTCTGCTGGCTGTACCCTGTCAATCACAAGGCAATTGGAAGCCAATGGCAGATCCACATGCCCCAACACACATGTTTTTTCACACACCTTCACACCACTGCTCTAGGCCCACTAATGAACAGGCTCCAACTTACTGGCATCACTGTTCTACACAATTTTCATGAAACCCAGTCAGTCAAGGCACTGTCTGATACACTCATGATCAGCAACAGGACATCCAAAAGTTTTCCAGTGCCACCTGGTGATGGGAATTTCAAAAATTTCATGGTATTTATCAAGCCATTTTTCGAGGATAAAGTTGGAGGCTCTGTGGGTTTCAATTCATTCAGGAACCATTAAATGTTGAAGAAGCTCATATCAATGAAAGATCTTGAGAACACTCACAGGCAAGGCTTCCCAAAGAGTGGCCAAAAGGTAACATGAAGTCAGGCCCATTGAGGTATACAATGTGAGGTCCATATGTGTTTTGACTCTCAAGTGTGGCTTTAAAGAATTTCAGAATAAAATCATGTGATATCCAGGCTGAGATTCCCAGTGCTGTGGGCAAAGCCACCCTGCACCTAGATCTCCCTGCACCAAAATTAATACCTGAGATGTTGGTTGCATGGCCTAGTAATATCCAAACACAATTCATGACAATACTTCTCTTATGTCACTTCCAGAATTCAGTCTCTCAGGGGAATCATACCAGAGTTCAAGCCCAGGTGGACCCAGTCATCTGTTCCAAGCGCCAAACAAATTACCACAATTCAAAACAAAATGCTCCCACATGCCCCTTATCTTATTTCATGTAGACACTCATCATAACATCTGGATGGAGGTTTCCATGAGGGGCACAGCACAAGACAGTGTCAAAATAACCTTTCTTGCCCCTCATTTGCCTAAAGTCAGTGTGGCCTGGAAATCCTGACTGTGAACCAGGAGTGATCAAATACGCCTGCCGTTAATACTCCTTGGCTTCTCCAATTTGATGCCTACTGACTGTGGGGTTTAGAATCTTTATGTAAACTGGATTTATGAGAAAACCCAAGCACCTATGGGCTAAACTCTGCAGGGCTTTAAAGAACTCATTTGACCCAAAGGATCCCTATTTTCACTTGATGGATGTCAGGAATCTTAGAGAAGAAGGTGAGAGTCTTCATCCACAATAACTGCTCTTTTGGCCATTTTGGTTTTGGATGCACCCATGGGATCTTTCTTTAGATCCATCAGGTGCTGAAAATCTAAGCCACAGCCTCACACAGGGCCAAGAGGCTGATTCAGACACATCCCTTTCCAAAGCAATTAAGCAAAGAGCAAAACACACACAGACATTATAAAGTGGCAATATATATGCCAATTGAAATTCATGATGAAATATATATCGTCCACAGATCCAAAAATATAAATTTTACTGAACATGGATTTATGAATAATGTTGTTAAACAAGAAAGGTTACCCTTAGGTTGAATTTTAAGATCCAATAGCATTTAGGAGGAGTGATCTCTTGTCATAATTTGTATCTGCCATGTCAACCACCTCACAAGAATGTATATGTGATACCAGGTAGGATTCTATATGTTTATATAAAAATACATGTGATGAATAGGCTACAGAGAAAGGGATAGAGGAATTCACATATTTATTAACTTAAAAAACACAAGGAGAACTATTTCAATTAAAAATTAACTAGATTTATAACACCTACCCTACATAATGCAAAAGGAAAGTCCAACTATACACCATGCCTCTTCTGAACTGCTTGTATTTCTATTGTGTTTGTATGCACTGTGGGTTTCAAGAACCATTAAATGTTGAGGAAGCTCATTTGAATGAAACTCTGGAGAACTCTCATAGGCAAGGCTTCCCAAAGAGTGACCAAAAGGTTAGATATAGCCAGGCCCATTGAGGTCTACAATGTGAGGTCCATGTGTGTTTTGACTCTCAACTATGGCTACCAAGTCTTTAAGAATAAAATCATGGGATATCTTGGCTGAAATTCTCAGTGCTCTGTGGAAATCCACCCTCGTCCTTGATCTTAGTTTCCAAGGGCGACTCTCATGCTTGGCCTCCTAAAATATCACCACAATTCATGGCAATACTTCTCTGAGTTCAGTTCCAGAAGTCAGTCTCTAAGGGGAATCACACAAGAATTCAAGCCCAGGTGGACCCACTCATCTCTTCCAACCGTCACACAAATGACCACAATTAATACCAAAACACTCTCACATGGCCCTCCTCTTCTTCTATAAAGGCACTCATCATAACATCTGGCTGGAGGTTTCCATGAGGGGCACAGCCCAAGACAGTGTCCCAAATAAGCTCCCTTGCCACTCATTTGCCTAAATTCAGGGTGGCTTGGACACCCTTCTTGTCCACCAGGAGTGATCTGAAAGGGTAAAATAAATTGAAATAAAGTGTAAAAGTTGAAGTGTAAAAGACTGGGTTTTGTAAAGTTTCTAAGCTGCAAGGCCTGAGTTAAAATGTAAAGGACCAGGTATTGTTAAGTTCCTATGCTACATGCAAAACCTGAAATTCCTGTAGCTTGTAGTACAATTCCCGACTGCCCAGTAAATATTCCCCCTGACCGCCTGGTTATTTAATAACCTAGGACCCTGTGTGGCCTGGCACATAGGCATTGCAAGGCCTAAAGCAATCTGTTTGAATGTGTACCTCGCTTTAGAACTCACCTATCACTCCTGCCTCACCTGTTCCTGCCAATGAGTGAACTAATCATGTTTAGGAATTGTTGTTTGATTTTTCTGCGGTGTATGTTGATTTCTTAAAGGAGACTGTGATATATGTAAAGTCCCGCCCTCCCCAAAAAGTGTACTTAAGCACTGCTCAACCCCTGCTCGGGGCTCTGGGCTGCTCTCCCTTCTTGAGTGAGCACGTAGGCCCAGCATGCTGGATTGGATCCTCAATGAACGCCTTTTTCTGTTGCATGAGCTGTGGTCTCTTGGTGGTCTCTTCCTCCGACGTTCACCGGACCCTTACATTTGGTGCGTTGGCCGGGAATCACGCAGCATAGGACAAGGACACCCCAACAGACCCCTCTGGGGGTAAGTAAGGCGCTTCTTTCCATTTTTCCTTGCGATCGCTCAGAGCTTTTTGTTCAGGTTCCGTTTTTCCGTTTTTGGTTTGGGTTGGCAGAGTGGCTGCCAGCGGAGAACGTAAGTTCCCCCTGTCAGTGGTGGACAAACGTGTCCTAAAGCCACAGACCACGTCCTCGCAAGGGATGCCTTGGAGGACTCAGGGAGTGATGGATGTGCCCTCATTGGGTGAGGAGGGACGGATGAGCCCACATTAGGTGACTCTGCTGCCAACCCATCATATCTTGCTGGCTACTTTTTTCTCTCAGGTTGAATTCACTGTCTGTCTTTGTGGTCTAACCCATCAGGTTTTGCCAGTTACTAGGTTCTAATCTTTACTTCTGAACTCGTGTTAAATGTTACCTGTGTGTACATGTTTGTGTCACGTTTGTATTGTCCTTGTCTCTGTTTGAGAAACTCTCATTATGGGACAAAGCCATTCCATGCCTCTGTCCTTGAAGCCTTTCCTGGTCCCTGCCTCCAATCCGACACCGTCACCCAGGATCCTATCACTCAAACCTTCTACTCCTTCCCCTCTTCCCTCCATTCTCCCTGAGTCACAAGATTGTAGATCTTGGGGTTGTGAACAAACGGGAGCTGCATGATGGTCTTTGTGTGTCTTTTTATCTGAGTTTCTGTTAAATGTGATGGCATTGTTTGGACCGATGCAGAGTCCCGAGTTCCAACCTGCATTACATATGTGGAAGTTACTTTGGCTAAATTTTAAACTAATGCTTCTCCTGTGAGGGACCAAAAGTCAATAGAACCGCCAGTTTTTCTGTTCTCACCTTTTGCACCTCTCTTAGCTGTGTTTTAAAGAACTTTGATAAACTTTACTCCCCTTTGTTAAGCAAGATTACGGAAGCAGTGATTTTTTTCTTCCCGTAGTTGGCTTGAGCATGCCCACTGCAGAGGGAAATGTCTGGGGTGAAAGAACTTTGATATCTCGCTTAAACTTTTCTCAAAACCCTGTCCTCATTATTAAATTGGCATTAATTGGCTTTGGGATGGGAACCAAGCCTTCAGTCATAAATTTTGACACCCCAGAGGGGACTTTAAATAAACCCCACTCTGCCCTCTTGGGGAAGCCTAGCACTCAAAACAATTGCAAGCAGAGGATGAAATTTTTGGGAGCTGACTACTGCAAAGTTGGGAGACATAGAATATGCCTGGTGCCTGGGGTCAAAGCAAACCAGAGGAACTAATCCTGTAAGTAAATGGTGAGGCTAAGGGACTCCCAGCAGCTGACAGAGCCATTTGCTGTGGGGAACTTCCTTATTCCTTACGTGCACTTTAAGGATTTCTCAACCTCTGTTTACTTAACAAAAGGGACAATGAATGCATTAATATGTTGATATTATCGATTTTTTCTTGGGGATGATCTAGGGTGAATGTGTATCTAAAAATGATTTTTTTTTTATTTTAACCATCTCGTATCTAAATGGGTTTCTAAAGCATTGCACTATCTTACAGTTAAAAGTTGGGTTTAAACAATTGTTTAGTTTGATTTCAGGTAGTTCATGCTAGGAAACTTAAATACTTAGGATAAAAAATAATTAAAGAGTTGTAATTTTGAACTAGGCAGCCTGAAAAAATTTCACTAGATATACCAGTGCATTAACTTGGGAAGAGATAATAAATTATGATATGGTATCTATTCCCATCAGTGTGTAAGATTTTAAAAAATGGTACTAAATTAAAACGTTGGTCTGGCTTATTGAAATGACATTAATTAGCAACAGTCTTGGAAATTTTTAAAGCTTAATTTCGGATACACATGGTAGTGTGTGGTTCTTTTTAAAAAATTTTCAGCCAATTTAACGTAACTTAATAATATTAGAAACTTCATAACAAAGAAAGGGGCTTAACGATCCTATAGAAACTTCTTCTGATGGTGGCTTTAATATTATCAAAAAATGATCCTATTTTCAGTTTTGTGTGAGCAAGTTTTTCTAGTGTAGAAAAATCTAAAGATATAAAATTTTGAGAATTACATCTTAAACTTGCATCAAAATTTTCAACATCCAAACCTGGAAATTATGACTTATAGCTAAAATGCCTTAGGCCTGAGGTTTCTGCTACGAATTCCAGTCTTTTCAGTTTTCCAGACCTCAGCAAGGACTTAAGTTGATATGTAAATAAAAGAAGCCTGCAGCACTCAGCAGGAGACAGATAAAAAAGAGTAAATGTGTCTTTTTACCTGAACTCAAACTAGACCTAACCAAAAAATTATATTATACGGTATTTACTAATTACTGGCCAGTCATCTTTTTTAGGACTCTTGCTTTTCTTAGATTCTGTATTTTTTTTTTGAACTCATGATCTTGATTCTGCTGATGGGTTAATGTTTTCTGATCAGTTCTATTTTTGATCGACTCTGGAGTTTTTAGCATTTCAATGGAGATTTCACCTGAAAAAGCTACAAGGCTTTTATTATTGTGTTATGTGTTACATTTGTGTTACGTGTTGTATGTTGGTATGTCTGTATGTGTGTATGTCCATATATCATGCAGTGATATGACAATTGACAGATGAGGAGCACTCATGAAAAATTTAAGAATGTATCCAAATGTCTTTGATTCACGTGATTCATATGTTTTAATTCAAATTGGGTAAACAGATAAAAATAAAGATGTCTTTAAAATTAGGCCAATAAGTTTTCTAGGTTTTCAAAAAGGCCCTAATAAAATGTAGATGTCTATAAAATAATCTGCCTAAATTCAAAAATTTACAAGTATTGTATTGAAATGTGAACAGAAAGAGGTTAGTAGATGAAAAAGAGAAACTAAAAGGTTCCAGATATAGATCTAATAGAGGAAAAATGTGTTTCTGTATAAGAGAGTCTATATGATTAAGTAATTAAAGGGGTTTAAGTAAATAATATAAAAAGGTTTGTGTAACTTGGTTATATGTGTAAGTTTTGAGCAAGTAATCTTAAAAAAATAAACAGCTGGTAAAACAAGTACTGTTTTTATAAAATTGTGCCATGTTATTTCTTTAAAATCTAAACTTGTTTAATACAAAAACATCAATGTAATTGTGGTGTTAATGTGTTCATATCTTCCAGGTATACAAGTCTGTAAGGTAGAAGCTTCCAAAGACCATTGTATCAAGCTGGTGTTCTAAGGTTGTATGGTAATTCTAGGCTTAAAAGAAAAACATGTTGGAGATTTATGTATATCATTTGTGTTCTATAATTGGACTTGTTATCAATAAGATATGTACAGTTCCATGTTACTTTTTACACTGAGATGCAATTTAAAAGTATTTTTAACTTAATGAGAGCCAAATCTGTGAAGGTTTTATTGTAAACACAAAGGTAATACCCATTCATTTCCATGTGAAAACTGTTTTCTTCAGGCTTCACAAAGGGGTGTCCTGAGACAAAGACTTTCCTGATATTCAGGGCAACATAACAATAGGTAATCAAAAGGCCCAAAGCAGGGTTTCTCCACTGAGACTTTACTGGCTACACTGATATCTGAGTTTTCTGAGATGCTTGCCATTCCCTTCAGCTATCCAGTATATGGCCATGTCACAGATCTTGGAAGTGGTTCATATATTGGACACAAAATCATGAGCCTATTCTGGAGAGTGGCCAGAATTCAGGAAGAAAACAGGAAAGTAGGAAGATAGTTGGTGTTGCCCATTGATAAGGCAAGCCACACTCCATTTATAAATTGTGCTGGATGAATGCTGGGATGTTTTCTCCTTGAGAGGATACACCCATTGAGGCATTCTCTTTTCTAATGTCTACAACCACGGACACAGTGGGATACACAGACCTAAAAACACTCACCTTGTCAAAGGACTAACTAGAAACACTCCACTCCAAACCAAACACACCCCCTTTCCTAACTATTCTCAGAACAAAAGAAAAAACCACAAACCCATACCCACAACCACAAAGGCACCTCCTTCCCCCAAGTAGGTCTGGAACTATCCAGAGTGTCCTCTGACCGGAGGGCCATACTATGTTCCCCAGAAATTGTCTGTCCTTTCTCAGATCTGGGCTCCTTGGTCAACTCTGTGAAGTTTTCAGGAGCCAGCAGTGAGCCTCTACCTGTTTTCTCCGGAAGGGCCGCTCTTCAGAATTTTTCTGGAATTTGGCCATTCTCACATAAGTAGGTACCACAAAAGACTGACTCTGTCCTCGGAAAATCCAAACAAGTGAGAACACTGGAACTGGTGCTGGGACTGGGTCTTGGTGCCTGGCTTCCTGGAACCCAAATTTGGAGAGTTCCATCAACAAGGATGTGAGGTGAGGTCACTTCCTTTAGTAACTGAATGAGGTCACTGCCTTGGCAACCAATTTGTCCTAACATTTGCTTCCTAAGGTCTCATAACATGGAGGATGTCCCTACTACCTGTGACACTTTCACAAGTTAGAATAGTATAGAAACCATAGTCACCTGGGAACAGCTCTCCACAAAGGCCTAGTTTGGTTCATCTCCTCTACCTTAAGAAGAGAGAATCTGATTCAGACACAACCCTTCATCCTGACCAGGTTGTTTGCCATGGAAGATGCCTTTTGCTCTATCATGTCCTTCATAGCTGCCTACATCTTCTCCAGGGATCATTTCTGCATGGAACTTTGAAGTTTTCAGCAGGTGGAAGATCCCCTGCATTCCTGTATTGTAAGACCAAACCTTTCCCTGCTTTTCTGAACACTTAGATTGAGGGAACAGTGTATGGTTAGGGTTAATAATATGTTCAATTAAAACCAAAATACTCCCACATGGCCCTCATTTTCTTCCATGTAGACATTCATCATAACCTCTGGCTGGAGGTTTCCATAAGGGGCGCAGCCCAAGACAGTGTCCAAAATAAGTTCCCTTTCCCCTCATTTTCCTAAAGTCAGGGTTTCCTGGACACCCTTCCTGTAAACCAGGATTGATCAAATAGGCCTGCCAGTAATACTGCTCTGTTTCTTCATTTTGAAGCCTACTGACTGTGAGGTATAGATTCTTTATGTGATTTGGTGTCACGTGAGAACCCAAGCACTGCTGCAGGGCTTTGAAGAACTCATTTGTCTCAAAGGATCCCTATACTTACTTGATGGAGGTCAGGAACCTAACAGAGGAAGCAAGAGACTTCATCCACAATGACTGATCTTTTTGCCATTTTGGTTTTGGATGCACACATGGGATCTTTCTTTAGATCCATCAGGTGCTGAAAATCAAAGCCACAGCCTCTCTCAGAGCCGAAAGGATGATTCAGACACATCCCTTTCCAAAGCAATTAAGCAAAGAGCCACAGGTGATGCTCATTCATTTCCAATTGAAAGCAGTTTTTTTCAGGCTTCACAAAATGGTGGCCTGAGGAAAAGACCTTCCTGACATTCAGGTCAACAGAACAGTAGGTTAGCAAAAGGCACAAAGCAGGGTTTCTCTACTGAGACTTTACTGGTCACACTGATATCCGAGTTTTCTGAGATGCTCCCAATTCCCTTTATCTATCCAGTACATGGCCATGTCACAGAACTTGACAGAGGTCCATATCTTGGACAAAAAAACATGAGCCTATTCTGGAGAGTGGCCAGAATTCAGGAAGAAAACAGGAACTAAGGAAAGAAGTAGGTGTTGCCCATATAAGGCAAGCCACAGTCCATTCATAAATTGGGCAGGATGTGTGCTGAGATGCTTTCTACTAGACAGGACACATCCATTGATGCATTCACTTTTCTAATATCTACAACCACGGAAAAAGTGGGAAACACAAACATAGAAACACTCGCCATGTCAAATGACTTACCAAAAACAGTCCACTCCAAACCAAACATACTGCCTTTCCTACCTATTCTCAGAACATGATACAAAACTACAAATTCACACCCACACCCACAAAGGCACCTCCATTACCCAAGTAGGTCTGTGACTATCCAGAGTGTCCTCAGACTGGTGGGCCTTACTCTGCTCCCTCGAAATGGACTTTCCTGTCTCAGATCAAGTCTCCTTTACCAACTCTGTAAAGTTGTCAGCATCAATCAGTGAGTCACTACCTGCTTTCTCAGGAAAGGCCCCTCTTCAGAGCTTTCCTGGCATTTAGCCATCCACACATCAGTATGTACCAAGAAAGACCGACTTTGTCCTTGGTAAATCCAAACAAGTGAACCCACTGGGACTGGGACTGGGACCGGCTCTGAGTGCCTGGCTTCCTGGATCCCAAGTTCAGAGAATTCCATCACCAAGGAAGTGAGGTAGGTCACTTCCTTCAGGAACCGAATGAGGTCACTATCTTGGCAACCACTTTATCCTAAATTTGCTTCCAAGGGTCCCATGAGAGAGAGGCTGCCCCTACTTCCTGTGTCACATTCACAAGATAGAATGGTATATCAACCATAGGCACATGTTAACAGCTCTCCACACAGACCTGGTTTGGTCCATCTTCTCTACATTAAGAAGAGAGAGGCTTATTCAGACACATCGCTTCATCCTGACCAGGTATTTTACCAAGGAAGATATCTGTTGCTCTCTCAGGTTCTTCATAGCTGCCTACATCTTCTCCAGGGTTTATTTCTGCATGGAACTTGAGGTTCTCAACAGGTGGAAGATCCCCTATCTACCTGTATTATAACACCAACTCTGTCCCTGCTCTTCGTAAAGTTAAATTGAGGGAACAGTGCATGGTTAGGGTTAATAGCATGTTCGATTTGGGTTAGGAATCATTCTGTGAGATGAATAATGGTATTGGGAACCTCCGATATTACAAGCATATATAGGTGTAATATAAGTATGAAAACAGAAATCTAGGAAAGATTTCAAACCCAGATGAACATTGGGCCCTTGATTGGGATACTTAGCTTTGAATTATTTCCGCAAAGTTGTCTCAGATAAATCGATATACAATGGTATAGGACCTTGTACCTTGGATGACTGAATGAGGAAGAGATCGTCCAGACAAAAAGAGATAGTTCGAAAAGTTATTTAGATATAGGGTTTTGGTTAGAGAGTGAATGTAAATGTCAGCATATGTGAAGAGTCAGTCACAGTGATAAACTGGGGAAAATGTGTAGGAAAGCAGATATCAATAGAGACATTAGGAAATCAGGGAAAGTACAAAGTGAGTGATAGGATAAGATGTTTTTAACATGGTTGAGTTTGAATATATAATCTTAGGAAGAAACAAATATATAGTCACCAATAGGAATGATATTTAAGATCATTAGTTAATCAGGACATGGATGTTGTTAGTAATACATGCTCACATTAAATTTAGGCTTTGGTACAATCATAAGGGTGTCCTTTGCATTTTTTTTTCAGGAATATTACTGTGTTGAAATGTAAATGTATATCAGGTGACTACAGTATTTCTTCAACTATTTCTGAAAGCAACATTTTAAGACTGATAAGTTAGTATTGGGGACACAAGTACGTGTACCCTGTGCCTATGATTATAAAGATGATGCCTTAATAGACCATACTGTAAATAAATAATATAACTGGATCAAACTTTAAATAATTGATTGAATTGATATCTGAAAATATATAGGAAATCTTATATTGATATACATAAGTTCATTCTAACCAGTTATACATCTAATGGTAATTTTAGCATTATGGTTTATGATGAAGAGTGTGGGAGTTTTGCTTCAAAAATGATTATGGAAATCGAAAAGAATATGTTTGGAAATAATCTCATGCAAAGAACACTCAAGAAACATGGAGGAATACATATGTTCTGAAGCAGCAAGTAATTGCAAGTGAACCAAATGCGTACAGATTTGTGAACTTGTGGATGAAAAGTATTATCCTATGATGTCCATAAACTGAAGAAATTGTAATGTACCAGTGTTGAATAAAAATGAACTTCAAAATACACATCATGTCCCATAGGATTTTACTTGCATTGATGTTAAACTGGGTCAGTTACTGTACAAATATTAGTATTTGTAAGCACCATTCACCAAAGTTAGTTTTCAGTACTGGGAAATAAATATGTATTTCATGTGGATGAATATTTCTGAGAATAATCTTGTGAAAATTTGATTATAAATCCACATATAGGAACATGAGTTAAATTAATGAGTGTATAATAAGACACATATATTTCATATTTTGAATAATCTGGAGAAAAAAATATATATATATAGATACAAACACAGACATTAAAATGTAGTAATATGTATGCCAATCAAAATTCATTATGAAATATATATCATCCTCATATCCAAAAATATTCTTTTTACTGAGCATGGATTTATGTATAATGCTGTTCATCTAGGAAATTCACCAATACGTTGAATTTTCAGTTCCATCAGTATTTAGGGGGAGTGATCTCTTCTCACAATCTGTATCATCCTAAAACAGCAAGCTCACAAGAATGTACGTGTGATACCAGGTAGGATACTAAATATGCATAATAAATTTCATGAGATGAATAGGCTACAGAGAAAGGGAGACAGAAATGTACATATGTGTTAACTTTAAAAACTCATGGAGAAGTATTACAATAAAAAGTTGACTAGATTTATAACACATACACTTGATAAAGCAGAAGGCAAGTCCTAGTATACACCATGCCTCCTATGTACGGCCTGTATTTCTATTCTGTTAGGTTTCTTTTTCTACATCATATTAAGATTAGTAGTCAGAGTCTAGTAGGGTATGGGTTAGTGACAGGGATTCAGTATTTCTAATTGAAAATAGGAAAATGAATCTAATGTGTATGCAAATATTTGCTAGACAAAAATCTTCCCACTGTCCTCCAAAACAATGCCTTGATATTTCCTTCGCCACAAGTAATACACAATTAGTGGAGAAGAGTTTGAAAATCTGTGAATATATATCTGGAAAAGAAAATGCTCAGGGGTTCACAACCTTGGAGGTGGTAGAGGAATTTCCAAAAGTAAGGTACAGGGTAAACACTCCACAAACATGGAACTCTGGTGGCCTAATGAGTTTTTGAGAAACTACCTCTGAGTTTGGGCCCTTGAAAAATTTGTTGTTGTCAGGAGCTTTAGCTTCCTTTGTATTGAGACCATCAAACCTGGGTTGGCATCTATGTGACCTGGATGACATGGTTCCTTATATGCTATTGAACATGAGGCAGAAGTTCTGAATTTTCCCTTTGTTAGTAAACTGAGGACACTGGGGTCTAAGTGTCTAACCATGTGATCTGTGAAGCCATTTGGTCATACTCCACTTTTCGTGGTGTTTCTTACTGCTGCACTGGGAGTTTGGTATTGGCTTCACGTAATACAAGGAGAAAAACTGGGACACAGTGCTAGAGGGAGTACTCTCACGTGTAGTGGTTGAGGGTCTGCAGGAGAATGCACCAACCAGGCTTCTATCCCAAAAAGCTTGCACCCATGTCCATAGCAACCTGATTCTGAACATTGCCCTGAAACCTCTCCATATAACAAGGTCCCTTTACTTGTAAGGTTCTGCGGGCTGCAACATGTCAGTCACAAGTCATTCGGAAACCAATGGCAGAACCACGTGTCCCCACGACAGATGTTTTATCATACACCTGCCCACCACTGCTCTGGGCCCACTAATCAGCAGGCTCCAACTTTCTGGCACCTCTGTTCTCACCATTTTCATGAAACCCAGTCAATCAATGCAATGTCTGGTACACTCATGATCAGCAACAGATATCCAAAGGTTCTCCAGTGCCATCTGTTCATGGAAATTTAAAAAATTCATGGTATTTATCTAGCCAATTTTCAAGGATGAAGTTGGAGGCACTGTGGCTTTCAATTTATTCAGGAACCATGAAATGGTGAGGAAGCTTATTTCAATTAAAGCTCGGGAGAACTCTCAGAGGCAAGGTTTCCCAAAGAGTGGCCAAAAGGTCACATTAAGCCAGGCCCATTGAGGTCTACAATTGAGGTCCATGTGTGTTTTGACTCTCAACAATGGCTTCCACGTCTTTCTGAATAAAGTCATGTGATATCCTGCCTGAGATTCCCAGTGCTCTTTGGAAAGCTATCCTGAGCCTTGATCTCAGTCTCCAAGGGAAACTCTCATGTGTGGCCTCCTAAAATCCCAACACAATTCATGTCAATACTTCTCTGAGTTCATTTCAGTCTCTAAGGGGAATCACTCCAGAGTTGAAGTCCATGCGGACCCAGTCATCTCTTCCAACCACCACACAAATGACCACAATTAAACCAAAACACTCCCACATGGCCCTCATCTTCTTCAATATAAACTCTCATCATAACCTCTTGCTGGAGGTTTCCATGAGGGGCGCAGCCTAAGGAAGTGTCCAAAATAAGCTCACTTGCCCCTTATTTGCCTAAACTCAGTGTGGCCTGGAAACCCTTTCTGTGAACCAGATGTGATAAAATAGGCCTGCCATTAATACTGCTCTACTTCTCCAATTTGAGGCCTACTCTCTGTGGGGCATAGATTCTTTATGTGAATTGGGGTCATGAGAAAATCAAGCACCTATGGGCTACCCTCTGCAGGGCTTTGAAGAACCTATTTCAGTGAGTCGAGGAATTGGACCAAATGTTCTTTAGATATAGGGTTTTTGTTAAAGAGTGAAAGTAAATGTCAGCATATTTGAAGAGTCAGTCACAGTGATGAACTGGGGAAAATGTGTAGGAAATCAGATATCAATAGAGACATTAGGAAATCAGGCAAAGTACAAAGTGAGTGATAGGATAAGACATTTTTAACAGGGTTCAGATTCAATATTTAATCTTAGGAAAAAACAAATATGTAGTCACCAATAGGAATGATATTTGAGATCATTAGTTAATCAGGACTTGGATGTTGTTAGTAATACATGCTCACTTTCAATATAGGCTTTGGTACAATCATAAGTGTGTCCGTTGCATATTGTGTCAGGAATATTACTGTGATAAAATGTGTATGTATATCAGGTGACTAGAGTATTTCTTCCACCAATTCTTAAAGCAATATTTTAAAGACTTATAAATTAGTATTTGGGATACAAATAGGTATACCATCGGTCTATGAATATAGAGATGATGCCTTAATAGACCATACTGTGAATAAATAATATAACTGGTTCAAACTTTAAATAATGGATTGAATTGATATCTGAAAATATATAGGAAATTTTATATTGATATACATAAATTCATTCTAACCAGTTATACATCTAATGGTAATATTAGCATTATGGTTTATCATGAAGAGTGTCTGAGTTTTGCTTCAAAAATGATTATGGAAATCAAAAATAATGTGTTTGGAAAGAATCTTATGAAAAGAACAGTCAAGAAACATGGAGGAATACATGTGTTCTGAAGTAGGAAGTGATTGAAAGTGAACCAAATGCCTATAAATTTGTGAAATTGTGGATGAAAGGATATATCCTATAATGTCCATAAACTGCAGAAATAGTAATGTATCAGTGTGGAATAAAAATGAACTTCAAAATACACATCATGGTCCCATAGGTGTCTACTTGCATTGATGTGAAACTGGGTCAGTCACTGAGGAAATATTACGATTTGTATGCACCATTCACTGAATTTAGTTTTCAGTACTAGGAAATAAATATGTATTTAAGGTGGATGAATATTTCTAAGAATTATTTTGTAAAAATTTGATTATAAATCCACATACACACACATGAGTGAATTTAGAAAGTGTATAATAAGACACATATATTTCATATTTTGGAAAATCTAAAGAGTAGATATCTATATCTATATAGATAGATAGATAGATAGATAGATAGATAGATAGATAGATAATTAGATACTCACATACACAGACATTAAAATGTAGCAATATATATGCCATTCGAAAATCATAATAAAATAGATATCATCCACGTATCCAAAAATATTCATTTTACTGAACATTTATTTATGCATAATACTGTTCATCTAGGAAATTCACCCATAGGTAGAATTTCCAGTTCCATCAGTATTTAGAGGGAGCGATCTCTTCTCACAATTTGTATCTTCCAAAATAAGCAAGCTCACAAGAATGTACATGTGATACCAGGTAGACTTCTAAAGATGCATTAAAAAATACATGTGATGAATAGGCTACAGAGAAAGTGAGACAGAAATTTACATATGTGTTAATTTTAAAAACTCATGGAGAAGTATTACAATGAAAAGTTGACTAGATTTATAACACATACCATTGATAAAGCCGAAGGCAAGTCCAAGTATACACCATGACTCCTATGAAAGGCCTGTATTTCTATTCTGTTAAGTTTCTTTTTCTCCATCATATTTTGATTAGTAGTCAGAGTCTAGTAGGGTATGGGGTAGGGTCAGGGATTCAGTATTTCAAATGGAAAATAGGAAAATGAATCTAATGTGTATGCAAATATGTGCTACACAAAAATCTTCCCACTCTCATCCAGAACAATGCTTTGACATTACCTTCGCCCCAAATAAGAAACAATTAGTGGAGAAAAGTTAGAAAATCTGTGAATACATATGTGGAAAGGAAAATGCTCAGGAGTTCACAAACTTGTAGGAGGTAGAACGGGTTACAAAAAGAGAGAGGGTAAACACTCCACAAACATGGAGCTCTGCTAGCCTTTTTGAGAAACTGCCTCTGAGCTTGGGCAGTTAAAATATATGTTGTTGTCAGGAGCTTTAGCTTCCTTTGTAGTGAGACCATCAATTCTGGGTCTCCATCTATGTGACCTGGATGACATGGTTTTTTATTTTCTAGTGAACATGAGGCAGCAGTGCTGAATTCTCTCTTTGTAGGTAAACTTTGGCCACTGGGGTCTAAGTATCTAACTGTGTTGTCTGAAAAGCCATTTGGTCATTATCCACTTTCGTGGTGTTTTTTACTGCTGCACTGTGAGTTTGGTATTGGCTTCACGAAATACAAGGAGTTCTACTGGGACCCAGTGCTGGAGGATGTACTCTCACGTGTGGTGGGTTACTAAAATGCACCAGTGGGGCTTCAATCCCACATAGCTTTTCAACTTGACAATAGCAACCTGATTCTGGACATTGGCAGGAATCCTCTCCATATAATAAGATGCCTTTACATACAGTCTGCTGGCTGTACCATGTCAGTCACAAGTGATTTCTAAGCCAATGGCAGATCCACGTGGCCCCACCAGAAATGTTTTTTTCACAAACCTACACTCCACTGCTCTAGGCCCACTAGTCTGCAGGCTCCAACTTTCTGGCATCTATGTTCTACACTTTTTCCATGAAACCCAGTCAATCAAGGCACTGTCTGGTACAGTCATGATCAGCAACAGGACATCCAGAGGTTCTCCAGTGCAACCTGGTCATGGTAATTTCAAAAAATTCATGGTATTTATCTAGATATTTTTCAATAATGAAGTTGGAGGCACTGTGGGATTCAATTTATACAGGAACCATTAAAAGGTGAGGAATCTCATTTCAATGAAAGGTCTGGAGAACTCTCACAGGCAAGGCTTCCCAAAGAGTGGGCAAAAGGTCACATGAAGCCAGGCCCATTGAGGTCTACAATGTGAATTCCATGTGTGTTTTGACTCTCAACTATGGCTGACAATCTTTCAAAATAAAATCTTGTGATATCCTGGCTGAGATTCTCAGTGCTCTGTGGAAAGTCACCCTGGGCCTAGATCTCAGTTTCCAATGGCGAATCTCATGCTTGGCCTCCAAAAATCTCAACACAATTCACGGCAATACTTCTCTGAGCTCAGTTCCACAACTCAGTCTCTAAGGGGAATCACAACAGAGTTCAAGCCCAGGTGGACCCAGGCATCTCTTCCAATTGCCACACAAATGACGACAATTAAAACCAAAACACTCCCACAGGGCCCTCTTCTTCTTTTATATAGACACTAATCATAACCTCTAGCTGGAGGTTTCCATGAGGGGCACAGCCCAAGACAGTGTCAAAAATAATCTCATTTGCCCCTCATTTGCCTAAAGTCAGGGTGGCCTGGACAACATTCCTGTGAAACAGAAGTGATCATATAGGACTGCTGTTAATACTGCTCCACTTCTCAAATTTGAGGCCTACTGACTGTGGGGTATAGATTCTTTGTGTGAATTGGAGTCATGAGAAAACGCAAGCACCTATTGTCCAGCCTCTGCAGGGCTTTGAAGAACTCATTTGACACAAATGATCCCTATTCTCACTTGATGGAGGTCATTAATATTACAGAGGAAGGCGAGAGGCTTCATGTACAATGACTGATCTATTTTTCCATTTTGGTTTTGGATGCCCACATGGGATCTTTCTCTAGATACATCAGGTGCTGAAAATCTAAACCACAGGCTCACACAGGGCCAAGAGGCTGATTCAGACAAATCCCTTTCCAAAGCAATGAAGTAAAAAGCCACAGGTGATTCCCATTCATTTCCATTTGAAAACTCTTTTCTTCAGGCTTCACTAAGGTTTGGCCTGAGGCAAAGACCTTTCTGACATTCAGAGCAACAGAACAATAGGTAATCAAAAGCCCCCAAGCAGGGTTTCTCCTAGGAGACTTTCCTGGTTACTCTGATATGTGAGTTTTCTGAGATGCTCGCCATTCCCTTCAGCTATCCAGTACATGGCTATGTCACAGAGCTTGGAGGTGGTACGTATCTTGTACAAAAATACATGATACTAATCTTTAGAGTGGCCAGAATTCAGGAAAAAAAATGAGAACATAGGTAGATAGCAGGTGTTGCCCATGGATAAGGCAAGCCTCAGTCCATTCATTAATTGGGAAGGATGCATTCTGGGAAGTTTTCTACTAGACAGGACACACCCAATGAGCTATTTTCTTTTCTAATATCTACAAAGAAAAACACAGTGGGATACACAGACACAGAAACAGTCTCCTTGTCAAATGACTTACTAGAAACAGTCCACTCCATACCAAACAAACCTCCTTTTTTACCTATTCTCAGATCATGAGAAAAAACCACAAACACAAACCAACACCCACAAATGCACCTCCTTCTTCCAAGTAGGTCTGTGACTATCTGGAGTGTCCTCTGACTGGTAGGACATACGATGTAACCCAGAAATGGCCTTTCTGTCTCAGATCTGGTCTCCTTCGTCAAATCTGTGAATTTGTAAGGAGGCAGTGGTGAGCCAATTCCTATGCTCTCAGGAAAGACCCCTCTTCACAGCTTTCATGGTATTTGGCAACCCTTACATCAGTAGGTACCAAGAAAGACTGACTCTGTCCTTGGTAAATCCAAAGAAATGAGCCCACTGTGACTGCGACTGGGACTGGCTCAGGGTGCCTGGCTTCCTGGATCACAAAATTCAGAGACCTCCATCACCAAGGAAGTGAGGTGAGGTCACTACCTTCAGAAAATGAATGAGGTCACTGTCTTGGCCACCACTTTGTCCTAACAGTTTCTTCCTATTGTCTCCTGACATGGAGGCTGCCCTACTTCCTGTGATACTTTCACATGTTAGAATGGTATAGAAACCATAGTCACCTGGGAACAGCTCTCCACACAGGCCTAGTTTGGTCCATCTTCCCTACATTAAGAATAGAGAGGCTGACTCAGACACATCCTTTCATCCTGACCATGTTGTTTGCCATGGAATATGACTTTTGTTCTCTCAGGTCCTTCATAGCTGCCTGCATCTTCTCCAGGGATAATTTCTGCATGGATTTTGAGGTACTCAGCAGGTGGAAGATCTCCTAACTTCCTGTATTGTAATACCAACTTTGTCCCTGCTCTTCTGTAAAGTGAGATTGAGGGAATATTGTATGGTCAGGGTTAATAGCATGTTCGATTTGGGTTGGAAATCATTCTGCTGGATGAATAATTGTATTGGGAACCAGCGATATTTATAAGAATATAGAGGGAAAACATAAGTATGAAAACAGAAATCTAGGTAATATTTGAAGCCCAGAAGGATTTGGACCCTTGATTGGGATCCTTAGCTTGAGTTATGTTTTGCACCGAGGTCTCAGTTAAATTGATATACAATGGCATAAGACTCTGTACCTCAGATGATTAAATGTAGAAGAGAACATCCAGTCAAAAAGGGATTGTGTGTAGGATTAGGAAGATAGTCAGTAGGTTTAGGAGGAAGAGTGAGTCTAGGATTTGGACCCAATGTTCTTTAGCAATACGGTTTTGGTTAGAGAGTGAATATAAATGACACCATATGTGAAGAGTCAGGCACAATGATGAACTGGGGAAAATATGTAGGAAAGCAGACATCAATAGAGACATTAGGAAATCTGGCAAAGTATAACATGATAGGATTAGAGATTTTCAACAGGGTTGAGGTTGAATACATAACCTTAAGAAGAAATAAATTTGTAGTCACCAATAAGATTGACATTTGAGAGCATTAGGCAACCTGGACATGGATATATTTATAATCCATGTTCACATTCCATTGAGGCTTTGGTACAATCATAAGGGTGACCTTCGCATTTTGTGTCCAAAATATTACTGTGATAATATGTATATGAAGATCAGGTGACATGAGTATTTCTTCCACCATTTCTGGGGGAAATATTTTGAAAAGATATAAATTAGTACTGGGGATACTAATAGGCTTACCCTGTGTTCATGAATATAGAGATGATGCATTAATAGACCATAATGTGAATAAATTATATGACTGGTTCCAAATTTAAATAATGGATTGTATTGATATCTGAAAAAATAGAAGAAATCATTTATTGATATACATACATTCATTCCAACCACTTACATATCTAATGGTTATCTTAGGGTTACCGTTTATCATGAATAGTGAATGAGTTTTGCTTCAAAAATGATTATGGAATCGAAAATAATGTGTTTAGAAAGAAGTCTAGTGAAAAGACGAGTCAAGAAACATGGAGAAATATAAGTGTTCTGAAGGAGGAAGTGATTGAAAGTGAACCAAATGTTTATAAATTTGTGAATTTGTGAATGAAAGGATATATTTTATGATGTCTATAAACTGAAGAAATAATAACGTACAAGGTTTGAATAAAAATGAACTTTAATAAACACATCACATCCAATAGGAATCTACTTGCATTGATGTTAAACTTGGTCAGTTACTGTAGAAATATTACGATTTGTAAGCACCCTTCCCTGAAGTTAGTTTTCAGTACTAGGAAACAAATATGTATTTCAGTGGATGTATATTTCTGAGAATAAACTTGTTAAAAGTTGATTATAAATCCACATATATGAATATGAATGAATTCAGGCGGTGTATAAGAAGACACATATATTTCATATTTTGGTAAATCTGGAGAATATATATATATATAGACACACAAACACACACACATTATAATGTAGCAATATATATGCCAACTGAAATTCATCATGAAAAATAACTCATCCGCATATCCCAAAATATTCATTTTACTGAACAGTAATATATGTATAGTGTTGTTCATCTAGGAAGCTCACTCATGGGTTGAATTTTCTGTTAAAACAGCGTTTAGGAGGAGTGATCTCTTCTCACAATTTGTATCTGCCAATTCAGCCACCTCACAAGAATGTACATGTGAAACCAGGTAGGATTCTATTTGTGCATATAAAAATACATTTGCTTAATAGGCTACAGAGAAAGAGAGACAGGAATTCACATTTTTCTTAACTTTAAAAACACATGGAAAATTATTTCAACAAATAATTGACTAGATTTATAACTCCTACCTTATATCATGCAAAAGGTAAGTCCAACTATACACCATGCTTCCTCTGAAATGCTTGTATTTCTATTCTGTTTGGGTTATTTTTCTCCATTATATTAGGATTAGTAGTCAGAGTTTAGTAGGGTATGGGTTAGTGTCAGGGATTCAGTATTTCAAACAGAAAATTGTAAAATGAATCCAATGTTTATGCAAATATGTGCTAAACAAAATCTTCTCTCTCTCATCCAGAACAATGACTTGACATTCCCTTCGCCACAAGTAAGTCAGAATTAGAGGAGAAGAGTTAGAAAATCTGTGAATATATATTTAGAATGGAAAATGCTCAGGAATTCACAACCTTGGAGTTGATAGAGCAGTTTCCAAAAGTAAGTGACATGGTAAACACTCCACAAACATGGAGATCTGCTGGCCTAAACACTTCTTGAGAAATTGCCTCTGAGCTTGGGCACTTGAAATATATGTTGTTTTCAGGAGCTTTAACTTCCGATGTAGTGAGACCATCAAAGCTAGGTCTGCATCTATGTGACCAGGAGGACATGGTTTCTTATTTTCCAATGACCATGAGGCAGCAGTGCTAAATTCTCTCTTTGTAGCTAAATTGTGGCCACTGGGGCTAAGTGTCTCCCCATGTGGACTGTGAAGCCATTTGGTCATCCTCGACTTTTCGTTTTGTTTCTTGCTGCTGCACTGGGAGTTTGGTATTTGCTTCACAAAATACAAGGAGTTCAAGTGGGACACAGTGCTGGAGGGAGTTCTGTCACGTGTGGTGGGTCAGTGTCTGCATGAGAATGCACCAACTAGGCTTCTATCCCACATAGCTTGCCCCTTGACCATAGCAACCTGATTCTAAACATTGCCGTGAAAAGTCTCCATATAACAAGATGCCTTTATATAGAAGGGTCTGCTGGCTGCACCGTGTCTGTCTCAAGGCATTTGAAAGTCAATGGCAGATCCACATGGCCCCACCAGAGATGTTTTATCACACACCTGCACACCACTGCTCTAGGCCCACTACTCAGCAGGCTCCAACTTACTGGCATCTCTGTTCTACACGATTTTCATGATACCTAGTCAATCAAGGCACTGTCTGGTATACTCATGATCAGCAACAGGACATCCAATGGTTCTCCAGTGCCACCTGGTCATGAGAATTTCTAAAATTTTATGGTATTTATCTAACTATTTTTCACAGATGAAATTGTTGGTACTGTGGGTTTCAATTCATTCAGGATCCATTAAATGTTGAGGAAGCTCATTTTAATGAAGGATCTGGAGATCTCTCAGAGGCAAGGCTTCCCAAAGAGTGGCCAAATTGTCACATGAAGCCAGGCCCATTGAGGTCTACAATGTGAGGTCATGTGTGTTTTGACTCTCAACGATGGCTGCCAAGTCTTTCAGAATAAAACCTGTGATATCCTAGCTGAGATTCCCAGTGCTCTCTGGAAAGCCTCCCTGGGCCTAGACCTCAGTTTCCAAGGGCGACTCTCATGTGTGGCCTCCTGAAATCCCAACAACATTCATGGCAATACTTCTCTGAAGTTAGTTCCAAATCTCATTCTCTAAGGGGAATCACATCAGAGTTCAAGCCCAGGTGGACCCAGTCATCTCTTCCAACTACCACACAAATGACCACAATTAAAACCAAAACACTCCCACATGGTTCTCATCTTCTTCCATATAGACACACATCATAACCTGTGGATGGAGTTTTCCATGAGGGGCACAGCCAAACCAGTGCCCAAAATAAGCTCCCTTGCCCCTCATTTGCCTAACGTCAGGGTGGATTGGACATGCTTCCTGTGAACCAGGAGTGATCAAATAGGCCTGCCGTAAATGCTCCACTTCTCCACTTTGAGGCCTTCTTACTGTGGGGATTATATTCTTCTTTTTCTAAATTTTTTTGGAAATTTAATTGGAAAGTTAAAATAATTGTTTTGCAGAATGTTAAATTTCTAATGGCAAAGCCTTCACCTTGTTTGTGAAGGAAACCTTGATGCCTTGCCAATCTGGTAACATGGAGACACTCAGAATTTTCTTTTACATGCTACATGGATGAATGGCTACAGCTCATAGTTTTTTAAAACTGAAAGGAAGATACCAGCAAGTAAGATAACAAATAAAAGACAATTTTATTAAAAAATAAAGTTGTTAAATGACTCAAATATTGGAAATTCAATTCTTTTTATTTTTGGTTGTTCAAAACATTATAAAACTCATGATATATCATCTTTCATACATTTGACTCAATTGGGTTATGAACTCCCATTTTTACCCCAAATACAAATCGCAGAATCACATCAGTTACACACTCACGTTTTTACATAATAGCATACTAGTTATTGTTGTATTCTGCTACCTTTCCTATCCCCTACTATTCCACCTCCCCTCCCATCTTCCCTCTCTACCTCATCTGCTGTTGTTTAATTCTCTCCCTTGTTTTCCCCTCTTTAGCCTCACAACCTCTTATATGTAATTTTGTGTAACATTGAGTAGTCTCCTACCATTTCCATATGCTTTTCCTTCTCTCTCCCTTTCTCTCCCCCCACTCATCTCTGTTTAGTTTTAATATTTTTCTCATGTTCTTCCTCCCTGTTCTCTTCTTATTTGCTCTCTCTATATAAAAGGAAACATTTGGCATTTGTTTTTTAAGGATTGGATAGATTCACTTAGCATAATCTATTCTAATGCCATTCATTTCCCTGCAAATTCTATGATTTTGTCATTTTTCAGTGCTGTGTAATACTCAATTGTGTATAGATGCCACATTTTTATTATCCATTCGTCTATTGAAGGGCATCTAGGTTGGTTCCAAAGTCTAGCTATTGTGAATTGTGCCGCTATGATCATCGATGTGGCAGTATCCTTATACTGCTCTCTATTAACATCCTCAGGGAAGAGTCTGAGAAGGGCGATATCTCGGTCAAATGGTGGTTCCATTCCCAGCTTTCCCATGAATCTCCATACTGCTTTCCATATTGTACTCACCAATTTGCAGTCCCACAAGCAGTGTACAAGTGTACCCTTTACCCCACATCCTCACCAACACTTATTGTTGTTCGACGTCATAATGGCTGCCAATCTTACTGGAGTGAGATGGTATCTTAGGGTGGTTTTGATTGCATTTCTCTGACTGCTAGAGATGGTGAGCATTTTTTCATGTACTTGTTGATTGATTGTATGTCCTCCTCTGTGAAGTGTCTGTTAAGATCCTTGGCCCATTTGTTGATTGGGTTATTTGTTATCTCATTGTTTAATTTTTTTGAGTTCTTTGTATATTCTAGATATTAGGGCTCTATCTGAAGTGTAAGGGGTAAAAATTTGTTCCAAGGATGTAGGCTCTCTATTTACCTCTCTTATTTTTTCTCTTGCTGAGAAAGATCTCTTTAGATTAAGTAAGTCCCATTTGTTTATTCTTTTTATTAACTCTTGGGCTATGGGTTTCCTATTAAGGAATTTGGAGCCCAACCCCACAGTATGTACATCGTCGCCAACTTTTTCTTCTATCAGACACAGTGTCTCTGATTTTATATCTGGCTCCTTGATCCATTTTGAGTTAACTTTTGTGCATTGTGAGAGAAAGGGATTCAGTTTCATTTTGTTGCATATGAATTTCCAGTTGTCCCTGCACCATTTGTTGAATATGCTATCCTTCTTCCATTGCATGCTTTTAGGCCCTTTTTCAAATATAAGAAAGTTGTAATTTTGTGGATTTGTCTCTGTGTCCTCTATTCTGTACCATTGGTCCATCTGCCTGTTTTGATACCAGTACCACACTGTTTTTGTTACTATTGCTTTGTAGTACAGTTTGAACTCTGGATTCACACTTCCTGCTTAGAATTGCTTTCGCTATTCTGGGTCTTTTGTTTTTCCATATGAAATTCATGATTACTTTATTTATTTCTACAAGAAATGCCATTGGGTTTTTGATTGGCATCGCATTAAACCTGTAGAGAACTTTGGGTAATATCGCCATTTTGATGATGTTATTTCTGCCTATCCATGTACAGGGCATACTTTTCCATCCTCTAACATCTTCTTCTATCTCTCTCTTTAGGGTTCTGTAGATTTCATTGCATAAATCTTTCACCTCTTTGGTTAGGTTGATTCCCAAGTTTTTTATTTTCTTTGAGTATACTGTAAAAGGAGTGGTTTTCCTCATTTAAATTTCAGAAGTTTTGTTGCTGATATACAGGAATGCCTTAGATTTATGCGTGTTGATTTTATATCCTGCCACTTTGCTGAATTCATTTACTAACTCTAGCAGACCCTTTTGGGTCTGTTAAATATATTATCATGTCATCCAAAAATAGCGATAATTTAAGTTCTTCTTTTCCTATTTTTAAGTCTTTAATTTCTTTTGTCTGTCTAATTGCTCTGGCTAGTATTTCAAGAACTAAATCGAATAGAAGTGGTGATAGATGGCATCCCTGTCTTGTTCCAGATTTTAAAGGGAATGCCTTCAGTTTTTCTCCATTTACAATGATGCTAGCCTGAGGTTTAGCATATATAGCTTTTACAATGTTGAGGTAAGTTCCTGTTATTCCTAGTTTTTATAGATTTTTAAACATAAAGGGATGCTGTACTTTGTAGAATGCTTTTTCTGCATCTATCGAGATGATCATATGGTTCTTCTCTTTAAGTCTATTGATGTGGTGAATAGTATTTATTGATTTCCGTATATTGAACCAGCCTTGCATCCCTGGGATGAATCCCTCTTGATCATGATGCACAATTTTTTTATGTGCTTTTGTATTTGATTTGCCAGGATTTTATTGAGAATTTTTGCATCCAAGTTTATTAGAGATATTGGTCTGTAGTTTTCTTTCTTTGAAGTGTCTTTGTCTGGTTTTGGGATCAGGGTGATGTTGGCCTCATAGAATGAATTTGGAAGAACTCCTTCTTTTTCTATTTTTTGAAATAGCTTGAAAAGTATTGGTATTAATTCATCTTTGAACGTTTTGTAGAACTCTGCTGTATAACCATCTGGTCCAGGGTTTTTTTTGGTAGGTAGTCTTTTGAAGGTTTCTTCTATTTCTTCCTTTGTTATTGGTCTATTTAAATTTTGTGTGTCTTCCGGACTCAATCTGGGCAGATCATATGACATAAGAAATTTATCGATATCTTCATTATCTTCTGTTTTATTGGAATATAGGGTTTCAAAATACTTTCGAATTATCTTCTGTATTTCTGTAGTGTCTGTTGTGATATTGCCTTTTTTATCCCATATGTTAGTAATTTGAGTTCTCTCTCTGCTTCTCTTCATTAGCATGGCTAAGGGCCTGTCGATTTAATTTATTTTCAAAGAACCAACTTTTATTTGTTCAATTTTTTTGTTTCAATTTTGTTGATTTCTCCTCTAATTTTAATTATTTCTTGTCTTCTACTACATTTGTTGTTTTGCTCTTTTTTTTCTAGGTTTTTGAGATGTAGTGTGAGATCATTTATTTGTTGTTTTTTTCTTTTTTTGAGGAAAGAATTCCAAGAAATGAATTTCCCTCTTAAAACTGCTTTCATTGTTTCCCACAGAATCCGGAATGTTGTGTCTGTATTTTCATTTGTATCTAAGAGATTTTTTTATCTCCTCCTTTATGTCTTCTGTAACCCATTGATTATTCAGTAACATATTGTTCATTTTCCATGTGATGTAGAATTTTTCCTTCCTTCTTCAATCATTAATTTCAAGTTTCATTCCATTATGATCAGATATGGTGCATGGTATTATCTCCATACTTTTATATTTACTAAGAGTTTCCATATGGCATAATATATGGTCTATATTTGAGTAGGACCAATGTGCTGCTGAGAAGAACATGTATCCACTTTATGATGTTTGATATATTCTATATATGTTGGTTAAGTCTAGGTTATTGATTGTGCTATTGAATTCTATAGTTTCTTAATTCAGATTTTCTCTAGAGGATCTGTCCAATGGCGAGGGTTGTGTGCTGAAGTCACCCGTAATTATTGTGCTATAGCCTATATGACTCTTGAACTTGAGGAGAGTTTGTTTTATGACTTGGCACCACCATTGTTTGGTGCATACAAATTGATAATTGTTATGTCTTGTTGGTGAATGTAGCCTCTTAACAGTATATAGTGTCCTTCTTTATCACTTTTGATTAACTTAGGTTTTAAGTTGATTTTATTCAATATGAGTATGGCCACTCCTTCTTGCTTCTGAGGGCCAACAATGGCTGCGAAGTCTTTCAGAATAAAATCATGTGATTTCCTGGCTGAGATTCCCATTGCTCTGTGGAAAGCCACCTTGGGCCTAGATCTCAGTTTGAAAGGGTGACAATCATGCGTGGCCTCCTAAAAACCAACACAATTCATATCAATACTTCTATGAGGTACGTTCCAGAACTCAGGCTCTAAGGGGAATCACACCAGAGTTCAAGCCCAGGTGGACCAAGTCATGTCTTCCAACCCCCACACAAATGACCACAATTAAAACAAAAAAACTACCACATGGCCCTCATCTTCGTCCATAAAGACCCTCATCAAAAGTTCTGGATGGAAGTTTCCATGAGGGTTGCAACTAAAGACAGTTTTCAGAATAAGCTCCCTTGCCTCTAATTTCCCTAAAGTCAGGGTGGCCTGGACACCCTTCCTGTGAACCAGGAGTGATCAAAAAGGCCTGCCATTAATTCCGCTTTGTTTCTATAATTTGAGGCTTACTGAATGTCAGGTATAGATTTTTTATGTGATTTGGAGTCATGAGAAAATCCAAGCACATCTGGAGAGCATTCAAGAATTCATTTGACAAAGAGGATCCCTAATCTCACTTGAAGGGGGTCAGGAACCTAACAGAGAAAGGCAAGAATCCTCATCCACAATGACTGATCTTTTTGCCATTTTGGTTTTGAATGCACACATGGGATCTTTCTTTAGATCCATCAGGTGCAGAGAATCGAAGTCACAGCCTCACACAGGGCCAAGAGGCAGATTCAGACAAATCCCTTTCCAAAGCAATTAAGCAAAGAGCCACAGGTGATGCCCATTTATTTCCATTTGAAATTTTTTTCTTCAGGCTTCACAAAGGGGTGGCCTGAGGCAAAGACCTTCCTGACATTCAGGGCAACAGAACCTTGATTGGTATACTGAGCTTGAATTATGTTCTGCACCGAGGTCTCAGATAAATCGATATACAATGGCATAGGACCGTGTACCTCGGATGATTGAATGTAGAAGAGAACATCCAGTCAAAAAGGGATAGTCTGTAGGATTAGGAAGATAGTCAGTAGGTTTAGGAAGAAGAGTGAGACTAGGAGTTGGACCAAAAGTTCTTTAGCAATAGGGTTTCAGTTAGAGAGTGAATGTAAATGTCAGCACATCTGAAGAGAAAGTCACAATGATGAACAGGGAAAAATATGTAGGAAAGCAGATATCAATAGAAAGATTAGGAAATCAGGCAAAGTATAAAGTGAGTGATAGGATTAGACATTTTCAACAGGCTTGAGGTTGAATATATAATCTTAGGAAAAAACAAATATGTAGTAATCAATAGGATTGACATTTGAGAGCATTAGGCACCCTGGACATGGATGTTTTTAGTAATCCATGGTCACTTTCCATTTAGGCTTTGGTACAATCATATGTGTGACCTTTGCATTTTGTGTCCAGAATACTACCGTGATAAAATTTATATGTTGATAAGGTGACATGAGTATTTCTTCCACCATTATGGGGAGTAATATTCTGGAAACTTATAAATTAGTACTGGTGATACAAATAGGTGTACCTTGTGTTGATCATTATTGAGATGTTGCATGAATAGACCAGATTGTGAATAAAGTATATAACTGGTTCCAACTTTAAATAATGGATTGAGTTTGCATCTGAAAATGTATTGGAAATCTTATATTGATATATATACAATCATTCCAACCAGTTATATATGTAATGGTAATATTAGGGTTACGGTTTATCGTGAAGAGTGAGTATTGCTTCAAAAATGATTATGGAATCAAAAATAATGTGTTTAGAAAGAAGTCTAGTGAAAAGACCAGTAAAGAAACATGGAGGAATACATGTGTTCTGAAGTAGTAAGTAAATGAGAGTGAACCAAATGCCTATAATTTTGTGAAGTTGTGGGTGAAAAAATATATCCTATGATGTCCATATACTGAAAAAATAGTAATGTACCAGTGTTGAGTAAAAATGAACTTCAAAATACACATCATGTCCCATAGCAATCTACTTGCATTGATGTTAAACTGGGTCAGGTACTGTAGAAATATTAGGATTTGTATGCACCACCTACTGAACTTAGTATTCAGTAGTAGGAAACCAATATGTATTACAGGTGTATAAATATTGCTGAAAATAATCTTGTAAAAAGTGGATTTTGAACCCACATACATGAATATAAATGAATTTAGGGAGTGTATAATATGACACATATTTTTTATATTTTTTTAAAATCTGGAGAATATATATACATATATATATATAATATATATATATATATATATATAATATATACATATATAATATATATATATGTATATATATACACATATATATTTTTTTTCCAGATTTAAAAAAAATACATACACTCACACACACACACACACACACATTAATATTTAGCAATATATATGCCAATCGAAATTCATCATGAAATATAATTCATCCACATATCCAAAAATATTCATTTTACTGAACATGGATTTATGTATAGTGTTTTTCACTAGGAAGCTCACCCATAGGTTGAATTTTCAGTCCCATCATTATTTAGGGAGAGTCATCTGTTCTCACAATTTTATATTCCAAAATCAGGGAGCTCACAAGATTGTCCGTGTGATACCAGGTAGGATATTATATATATATGTATAAAAAAATACATGTGCTGAATAGGATACAGAGAAAGGGAGACAGGAATTTATATATGTGATAATTTTAAAAAATCATGGAGAAATATTACAATGAAAAGTTGACTAGATTTTAAAAACATACTCTTGATAATGCAGAAGGCAAATAGAAGTATACACCATGCTTCCTATGAAAGGCCTGTATTTCTATTCGGTTAGGTTTCTTTCTCTCCATGATATTAGGATTAGTAGTCAGAGTCTAGTAGGGTATGGGTTAGTGTCAGGGATTCAGTATTTCAAATGGAAAAAAGGAAAATGAATCTAATGTGTATGCAAAAATGTGATACACAAAAATCTTCCCTCTCTCATCCAGAACAATGTCTTGACATAACCATCGCTAAAAGTAAGACACAATTAGAGGAGAGGAGTTAGAAAATCTGAATATATATGTGGAATGGAAAATGCTCAGGAGTTCACAACACTGGAGGTGGTAGAACAGTTTCCAAAAGTAAGGGAGAGGGTAAACAATCCAGAAACATGGAGCAGTGCTGGCCTTGAGACTTCTTGAGAAACTTCCTCTGAGGTTGGGAACAAGAAATATATGTAATTGTTAGGAGATTTAGCTTCGTTTGTAGTGACACCATGAAATCTGGGTCTGCATCTCTATGACCTGGAGCACATGGTCCTTATTTTCTAATGAACATGAGGGAGCAGTTCTGAATTCTCTCTTTGTAGGTAAACTGTGGCCACTGGGAGCTAAGTGTCTTTCCGTGTGGACTGTGAAGCCATTTGGTGATCCTCCACTTTCCAGGGTGTTTCTTACTGCTGCACTGGGAGTTTGGTATTTGCTTCACGAAATACAAGGAGTTCAACTGGGACAAAATGCTGAAGGGAGTTCTGTCATGTGTGGTTGGTCAGGGACGCAAAGAGAATGTACGAACCAGGCTTCTATCCTACATAGCTTTCACCTTGACTATAGCAACCTGATTCTGAACATTGCCCTGAAACCTCTCCATATGACAAGATGCCTTTACATATAAAGGTCTCCTGCCTGCACCATGTCAGTCGCAAGTCTTTCGAAGCCAATGGAAGATCCAGGTGGTCCTACCAAAAATATTTATTTACACACCTACAGTCCACTTCTCTAGGCCCACTACTCATTAGGCTCCAAATTACTGGCATCTCTGTTCTACACCATTTTCACGAAAACCAGTCAATCAAGGCACTCTTTGGTACACTCATGATCAGCAACAGGAAATCCAAAGTTTATCCAGTGCCACCTGGTCATGGGAATTTCAAAAATTTTATTGTATGAATCTAGTCATTTTTCAAAAATGAAGTTAGAGGCACTGTGGGTTTCAATTAATTCAGGAACCATTAAATGGTGAGGAAGCTCATTTCAATGAAAGCTCTGGAGAACACTCACAGAAAAGCCTTCCAAAAGACTGGCCAAAAGGTCACATGAATCCAGACACATTGAGGTGTACAATGTGAGGTCCATATGTGTTTGGACTCTCAACTAGGGCTGCCAAGTCTTTAAGAATTAAATCATGTGATATCCTGGCTCAGAATCCCCGAGCTCTGTGGAAAGCCATCCTGGGCCTAGATCTCAATTTCCAAAGGCGATTCTCACGTGTGGCCTAGTAAAATCCCAAGAGAACTCACGACAATACTTCTCTGAGGTCAGATCCAGAACTCATTCTTTAAGGGGAATCACACCAGAGTTCAAGCCCAGGTGATCCGAGTCATCTTTTCCAACTACCACACAAATTACCACAATTAAAACAAGAACACTCCCATATGGCCCTCATCTTCTTTCATATTGACACTCATCATAATTTTGCTGGAGGTTTCCATGAGGGGAGCAGACCAAGACAGTGTTCAAAATAAGCTCCTTTGACCCTCATTTGCCTATAGTAAAGGTGGCCTGGACACCCATCCTGTGAACCAGGAGTGATCAAATAGGCCTGCCATTAATACCGCTCCAATTCTCCAATTTGAGGCCTACTGACTGTTTGGTTTAGATTCTTTATGTGAATTTTAGTCATGAAATAACCAAGCACCTATGGGCTAGCCTCTGCAGGTTTTGAAGAACTCATTTGACCCAAAGGATCCCTATTTTCACTTGATGGAGTTCAGGAACCTTACAGAGGAAGTCGAGAGACTTCATCCCAATGGCTGCTCTTTCTGCCATTTTTCCTTTGGATGCAAACATGGGAACTTTCTTTAGATCCACAGGTGCTGAGAATCTAAGCCTCAGCCACACACAGGGCCAGGGGGCTGATTCAGTCACATCCCTTTTCAAAGCACTTAAGAAAAGAGCCACAGGTATGCCCAATCATTTCCATTTGGAAACTGTTTTCTTCAGGCTTCACAAAGGGGTGGCCAGATACAAAGAACTTCCTGACATTCAGGGCAACAGAACAATAGGTAAGCAAAAGGCCCAAAGCAGGGTTTCTCCTCTGAGACTGTCCTCGTCACACTGATATCTGAGTTTTCTGAGATGCTCGCCATCACCTACAGCTATCCAGTACATGGCTATGTCACAGAGCTTGGAGGTGGTACATATCTTGGACACAAAACCATGGGCCTATTCTTGAAATTGGCCGGAATTCAGGACAAAAATAGAAACTTAGGAAGGTAGCAGGTGTTGCTCATCGATAAGGCAAGCTACAGTCCATTCATAAACGGTTCAATATGAATGCTGAGAAGCTTTCTACTAGACACGACACATCCATTGATGAATTCTCTTTTCTAATGTCTACAACCACGGAAACAGTGGAATACACAGACATAGAAACACTCGCCCTGTGAAAAGACTTACTAGAAACAGTCCACTTCAAATGAAACAAACCGACTGTCCTACCTATTCTCAGAAAATGAGACAAAACCACAAACCCACAACCACACCCACAAAGGCACCTCCTTCCCCTAAGTAGGTCTTTGACTATCCGGAGTGTCCTCTGACTTGTAGGCCATAATACGTTCCCCCGAAATGGCCTGTCCTGTCTCAGATCTGGTCTCCTTGGCAAACTCTGTGAACTTCTCAGGAGCCAACGGTGAGCCACTAACGACTTTCTCAAGAAAAGCCCCGCTTCCGAGCTTTCCTGGCATTTGGCCTTCTCACGTCTGAAGGTACCAAGAAAGACTGACTGCATTTAGTAAATCCAAACAAGTGAGACCATAGGGACTGGGACTTGGACTGGCTATGGGTGCCTGGCTTCCTGGATCCAAAGTTCAGAGAGTTCCATCACCATGGAAGTGAGGTGAGGTCACTTCCTTCCTGAACTGAATGAGGTCCCTGTCTTGGCAACCACTTTGTCTTAACTGTTACTTCCAAGGGTCCCATGAGATTGAGGCTGCCCCTACTTCCTGTGACACTTTCACAAGTTAGAATGGTATATCAACCATAGGCACCCAGGAATAGATCTCCACACAGGCCTGTTTTGGTCCATGTTCTCTACATTAAGAAGAGAATCTGATTCAGACACAACCTTTTATCCTGACTGGGTTGTTTGCCATGGAAGATGACTTTTGGTCTCTCAGGTCCTTCATAGCTGCCTACATCTTCTCCAGGGATCATTTCTGCATGGGCCTTTGAGGTTATCAGCAGGTGGAAGTTTCCCTACATTTCTGTATTGTAAAATCAACTCTTTCCCTGCTGTTCTATAAAGTTAGATTGAGGGAATAGTGTATGATTATGGTTAAAAACATGTTTGATTTGGGTTAGAAATCATTGTGCTGGATGAATAATGGTATTGGGAACCTGCTATGTGTATAAGAATATATAGGTGTAATATATGTATGAAAAAAGAAATCTAAGTATGATTTGAAGGCCAGAAGGGCATTGGGCCCTTGATTGGGATACGCAGCATTGAATTACGTTCTGCAGAGATGTCTCAGATAAATTGATATACAATGGCATAGGACCTTGTACTTTGCATGAATTAATGTAGAAGGAACATCCAGTCAAAAAAGGATAGTCGGTAGTGAAAGGTTAATAAAATAGGTACTTGCTATTTCCTGTTTTTCTGTATGCTTAAAAAAACACTGTTGAAATCTTGAGAAATGTTTGCTAATCTTGTTCTAGAATGTACTGTTCCCAACTGCCAAACTGCAGAATGTACTGCCTCACTCGGTGTCACACGAACCGCCCACTCACCCTTACACATCAGTAAACTTCCCTCCCTTCCATCTCCAAGGAATGTATGTAAGCTCTGCATAAGCTGTTCTCAGAGCTCTCTGATCTATTTAAGTTAGCTGTGAGCCCCAGCAAGCTGGACGCAAAATAACCCTTTGCTGTTGCATGAGACAGTCTCTTGGTAGTCTCTTCCTCCAACACTCACCTGACCTTTACATATTGATGTTCCACCGAGTTCCGGCAGTGGCGGATGAGAGACCCCAACGGGCTCCTCTCGGAGCAAGTAAGGCGCCTCTTTCTGGTTTCAGGTGTCATGTTAGGGCTTGGCAAAATTGCTGGCGATGAAGAGCCTGGGGTCTCTCCGACGGTGGCTGAGAGACGTGTCACAGAGACATAGGGCACCTCCCTGGGGGACCCCAAAGAGGACTCGGAGAATCAAGGAACAATTGCTTCATCGACTCAGTGATATTTTGTTTTAGATTCGGTATTGCCATCCTATCGGGTTTTGCTGGCTACGCATTCCTGGTCTCAGTGTTGGATGTCCATTGCCTGTCTTTATGGTCTTGTCTTATCTGTGTCATGTGTCTTTGCTTTTACTGTTTGTGTACCTTTCATTATGGGACAGAGCACTTCAATACCTCTGTACCTGACCCTTGATCACTGAACCAAAGTCCGCTTAAGGGCTCAGAATCTTTCTTTTTTTAGTAAAACGCTGGACCTGGCAGACTCTCTGTGCCTCAGAATGGCCCATCTTTGGAGTCGTATGGCCCCAAGAAAGATCTTTCTACTTCCCACTAATTTATAAAGTCAGAGATATTGTCTTTCAGCCAGGGCCACATAGCCATCCTGATCAACAGCCATATATCTTAACTTTTCAGGACCTCTGCAAATCTCCTCCTCCATGGGTGAAGCCTTTCCTTGCCCATGCCTCTGCTCATACTCCTTCCCACATGATCTCTCAAACCCTCACCTCTTCCTCCTCCTCCACCCTCTGTTTTCCCTGAGTCACAAGATTTGACTCTACTGGACTCTTCCTCCTCTCCTTATCCCCTGCCCTCGTCCCCTAACACACAACACACTCTAAGTGATTCCCCTGCTGCTGACTAAGCCTCTCTACCATTGGAGGAAGCTAAGCTGATAATAGGATCTGATAATGGACCGATGTTCATGGCCCAGGTAAGTCAGGGGTTAGCCAGGAACCTGGGGATTAATTGGAAGTTATATTGTGCTTATAGACCCCAGAGTTCAGGACAAGTAGAAAGAATGAATAGAACCATTGAAGAGACCTTAACGAAATTAAGCTTAGAGACCAGCATAAAAGATTGGACTGTGCTACTGACTTATGCAATGTTTCATGCAAGAAAAAATCCTTCTGGTTCTTTGAGTAGCCTTACCCCCTGAGAAGTTCTCTATGGTGGCCCTCGTCCAGTAAGGGTCCTAAGCCCAACTGTAAGACCTAAGGATCCTTTCCACACCCTCTTGCTTGACAGACTTAAAGCTCTTGAAAGAACTCAGTGATACCTGTGAAAATAGCTGCCCACTGCGTAACAAACTGTGTACCAGGGGATTCCACATCCATATCAAATAAGAGACTTCATGCATGTAAGATGACATCAGGTGTCATCCCTGGAACCCAGCTGTAAAGGACCATACCAGGTGCTACTTATAACACCTACAGTGGTAAAGGTATACAGAATCACTTCTTGAATCCATGCCTCTCATCTCAAGCCTGCTCCCTGTCCAGAATCTTTCTGGAAACTGGAAAAGACTGGTAACAGTTTCAAATTGTGTATTCGCCATGTGGATAAGGTTATATACTCTCCCCTTGGCCACAAGTAGTCCTAACCCTCATCAGCCTTTTAAGCAGCGATGGCTGATCACAAATCCTACTGGAAAAGTGTATAATCGATCTCACATACATCCCCCTTAGGGACCTGGTGGCCATCTCTCCACCCAGACATTTGTCAGCTGGCCATAGGTTTTTTCTATTGGGATATCCCTGATGAAGAAAATCCCACTAAAATACCATTAAATCCCTTGTGTACCATAGATAATGGAAACAAACATTATGGATGTAGGGACACGCGAGCCAGATGCAGGTTGGCTATCCTAGATTACTTGTTTGCCCGGGAAACTATCAAAGCCACAAACAGTAACGGCTGTGTGGGGGAAAAACCGACTTCTTCAGTATGTCATGGAGATGTGAGCATACAGAGGCTGCCTGATGGAACCCAATACTTCATCAAATTCAGTACACAGCATTGGCCATATTACCAAGTAGACAACAGAAAAAGGATGGCACCCAGAGGGGTCTCTAGATCCTCAAATTTTGCGTGACCTTTTTAACTTCTGCAAGTGCTCAAAAGGGTGAAAGGAGATTCCCCTATGTGGAAGCCCTTTCCCTCCTTCACTCACATCCTGAACTATGCTTCTCCAATAGATTTTTATCCTCAGCCTTCTGCTCCAGACTCTCTGCTGTCACTCCCACCTCAGCAACGTGATTTCTCCCCTCCAATTACTAGATCAGAATCCCAAACCTCCACCAGTTCTCAGACAATTGCCCGCTTGTGAGGTAGCAGGTACTGAGGTACCCCTCCACCCACTCACTCCTCTCTCTTCCCTTCAGTGCCCACACCGGGTCCCACCAGGTCCTCTTTCCAGCTAACCCAAAGCTCAAACGAGCTGAGGAGAGCTCTCAGACCCTTATCCAAGATGTAATATAAATGGCCATTAAAGTTGCTTTGTCATCACTGAAAACAGGTTACTAAAATTTAAAGTCCCTCACAGGATTTTGGGATACTCACTCCCGTTTTCTGCTCTTCTCTACCTGTTCTACTGCTCAAGTTTTTTGCTAGGAAATTCCCAAACACCTTTCCAATTATTCTTTTACATCTCTCTTTTTCCTCATTCTCAGATCCTCGGTGCTTCTCTCAGTCCCACCTTCCCCGTATTCCCCCTCTGTACCAGGCCCACAGAAAAGTCTTAAATGTCCTTCTCCAGAAGTCTTCACCGTGGCTGACTTTAGAACTTTCAGCATAGAGTTTCTATAAAGAGTTCAATGTAGATAAACTTTCTCTTTTTGTATTGCCCTGTTATACTTGGCCACTGGCTAAAAAACTCAGTACTTCTAAGCTAGACAACCCCTAACTAGTTTTTCACAAAATATGTGAACAAGTCCTCTGGCCTTCAGCTGGGGCTTCACAGAAATGGCCACATTTCTAAGATAAAGAAATTACCAACTGGGCTCCGTTGTAACAGCTGGCAGGGGGAAAATAAGAAAGGGAATAAAAAGCTCTCCTCCTCCCAGGTGTCCTTGAAAATTTAACTTGCCCAGAACAGAGGAAAAATCAGAAACATATACTGCTTTTTTGAACTTCTGCAGACTGTAAACTTCTGAGCCCCATCCCTTATATGTTGGGTACACAATTCTGAAACTACCTAAACTTGAGTTTCAGGGGACTAATTGATTACAACAGAAGCAATGCCCTCTGAATCCAGTTGCAACAATATAGGACTGTTTCCCTGTCTTCAGTGCTATCTTAGGTGCCTTGCCTTGTCTGTCCCTACAACAGCATAATTCTATATACTTAAACATTGTTTATGTTTTCATGAAATGGTCAACAGATGTGATTATTTTGAAATGTTGCAGATGTTTCCCAGAAAGCTCTATCATGACGCAGGTTCGTTTGAAGATCAAATAGGGGGGGCATACAACCGGTTCCACTGGGAACTTGTATCCCTCACTTTAGCCATCCTATTAGGAATAGGAGTTGCTGCACGGGTGGGCACAGGAACCACTGCCATTGTCCATGGGACACAACAAATGACCCAATTAGAAGAAGCAATAGAGCAAAACTAAGATATTAGAAACCTCCATCAGAGCTTTGCATGAATCTTTAACCTCTCTCTCTGAAGTTGTTTTAAAGAACAGTTGAGGGTTGGACCTCCTCTTCATTAGAGAAGGGGGCCTTTGTGCTGCATTGAGGGAAGGATGTTGTTTTTATGCTGACCATACTGGAGTTGTAATAAAATCTATGAGTAAATTTAAAAGACACCTTGAAGAGCATCAACAAGAGAGAGAGGCCCAAAAAGGGTGGCTTGAGTCTTGGTTCACACACTCCTCCTGGTTAACTACGTTTTTATCAACCCTGGCCGGTCCAATAATAATCCTCATATTATTGCTAACTATAAAATCCTGTTTGCTCAACCGTGTAATTTCTTTTCTCCAGGCTCAAATTGGACGAGTTAAACTTATGGTAATACCCCACTAGCAGACATAGAATGTGACACCCTCCAATGATCATTTTTATGATTAAAAGTAGCCAGAAGAAGAAGTGGGGAATTAAAGTTTAATAAAATAGGTACTTGTCACTTCTGGTTTTTCTGTATGCTTAACAAAACACTATTGAAATCTTGAGAAATGATTGCAAATCTTGTTCCCAGAATGTTCTGTCCCCAACTGCCCAACTGCAGAATGTACTCCCTCACCCAGGTGAATGCAAACCACCCTCTCACCCTGACCCATCAATAAAATTCCCTCCCTGCCCTCTCCAGGGAAAGTATATAAGCTCTATTTAAGCTATTCTCAGGGCTATCTGCTCTATTCAAGTGATCTCTGAGCCCCAGCATGCTGGACACCCAAAAAACCCTTTGATGTTGCAAGAGATAGTCTGTTGGTGGTCTCCTCCTCTGAAGCTCGCCCCAAATTTACTTGGATGATTGAATGTAGAAGAGAACATTCAGTCAAAAACGATAGTCTGTAGCATTAGGAAGATAGTCAGTACTTTTATGAAGAAGGGTGAGTATAGGAATTGGAAAAAAATTTCTTTAGCAATAGGGTTTCGATTAGAGAGTGAATGTAAATATCAGCACAGGTGAAGAGTCAGTCACAATGATGAACTGGGGAAAATATGTAGGAAAGCAGATATCAATAGAGACATTACAAAATCAGGCAAAGTATAAAGTGAGTGATAGGATTAGATATTTTGAACAGGGTTGAGTTTAAATATATAATCTTAGGAAGAAACAAATATGTAGTCACAATTAGGATTGACATTTGAGAGCATTAGGCAAATTTCAGGTGGATGAATATTTCTCAGAATAATCTTGTGAATAGTTGATTATAAATCCACATAATAAACATGAATGAATTTAGGGAGTGTATATAAGACACATATATTTCATATTTTGAAAAATCTGGAGAGTGTATATATATATATATATATATATATATATATATATATATATATATATATATATATATACAAAACACACACACAGACAAAAAAGTAGCAAAATATATGTCAATCAAAATTCATTATAAAATATATATCATCCACAGATCTAAAAATATTAATTTTACTGAACATGGATTTATGTATAATGCTGTTCAACTAGCAAGCTCAACCATAGGTTGAATATCCAATTCCAACAAGTTTAGTAGGAGTGATCTCTTCTAACAATTTGTATCTGCCAAGTCAGCCACCTCACAAGAATGTATGTGTGGTACCAGGGAGGAATCTATATGTGCATATAAGAATACAGAGAAAGGGAGACAGGAATTCACATATTTGTTAACCTTAAAAATACATGGACAACTATTTCAACAATAAATTGACTAGATTCATAACTCCAACTCTGTATCATGCAAAAGAAAAGTACAACAATACACCAGGCCTACTCTGAACTGCTTGTATTTCGATTCTGTTTGGGTTATTTTTCTCCATCATATTAGAATTAGTAGTCAGAGTCTGGTCGGGTATGGGTTAGAGTCAGGGATTCAGTATTTTGAATGGAAAATAGAAAACTGAATCCAATGTTTATGCAAATATATGCTACAGAAAATTCTTCCCACTCTCCTCCAGAACAATGCCTTGACATTACCTTCGCCCCAAGTAAGACACAATTAGAAGAGAAGAGTTAGAAAATCTGTGAATACCTATCAGGAATGGAAAATGCTCCAGATTTCACATCTTTGGAGGCGGTAGAGGAGTTTCCAAAAGTAAGGGACAGGGTAAACACTCCACAAATATGGAGCTCTGCTGGCCTAAAGACTTTTTGAGAATCTGCCTTTAAGGTTGGGCACTTAAAATATATGTTGTTTTCAGGAGCTTTACCTTTATTTGTAGTGAGACAATCAAAGCTCGATCTGCATCTATGTGACCTGGAGGACATGGTTATTTATTTTTCAATAAAAATGAGGCAGCAGTGCTGAATTCTCTCTTTGTAGGTAAACTGTGGCCACTGAGGGCTAAGTGTCTCCCCGTGTGGACTGTGAAAAAACTTGGTCATCCTCCAATTATCGTGGTGTTTCTTGCTGCTGCACTGGGAGTTTGGAATTTGCTTCATTAAATACAACGAGTTCAAATGGGAAACAGTGCTGAAGGGAGTTCTGTCAGCTGTGGTGTGCAGGGTCTCCAGGAGAATGCACCAACCAGGGTTCTATCCCACGTAGCTTGCCCCCTTGACAATAGCAACATGATTCTGAACATTGCCCTAAAACCTCTCCATATAAAAATATGCCTTTACGTATATGGGTCTGATGGCTGCACCATGTCAGTCTCAAGCCATTTGGAAGCCAGTGGAAGATCCACATGGCCCCACCACAGATGTTTTATCACTCACTTGCGTAACACTTCTCTAGGCCCACTACTCACTAGGCTTCTACTTACCAGCATCTCTGTTCTACACCATTTTCCTGAAACCCAGTCAATCAAGGCCCTGTCTGGTATATTCATGATCATCAACAGGACATCAAAGGTCCTCCAGTGACATCTGGTCATGGGAATTTTAAAAATTTCATGGTAATTATCTAGCAATTTTTCACGGATGAAGTTGGAGGCACTGTGGTTTGCAATTCATTCAGGAACCATTAAAGGGTTAGGAAGCTAATTTCAGGGAAAGCTCTGGAGCACTCTCACAGGCAAGGCTACCCAAAGAGTGGCCAAAAAGTCACATGAAGCGAGGCCAATTGAGGTCTATAAAGCGAGGTCCATGTGTGTTTTGAATCTCAATAATGCATGCCAAGTCTTTCAGAATAAAATCATGTAATATCCTGGCTGAGATTCCCAGTGTTCTGTGGAAAGCCAACCTGTGCCTAGATCTCAGGTTCCAATGGCAACTTCATGCCTGGCCTCCTAAAATTCCAACACAATTCATGGCAATACTTCTCTCAGGTCAGTTCCAGAACTCAGTCTATAAGGAGAATCACACCAGAGTTCAAGTCCAGGTGGACCCAGACAACTCTTCCAACCGCTACTCAAATGAAAACAATTAAAACCAGAATACTCCCTCATGGCCCTATTCTTCTTCCATATAGACACTAATCATAACCTCTTCCTGGAGTTTTCCATGAGTTGTGCAGCCCAAGAGAATGTCCAAAATAAGCTTCTTGCACCTCTTTTGCCTAACTTCAGGGTGGCCTGGGCACCCTTCCTGTGAATCAGGAGTGATCAAATAGGCCTGCCCTTAATACTGCTCCGCTTATCCAATTTGAGGCTCTCTGACTGTGGGGTCTAGATTCTTTATGTGAATTGGAGTCATGAGAAAAGCCAAGACAGTGTCCAAAATCAGCTCGCTTGCCCCTCATTTGCCTAAAGTCAGGGTGGCCTGGACACCGTTTCTGTGAACGAGGAGTGATCAAATAAGCCTGCCGTTAATACTTCTGTGTTTCTCCAATTTGACGCCTACTGATTTCAGGTATCAATTCTTTATGTGATTTGGAGTTATGCGAAAACCCAAGCACCTCTGCAGGGAATTGAAGAACTCATTTGACCCAAAGAATCCCTATTCTCACTTGATGGAGTTCAGGAAATTAACAGAGGAAGGCAAGAGACTTCATCCATAATGAATGATTTTTTTTTTTTGCCATTATGGCTTTGGACGCACACATGGGACCATTCTTTAGATCCATCAGGTGCTGAGAATCTAAGTCATAGACACAAACATGGCCAAGAGACTAATTCAGACACATACCTTCCCAAAGCAATTAAGCAAAGAGCCACAGGTGATGACATTCATTTCCATTTGAAAACTGTTTACTTCAGGCTTCACAAAGTGGTGGATTGAGGCAAAGAACTTCCTGACATTCAGTGCAAAACAACAATAAGTAAGCAAAAGGCCCAAAGCAGGGTTTCTCCACTGAGACTTTCCTGGTCACACTGATATCTGCATTTTCTGAGATGCTCGCCATTCTCTTCAGCTATCCAGTACATGGCCATGTCACAGAGTTTGGAGGTGGTACATATTTTGGACACAAATCCATGAGCCTATTCTGGAGAGTGGCCAGAATTCAGGAAGAAAACAGCAACTTAGAAAGATAGCAGGTGTTGCACATCAAAAAGACAAGCTGCACTCCATTCATATATTGGGCAGGTTGAATTATGGGAAGATTTACACTAGACAGTACACATCCATTAATGCATTCTCTTTTCCAATATCTACAACAACGGACACAGTGGGATACACAGACATAGAAACACTTGCCTTGTCAAATGACTTACTAGAAACTGTCCACTCCAAACCAAACTAACCGCCTTTCCCATCTATTCTCAGAACATGAGACAAAACAATAAACCCATACCCACTCCCACAAAGGCACCTCCTTCCCCCAATTAGGTCTGTGACTATCCAGATTGTCCTCTGACAGGTGGGCCATACTATGTTCCCCTGAAATGGTCCGTCTTCTCTAAGATCTGGTGAAATATAAGTATGAAAACAGAAATCTAGGTATGATTTGAAGCCCAGAAGGGTTTTTCCCTTGATTGGGATACTTAGCTTTGAATTATGCTCTGCAAAGTTGTCTCAGATAATTCGATATACAATGGCATAGGACCTTGTACATTGGATGATTGAATGTAGAAGAGAACATCCAATCAAAAAGGGATAGTCGGTAGGATTAGGAAGATAGTCGGTAGGTTTAGAAAGAAGAGTGATTAAAGGATTTGGACCAAAAGTTCTTTAGCAATAGGGTTTCGATTATAGAGTGAATGTAAATGTCAGCACATATGAAGTGTCAGTCACTAGGATCAACTTGGGAAAATATGTAAAAAAGCAGATATCAATAGAAACATTATGAAATCAGGCAAAGTATAAAGTGAGTGATAGGATTAGACATTTTCAACAGGGTTGAGTTTGAATATATAAATTAGGAAGAAACAAATATGTAGTCACCAATAGGATTGACAATTGACAGCATTAGGCAACCTGGACATGGATGTTTTTAGTAATCCATGTACACTTTACATTTAGGCTTTGGTACAATCATAAATGTGACCTTTACATTTTTTTGTCCAGAATATTACTTTGATTAAATGTATATGTACATCAGGTGACATGAGTATGTCTTCCACCATTTCTGCGAGCAATATATTGAAGATGTAAAATTAGAATCGGGGGTACAAAGAGGTGTACCCTGTGTCTATGAATATAGAGATAAAGCATGAATAGACCCTAATGTGAATAAATAATATAACTTTTTTCAACTTTAAAAAATGAATTGATCTAATATCTGAAAAATTAAAGGAAATCGTATATTGATATACAATCATTCATTCCAACCAGGTATATATGTAATGGAAATATTTGTGTTTTGGTTTATCATGAAGAGTGTGTGAGTTTTGCTTCAAAATGATTATGGAAATTCAAAATAATGTGTTTGGAAAGAAGTCTCATGAAAAGACCAGTCAAGAAACCCTGACAATACATGTGTTCTGAAGCAAGAAGTGGTGAAAGTTGAAACAAATGCATATTAATTTGTGAACTTGTGGATGAAATGTATATCCTATGATGTGCAAAAACTGAAGAAATAATAATGTACCAGTGTCGAATACAAATGAATAAAGAATTACATATCATGTCCCATAGGAATCTACTTGCATTGATGTTAGACTGGGTCAGTTACTGTAGAATAATTAGGATTTGTATGCATCATTCCCTGAAGTTAGTTTTCAGTACTAGGAAACAAATATGTATTTCAGGTGGATGAATATTTCTGAGAATAATCTTGTGAAATGTTGATTAAAAATCTACATACATGAACATGAATGAATTTAGAGAGTGTATATTAGACACATATATTTCATATTTTGAAAAATCTGGAGAGTGTATACACACACACACACACAAATAAAAAACACTCACAGACATTAAAAAGTAGCAATATAAATGCTAATCGAAATTCATCAGTAAATATATATCATCCACAGATGCAAAAATGTTTATTTTACTGAACATGAGTTTATGTATAATGTTGTTCTACTAGGACGCTCCCTATAGGTTGAATTTTCAGTTCCAACAGCGTTTAGGAGGAGTGATCTCTTCTCACAATTTGTATCTGCCAAGTCAGCCACCTCACAAAGATGTACGTGTGATACCTGGTAGGATTCTATATATGCATATAAATATATAAGTGTGAATAGGCTAAAGAGAAAGGGAAACATGTATTCTCATATTTGTTAACTTTAAAAACACATGGAGATCTTTTTCTATTAAACATTGACCAGATTTATAACTCCTACCTTGTATAATGCAAAATGCAAGTCCAACTATACAACATGCCTCCAATGAACTGCTTGTATTTCTATAGGTTTGTGTTATTTTTCTCTATCATATTAGGATGAGTTGTCTGAGTCTAGTAGGTATGGGTTAGTGTCAGGGATTCAGTATTTCAAAAGGAAAATTGGAAATTGAATCCAATTTGTATGCAAATATATGCTGCACAAATATCCTCCCACTCTCATCCAGAACAATGCCTTGAAATTACCTTCACCCCAAGTAAGACACAGTTAGAGGAGAATAGATAGAAAATCAGTGAATACATATCTGGAATGGAAAATGCTCAGGAGTTCACAACCTTGGAGGTTGTAGAGGAGTTTCCAAAAGTAAGGGACAGGGTAAACCCTCCACAAACATGGAGCTCTGCTGGCCTAAAAACTTTTAGAGCAACTGCCTCTGAGTTTGGGAACGTGAAAATTATGTTGTTGTCAGGAGAATTGGCTTCCTTTGTAGTGAGACCATCAAAGCTGGGTCTGCCTCTATGTGACGTGGAGGACATGGTATCTTATTTTCCAATGAACATGAGGTAGCAGTGTTGATTTTCTTCTTTTTAGGTAAACTGTGGCCTCTGGGGACTAAGTGTCTCCCCGTTGGACTGTGAAGCCATTTGGTCCTCCTCCACTTTTTGTGGGGGTTTTGCTGCTGAACTGGGAGTTTGGTATTTGCTTCATGAAATTCAAGGAGTTCAACTGAGACACAGTGCTGGAGGGAGTTCTGCCATGTGCGGTGGTTAAGAGTCTGCAGAAGAACGCACCAACCACGCTTCTATCCCTCAAAGCTTGCCACATTGCATCCTTGTCCATAGCAACCTGATTCTGAACATTGCCCTGAATCCTCTTCATATAACAAGATGCCTTTAATTACAAGGGTCTGCTGGCTGCTTCATGTAATCCACAAGCCATTTGGAAGCCAATGGGAGATCCACATTGCTCCAACAGAGATGTTTTATCACACTCCTGCCCACCAAAGCTCTAGGCCCACTTCTCAGCAGGCTGCAACTTTCTGGCACCTCTGTTCTACACCATTTTCATGAAACCCAGTCAAGCAAGGCACTGTCTGGTACATCCATGATCAGCAACAGGACATCCAAAGGTTCTCCAGTGCCACCTGGTCATGGGAATTTCAAAAATTTCATGGTATTTATTTAGACATTTTTCAAGGATGAAGTTGGAGGCACTGTGGGTTTCAATTCATTCAGGAACCAGTAAATGGTGAGCAAGATTATTTCAATGAAAGCTCTGGAGAACCCTCACAGGCAAGGCTTCCCAAAGAATGGCCAAAAGGTCACATTAAGCCAGGCCCATTGAGGTCTACAATATGAGGTCCATGTGTGTTTTCACTCTCAACTATGGCTGCCAAGTCTTTCGAATGAAATCATGTGATATCTTGGCTGAAATTCCCAGAGCTCTGTGGAAAGCCACTCTGGGGCTAGATCTCAGTTTCCAAGGGTGACTCTCATACATGGCCTCTTAAATCACAACACAATACATGGCAATACTTCTCTGAGATCAGTTCCTGAACTCAGTCTATAAGGGGAATCACACCAGAGTTCAAGCCCAGGTAGACCTTGTTATGTCTTCCAACTGTCACACAAATATCCACAATTAAATCCAAAACACTTCCACATGGCACTCATCTTCTTCCATTTACACAATCATCATAACCTCTGGCTGGAGGTTTCCATGAGGGGTGCAGCCCAAGACAGTGTCCAATATAACCTCCCTTGTCCCTCTTTTGCCTAAAATCAGGGTGGCCAGGACATCCTTCCAGTGAACCAAGAGTGATCAAATAGGCCTGCCATTAATATGGCACTGCTTCTCCAATTTGAGGCCTACTGACTGTGTGTTTTAGATTCTTTATGTGAATTGGAGTCTCGAGAAAAACCAAGCACTTATGGGCTAGCCTCTGCAGGGTTTTGAGGAACACATTTGAACCAAATGATCACTGTTCTCACATGATGGAGAACAGGACACTTACAGAGGAATGCGAGAGACTTCATCCACACTGACTGCTCTTTTGTCCATTTTCGTTTTGGATGCACACATGGGATCCTTCTTTAGATCCATCAGGTGCTGAGAATCTAAGCCACAGTCTCACACAGGGCCAAAAGACTGATTCAGACACATCCCTTTCCAAAGCAATTAAGCAAAGAGCCACAGGTGATGCCCTTTCATTTCCATTTGAAAACTGTTTCTTTAGGCTCTACAATGGTGTGGCCTGAGGCAAAGGCCTTCCTGACATTCAGGGCAACAGAACAATTGATGAGCAAAAGGCCCAAAGCAGGGTTTCTTCACTTAGAATTTCCTGGTCAAACTGATATCTGAGTTTTCTGAGATGCTCCCATTTCTTTCAGCTATCCAGTACATGGCCATGTCACAGAGCTTGGAGGTGGTACATATTTTGGACACAAAACCATGAGCCTATTCTGGAGAGTGGCCAGAATTCAGGAAGAAAACCGGAACTTAGGAAGATTGTTGGAGTTGTCCACCCATAAGTCAAGCCGCAGTCCATTCATAAATTGGGCAGAATTCAGGAAGAAAACAGGAACTTAGGAAGATTGTTGGAGTTGTCCACCCATAAGTCAAGCCGCAGTCCATTCATAAATTGGGCAAGTTGAGTCTAGACAGGACACATCCAATGATTCATTCTCTTTTCTAATATCTAAAACCACGGACACAGTGGGATACACAGACAAAGAAACACTGGCCTTGTCAAACGACTTACCAGAAACAGTTCACTCCAAACCAAACAAACCGCCTTTCCTACCTATTCTCAGAACATGAGACAAAATCTCAAACCCACACCCACACACACAAAGGAAGCTCCTTCCCCCAAGTAGGTCTGTGACTATTGGGAGTGTCCTCTGACTGGTGGGCCAAACTATGTTCTGATGAAATCGCCTGTCCTGTGTCACATATGGTCTCCATGGCCAAATCTGTGAAGTTGTCACTAGCCAGCGGTGAGCCACTACCTGCTTTCTCAGGAAAGGCCCCTCTTTAGAGCTTTCCTGACATTTGTTCATCCTCACCTCAGTAGGTACCAAGAAAGACTGACTCTGTCCTTGGTAAATCCAAAAAATACGACCACTGGGACTGGGACTGAGACTGGCTCTGGGTGCCTGGCTTCCCGGATTCCAAGTTCAGAGAGTTCCATCACCAAGGAACTGAGGTGAGATTACTTCCTTCAGGAATTCTTTGAGGTCATTGCCTTGGCAACCACTTTGTCCTAACTGTTGCTTACAATACTCCTATGAGATGGAGGCTGCCCTTTCTTCCTGTGACACTTTTACAAGTTAGAATGGTATATCAACCATAGGGACCCCGGAATAGCTCTCCACACATGCCTGGTTTGGTCTATCTTCTCTACATTAACAAGAGAGAGGCTTATTCAGACACAACCCTTCATCCTGGGAAGGTTGTTTGCGATGGAAGATGACATTTGCTCTCTCAGGTCCTTCATAGCTGCCTACATCTTCTCCAGGGATCAAGTCTGCATGGACATTTGAGGTTCTCAGCAGGAGGAAGATACCCTACATTCCTGTATTGTAAGACGAACTCTGTCCCTGCTCTTCTGCAAAGTTAGATTAAGGTAAGAGTGTATGGTTAGGGTTAATAACATGTTCGATTTGGGTTACGAATCATTGCGAAGAATGATTAATAGTATTGGGAACCTGCGATATTTATAAGATTATAGAGGTGAAATATAAGTATGGAAACAGAAATCTAGGTAAGATTTGAAGCCCAGAAGGGCATTAGGCCCTTGATTGGGATACTTAGCTTATAATTACGTTCTGCACAGATGTCTCAGATAAATCGATAATCAATGGCATAGGACCTTACACCTTGGATGATTGATTTTAGAAGAGAACATCCACTCAAATTGAGATAGTCGGTGGGATTAGGAAGGTAGTCAGTATCTTTAGGAAATAGAGTGAGTATAGGATTTGGGGCAAAAGTTCTGTAGCAATAGGGTTTTTGTTATAGAGTGAATGTAAATTTCAGCACATGTGAAGAGTCAGTCACATGATGAACTGGGGAAAATATGTAAAAAGGAAAATATCAATACAGACATTATGAAATGAGGCAATTATACAGTGAGTGATAGGATTAGACATTTTCAATAGGGTTGAGATTGAATACATAATCTTAGGAAGAAACAAATATGTCATCACCAATAGGAATGACATTTGAAAGCATTAGGCAACCTGGACATTTATCGTTTTAGTAATCCATGTTCACTTTCCATTTAGGATTTGGTACAATCATAAGTGTGATCTTTGCATTTTGTGCCCAGAAAAATATTGTGATCAAATGTGTATGTAGATCATATGACATGAGTATTTCTTCCACCATTACTGGGAGCAATATTTGAAGACATATAAATTAGTATTGGGGGTACAAAGTGGTGTACCCTGTGTCTTTGAATATAGAGATAATGCATGAATAGACCATACTGTGAATAAATATTATAACTGGTTCCACTTTAAATAATGGATTGAATTGATATCTGAAAATATATAGGAAATCATATATTGACATACAATCATTCACTCCAACCAGTTATATATCTAATGGTAATCTTAGGGTTATTGTTTATCATGAAGTGTGTGTGAGTTTTGTTTCAAAAGTGATTATGGAAATCGAAAATAATATGTTTGGAAAAAAGTCTCATAAAAAGACCAATCAAGAAATATGGAGGAATTCATGTGTTCTGAAGCAGGAAGTGATTGAAAGTGAAACAAGTGCCTATAAATTTTCTAAATTGTGAATGAAATATATATCCTGTTATGTGCATAAACTGATGAAATAGTAATGTACCAGTGTTGAATAAAAGTGAACGTCAAAATACACATCATGTCCAATAGGAATCTACTTGCATTGATCTTAAACTGGGTCAGTTACTGTAGAAATATTAGAATTGCATGCATTATTCACCAAAGAGAGTTTTTTTTTATTTTTATTTATGGTTGTTCAAAACATTACACAGTTCTTGATATATCATATTTTACACTTTGATTCAGTGGGTTATGAACTCCCATTTTTACCCTGTATACAGATTGCAGAATCACATCAGTTACACATCCATTGATTCACATATTGCCATACTAGTGTCTGTTGTATTCTGCTGCCTTTCGTATCCTCTACTATTCCCCCTGGCCTCCCTGCCCCTCCCCACTTCTCTCTCTACTCCCTCTACTGTAATAAATTTCTCCCCCTTGTATTATTTTTCCCTTTCCCCTCAATTCCTCTTGTATGTAATTTTGTATAACCCAGAGGGTCTCCTTCCAATTCCATGCAATTTCCCTTCTCCCTCCCTTCCTCCTCTCATCCCTGTTTAATGTTAATCATCTTGTCATGCTCTTCATCCCTATCTGTTCTTAGTTACTCTCCTTATATCAAAGATGACATTTGGCATTTGTTTTATAGGAATTGTGTAGCTTCACTTAGCATAATCTAGTCTAATGCAATCCATTTCCCTGCAAATTCTATGATTTTTTATTTTTCAATGCAAAGTAATAATCCATTGTGTATAAATGCCACATTTCTTTTATCCATTTTTCTACTGAAGGGCATCTAAGTTGGTTCCACAGTCTTGCTGTTGTGAATTGTGCTGCTATGAACATCGATGTAGCAGTGTCCCTGTAGCATGCTCTTTTTAGGTCTTTAGTGAATAGACCAAGAAGGGCAATAGCTGGGTCAAATGGTGGTTCCATTCCCAGCTTTCCAAGAAATCTCCATACTGCTTTCCAAATTGGCTGCACCAATTTGCAGTCCCACCAGCAATGTACAAGTGTACCTCTTTTCCCACATCCTTGCCAGCACTTCTTGTTGTTTGACTTCATAATGGCTGCTAATCTTACTGGAGTGAGATGGTATCTTAGGGTGGTTTTGATTTGCATTTCTCTGACTGCTGGAGATGGTGAGCATTTTTTCATGTACTTGTTGATTGATTGTATGTCCTCATCTGAGAAGTGTCTGTTGAGGTCCTTGGCCCATTTGTTGATTGGGTTATTTGTTATCTTATTGTCTAATTTTTTGAGTTCTTTGTATACTCTGGATATTAGGACTCTATCTGAAGTGTGAGTAGTAAAGATTTCTTTCCAGTATGTAGGCTCGCTATTTACCTCTTATTGTTTCGTTTGCTGAGAAAAAACTTTTTTAGTTGAGTAAGTCCCATTTGTTGATTCTAGTTATTAACTCTTGTACTATAGGTGTCCTATTGAGGAATTTGGAGCCCAACCCCACAGTATGTACATCGTAACCAAATTTTTCTTCTATCAGACAGTGTGTCTCTGATTTGATATCAAGGTCCTTGATTCATTTTGAGTTAACTTTTGTGCATGGTGAGAAAAAGGGATTCAGTTTCATTTTGTTATATATGGATTTTCAGTTTTATCAACACCATTTGTTGAAGATGCTATCCTTCCTCCATTGCATGCTTTTAGCTCCTTTATCAAATATAAGATAGTTGTAGTTTTGTTGATTGGTTTCTGTGTCCTCTATTCTGTACCATTGGTCCACCTGCCTGTTTTGGTACCAGTACCATGCTATTTTTGTTACTATTGCTCTGTAGTATAGTTTGAAGTCTGGTATCGCTATACCGCCTGATTCACACTTCCTGCTTAGCATTGTTTTGCAATTCTGGGTCTTTTATTTTTTCATATGAATTTCATGATTGCTTTCTCTATTTCTACAAGAAATGCCTTTGGGATTTTGATTGGCATTGGATTAAACCTATAGAGAACTTTTGGTAATATCGCCATTTTGATGATGTTAGTTCTGCCTATCCATGAACAGGGTATATTTTTACATCTTCTAAGATCTTCTATTTCTCTCTTTAGGGTTCTGTAGTTTTCATTGTATAAGACTTTCACCTCTTTTGTTAGGTTGATTCCCATTTTTTTTTTTTTTAGGATATTGTGAATGGAGTGGTTGTCCTCATTTCCATTTCAGAGGATTTGTCACTGATATACAGGAATGCCTTTGATTTATGCGTGTTGATTTTATATCCTGACACTTTGCTGAATTCATTTATTAGCTCTATTAGTTTCTTTGTAGAACCTTTTGGGTCTGCTAGGTATAGAATCATGTCATCTGCAATAGTGATAATTTAAGTTATTCTTTTCCTATTTATATGCCTTTAATTTCTTTCATCTGTCTAATTGCTCTGGCCAGTCTTTTGATAACTATATTGAACAAAAGTGGTGAGAGCAGGCATCCCTGTCTTGTTCCAGATTTTAGAGGGAATGTCTTCAATTTTTCTCCATTCAGAATGACGCTAGCCTGCGGTTTAGCATAGATTGTTTTTACAATATTGAGGAATGTTCCTGTTATTCCTAGTTTTTCGAGAGTTTTGAACATAAAGGGATGCTGTACTTTGTCGAATGCTTTTTCTGCATCTATCTAGATGATAATATGGTTTTTATTTTTAAGTCTATTGATGTGGTGAATAACACTTATTGATTTTCGTATATTGAACCCTCCTTGCATCCCAGGGATTAACCCTACTTGATCATGGTGCACATTTTTTTGATATGTTTTTGTATCTGATTTGCCAGAATTTAATTTAAGATTTTTGCATTTAGGTTCATTAGAGATATCGGTCTTTAGTCTTCTTTCTTTGAAGTGTCTATCTGGTGTAGGAATCAGGGTGATATTGGCCTCGTAGAATGAATTTGGAAGATCTCCCTCTTTTTCAATTTTCTGAAATAGCCTGAGTAATTTGTCTGCAACACAAAGGTGAATGGCATCCTGAAATTACCTGTTCTATAGCTGAATGAGCTTTGATCAGTCAAAAACAGGGATGGTGACATCAGCTCTCCAAGATAGTGGCCGCTGGCTTCCTCTGTGGTCTGACCGGTGTGGAGAACCGAATTGGACCGCATCCTTACCCATCTCAAACAAAGAATTCAGCACTTAGCACAGTGATTGCATACCTGGCAGGAGCCCACAGAATCCACACCGCTGTATATTTGCATTGCTATCTCTTCGTTTCCCAGTGCGCGCCGCAGACTCTAGCCACAGACCGATTTCCTGAATAAGCAGCATGATGCTCCATGCGGACAAATCACTCGTGTTTGAGCTCGCGTAGCTGATCCTCGTGAGATGGAAATATGTCCACTAGGTTTTGGAGCACCCCAATTTTGCTGGAAATTTCTAACAAGATATATTTTAGCCGTTATAACTCGTCATTCTCCCGCACAGTGATGCGGTACATGGGGGTGATGCACTCCCTTCACCACCATCATATGATCCCCCGAAGTTAGTTTTCAGTACTAAGAAGCAAATATGTATTTCAGGTGGATGAATATTTCTGAGAATATTCTTGTGAAAACATGATTATAAATGCACATACATGAATATGAATGAATTTAGGGAGTGTATAATAAGAAAAATATACTTCATATTTTGAAAAATCTGGAGAGTGAATATATATATATATATATATATATATATATATATATATATATATATATATATATATATACATATACACTCACAGACATTAAAAAGTAGCATTATGTATGCCAATCGAAATTCACATGAAATAATATATCATCCACAGATCCAAAAATATTCATTTTAATGAACATGGATTTATGTTGTTCAACTAAGAAGCTCACTCATATGTTGTATTTTCAGTTCCAACAGCGTTTAGTAGGAGTGATCTCTTCTCACAATTTGCAGCTGCCAAGCCAGCCACCTCACAAAATGTATGAGTGATACCAGGTAGAATTCTAAATGTGCATATGAAAATACATGTGATGAATAGGCTACAGAGAAAGGGAGACAGTTATTCACATATTTGTTAACTTTTAAAACACATGGAGAACTATTTCAATTAAAATTCGCTAGATTTATAACACCTACCATTTATCATACGAAAGGCAAGTCCAACTATACACCATGCCTCCTGTGAACCTCTTGTATTTCTATTCTGTTTGGGTTATTTTTCTCCACCATATTAGGATTAAAAGTCAAAGTCTAGTAGGGTATGTGTTAGTGTCAGGGATTCAGTATTTTGAATAGAAAATTGGAAAATGTATCCAATGTGTATGCAAATATGTGCTACACAAAAAATTCCCACTCTCATTCAGCACAATGCCTTGACATTACCTTCGCCCCACATAAGACACAATTAGAGGAGAAGAGTTAGAAAATCTGTGAATACATATGTGGAATGAAAAATGCTCAGGAGTTCACAAATTTGCAGGTGGTAGAGGAGTTTCCAAAAGTAAGGGACAGGGTAAAAACTCCACAAACATGAAGTTCTGCCAGCCTAACATCTGGAGAAACTGCCTCTGAGGTTGGGCAATGAAATATATGCTGTTGTCAGGAGCATTAGTTTCATTTGTTGTGAGACCATCATAGCTGAGTCTTCATCTATGTGATCTGGATGACATGGATTCTTATTTTCCAATGAACATGAGGCAGCAGTGCTGAATTTTCTATTTGTAGGTAACCTGTGGCCACTGGGGTCTAAATGTCTCCCCTTGTGGACTGTAATTCCATTTGGTCATCCTCCACTATTCGTGGTATTTCTTGCTGCTGCACTGGGAGTTTGGTATTTGCTTCATGACATACAAGGAGTTCAACTGGGACACAGTGCTGAAGTGAGTTCTGTCAAGTGTGGTGGGTCAGGTTCGTCAGGAGAATGCACCAACCAGGCTTCTATCCCACATAGCTTGCCCCATTTTCCATAGCAACCTGATTCTGAACATTGCCCTAAAACCTCTCCATATAACAATATGCTTTTACATATAAGGGTCTACTGGCTGCAAAATGTCAGTCACAATCCATTTGGAAGCCAATGGCAGATTCACATGCCCCCACCACAGATGTTTTATTACACACCTGCCATCCACTACTCTAGTACAACTACTCAGCAGGATCCAACTTACTGGCATCTCTGTTAAACACCATTTTCAAAAAACCCAGTCAATCAAGGCACTGTCTTGTATACTCATGATCAGCAACAGGACATTCAAATGTTCTCCAGAGCTACCCGGTGATGGGAATTTCAAAAATTTCATGGTATTGATCTAGCCAATTTTCAAGGATGAAGTTGGAGGCACTGTGGATTTCAATTCACTCAGAAACCATTAAATGGTGAGGAAGCTCATTTCAATGAAAACTCTGGAGAATTCTTACAGGCAAGGCTTCCAAAAGTGCCCAAAAGTCAGATTAAGCCAGGCCCATTGAGGTCTACAATGTATGTTCCATGTGTGTTTTGACTCTCAAATATGGCTGCCAAGTCTTTAAGAATAATATCATGTGATATCCTGGCTGAGATTCCCTGTGCTCTGTGGAAAGTCACCTTGGGCCTAGATGTCACTTTCCAAGGACAACTCTCATGCATGGCCATCTAAAATTCCAACACAATTCCTGGCAATAATTCTCTGAGATCAGTAAAAGAACTCAGTCTCTAAGGGGAATCACACCAGAGTGCCAGCCTAGGTGGACCCAGTGATCTCTTCCAACTGCCAGACATATGTCCACAATTAAAACCAAACACTCTCACATGGCCCTCATCTTCTTCCATATAGACACTCATCATATCCTCTGGCTGGAGGTTTCCATAAGGGACGCAGCCCATGACAGTGTCTAAAATAAGCTCCCTGCCCCTCATTTGCCTAAAGTCAGGGTGGCCTGGACTCTCTTCCTGTGAACCAGTAGTGATCAAATAGGCCTGCCTTTAATATTGCTTGGCTTCTCCAACTTGAGGCCTTCTAGCTTTGGGGTTTAGATTCTTTAAGTGAATTGGAGTCATAAAAATCAAGCACCTATGGCCTAGCCTCTGCAGGGCTTTGAAGAACTCATTTGACCCAAAGGATCCCTATTCTCACTTGATGAATATCAGGAACCTACCAAAGGAAGGCAAGAGAGTTCATCAACAATATCTGATCTTTTTGCCATTTTGGTTTTGGATGCACGCATGGGATCTATCTTTAGATCCATCAGGTGCTGAGAATCTAAGCCACAGCCTCACACAGGGCCAACAGGCTGATTCAGACATATCCCAATCCTAAGCAATTAAGCAAAGAGCCACAGGTGATGCCCTTTCATTTCCATTTGAAAACTCTTTTCTTCAGGCTTCACAAAGTGGTGGCTTGAGGCAAAAAACTTCCTGACATTCAACAGAACAATAGGTAAGCAGAAGGACCAAAGCAGGGTTTCTCCACTGAGACTTTCCTGGTCAACAGATATCTGAGATTTCTGAGATGCTAGCCATTTCCTTCAGCTTCCAGTACATAACAATGTCACAGATCTTGGAGGCGGTACAAATCTTGGACACAAAACCATGATACTATTCTGGAGAGTCGCCAGAATTGAGAGAGAAAACAGGAAATTAGGAAGCTTGTAGGTGTTGCCCATCCATAAGGCAAGCCAGAGTCCACTCATGAATTGGGCAGCATGAATTCTGGGAAGCTTTCTACTAGACAGAACACATCCATTGATGCATTGTCTTTTCTAATGTCTACAACAATGGACTCAGTGGGATACACACACACATAGGAACACTCGCCTTGTCAAAGGACTTAATACAAATATTCCACTCCATACCAAACAAACCGCCTTTCCTACCTATCCTCAGAACATGAGACAAAACCACAAACTCACACCCACACCCACCAAGGCACATCCTTCCCCCTAGTAGGTCTGTGACTCCCCGGAGTATCCTCTGACTAGTGAGCCATACTATGTTCCTCCAAAATGACCTCTCCTGTCTCAGATCATGTCTGCTTGGCCAACTCTGTGAAGTTCTCAAGAGCCAGCGGTGAGGCACTACCTGCCTTCTCAGGAAAAGCCCCTCTTCAGAGGTTTCCTGGCATTTGGCCTTCCTCACATCTGTAGGTACCAAGAAAGACTGACTCTGTCCTTGGTAAATCCAAACATGTCAGACCACTGGGACTAGGACAGAGACTGTCTCTGGGTGCCTGGATTCCTGGATTTCAAGTTCAGAGAGTTCCATCACCAAGGAAGTGAGGTGAGATCACTTCCTTCAGGATCTGAATTATGTCACTGCCTTGGCAACCACTTTGTCCTAACAGTTGCTTCCAAAATACTATGAGGTGGAGGCTGCCCTGATTTTCATTGGACACTTTCTCTAGTTAGAACGTTATATCAACCGTAAGCACCCGGGAACAGCTTCCACACAGGACTGGTTTGGTCCATGTTCTATACATTAAAAAGAGAGAGATTGATTCAGACACAACCCTTCATCCTGACCAGGATGATTGCCATGGAAGATGACTTTTGCTTTCTGAGGTAATTCATAGCTGCCTTCATCTTCACCAGGGACCACTTCTGCATGAACATTTGAGTTTCTCAGCAGGTGAACATCCCCTAGATTCCTGTAGTTTAATACACACACTGTTCCTGCTCTCCTGCAAAGTTAGTGTATGGTTAGGGTTAATAATATGTTCGATTTGGGTTAGGAATCATTCTGCAGGATGAATAATGAGATTGGGAACCTGTGATATTTATAAGAATATATAGGTGAAATATATGTATGAAAACGGGAATCTAAGAAGGATTTGAAGCCCAGAAGGGCATTGAGCCCTTGATTTGGATACTTAGTGTTGAATTATGTTCTGTACAATTGTCTCAGTTAAATCGAAATACAGTGGCATAGGACCTTGTACCTTGGATGATTGAATGTAGAAGAGAACATCCAGTCAAAAAGGAATAGTCAGTAGGATTAGGAAGATAGTCAGTAGGTTTAGGAAGAAGAGTGAGTATATGATTTGGAATAAAAAGCTTCTTTAGCAATAGGGTTTCATTGGGAGAGTGAATGTAAATGTCAGCACATGTGAAGAGTTAGTCACAATGATGAACTGGGGAAAATGTGTAGGAAAGCAGGTGTCAATAGAGACATTACGAAATCAGGCAAAGTATAATGTGAGTCATAGTATTAGACATTTTCAACAGGGTTGAGTTTGAATACATAATCATAGGAAAAAACAAATATGTCGTCACGAATGGGAATGACATTTGAGAGCATTAGGCAACCTGGACATGGATGTTATTAGTTATCCACGTTCACTTTCCTTTTAGGCTTTTGTACAATCATAAGTGTTACATTTTTATGTTTTTTTTTTGTTCAGAATATTACTGTGATAAAATGTATATGTAGATCAGGTGACATGAGTATTTCTTTCACCATTTTTGGGGGCAATATTTTGAAGACGTATACATTAGTATTAGGGGTACAAAGAGGTGTACCCTGTGTCTATTAATATAGAGATAATGCATGAATAGACCATACTATGAATAAATAACGAAACTGATTCCACTTTAAATAATGGATTGAATTGATATGTGAAAATATATAAGAAATCTTATATTTATATACAATCATTCATTCCAACCAGTTATATATCTAATGGTAATATTAGGATTATGGTTTATGAAGAATGGTGTTTGAGTTTTGCTTTATACGTGATGATGTTAAACAAACATAATGTGTTTGGAAAGAAGTCTCATGAAAAGACCAGTCAAGAAACATGGAGGGATACATGTGTTCTGAATCAGGAAGTGATTGATCGTGAAACAAATGCCTATAAATTTTCTAATTTGTGACAGAAATATATATCCCATGATTTGCATAAACTGAAGACATAGTAACGTACAAGTGTTGAATAAAAATGAAAGTCAAAATACACATCATGTCCCCTAGAAATCAACTTGCATTGATTTTAAACTGGCTAAGTAACTGTAGAAATATTAGGGTTTGTATGCACCATTCACTGAATTTAGTTTTCAGTACTAGGAAACAATATGTATTTCAGGTGGATGATTATTTCTGAAAATAATCTTGTGGAAAGTTGATTATAAATCCACAGATATGAATATGAATGAATTTAGGGAGTGCATAATAAGACACATATATTTAATATTTTGAAAAATCTAAAGAGTATATATATATATATATATATATATATATATATATATATATATATATATATACATATACATATATATATACACACACACGCAAAAGCACAGATATTAAAAAGTAGCAATACAGGAGATCCATTATGAAGGCAGGCATGGAGAAATCAAGTCTCTGATCTCTTCAGCTGCGCGGGCATAGGGAGTCGTAAACTGTCTAAATGCTGTTTGCTCAGAATCACTAGGCAATATTGACCTGTTGTGAATCTGGGGTGAACAGTCTGGGCCCCTCAGAACACACACAAAGCCCGGATTGGCTGCATTCAAGCTTAGATTCGTCTGGTTTTTGTGACTCAGCACTAACATTCCCGCTGAAATAACTGGTCGGGCTTTCTGAATTGAGAGTTAAAAGCCAACTGAGCCTTCATAGGCAGTGGCCACAGGATTGAAATGGGGCTTGGGAGAGATAGTCAGGACCCACCTGTTGCATTGGTCACCCAGCAAAGGGAACAAACGGTCACCATTTGAATGGGATACCACCATGGCAGAGAACTGACGTCACAGGCGGAGGAGATAACTTCATTGAAACCAGCGCGACAAGTGTGTAATCCCATTGCCATATCTCTCAACAACGCAGGGAAACCTCAAGGGCCCTTCCCACCTCTGCCGTAATGGCCCCTCCAAGCTCTCCAAGGAGCGCGATACCCAGACCTAGGGAATCAAGATTGGCTCGGGACTCGCGGCATGGAATTCCCTGCTACCGCTCCCACCAGTGCTGACAATTGAGGTCTCTTACACCACCTACCGGGGCCATGGCTCCTGAAGGGCAAGCAAATTCGCTGGAGGTTCTCAGCCCCAAGGTCTACAAACTTATTGTCTGAGGAAGGCAAACAAGGAGAGTGTGCCCAGGCATTCATGGAAACAGGGCTACCAGGAGCAGAGGCCTGGTTTGTAACCAGTATTGTGGTGAGCATCACAGGTGAGTGGGGCCTGGCTTGAGGAAGCACAAGAGAAAGCCCTAGGCACTCAGAATTGGAGACCCGCCCAGTCTGGGAGGAAGAGCTGCTGCACAGTGATTGGTTCTCACTTTTTGAGAGGAGAAGCTTGGCCCAGTGCACACAGCTCCACCTACTGGAAGAGAAGTTATTTGAACTCTAGGACTGCATGTATTATTATTATTTTTTTATTTGTTTTTTATTTCTTTCATTTTCATTTTTGTTATTGTTGTTCTTTAACTTTTTTAAATGTTTTTATTTTTTATTTTTTTTATTTTATTATTATTATTATTATTTTAAATTTTAATTTTCAATTTTTTAATCATCATCATTACTTAAAACTTTCTTTCTTTATTTTCTATTTTTTTCTTTTGTCTTTTCATTTCTTTTCATTTTTCTTATTGCCCCTTCCTTGAATTCTACCTGCCTACTCTCATTCTCTTTAGTGACTTCTCCCTTCCCTTCTAATATCTTTCCTCCCAAGCATCAAATTAATTTATAAGAGTAAGCAGTAACTCAGTAGTCAAACAGAAGAAGAAGTAACATGAGCAGCATATAAAAACAAAGAAGAAAAGGATTACGAACAATGAAGGACAGCCTAAATATTCAAGAGCACCTAGAGTCATCAGAAAAATGGTCATATAAAGAACTCAAGTAATACCTTAGACAGATGGAATGGAACCTTAAAGAGGATACGAGACAGCAAAAACAAACAGTGATAAAACGCATTGAAAATGAATTACATAAACAGATAAAATGAGAAATTAAGCATCTTTATCAGGAGATAGAGATTATTAGAAAAATCAAACAATAATTCTAGAAATCAAGGAAATGATAAACCAAATTAAAAACTCAATTGAGAGTATCACTAACAGAGTAGAGCAAGTAGAAGACAGAATGTCAGATAATGAAGACAAAATATATCATCTTGAAAAAAGTATAGCCAACAAAGAAATGCTGTAAAAAATTATGAGAAAACATTCAAGAGATATGGGATAACATAAAAAAAAACAAACTAATGAGTCATATGGATAGAGGAAGGTACAGAGATTAAAACCAAGGTAATGAGAAACCTGGTGAATGAAATAATTACAGAAAACTTTCCAGAAATAAAAATGGAAACGGATAAACAAATTGTAGATGCTTACAGGACACCGAGCACACAAAATCACAGTAGACCAATGCCAATACACATTGTTATAAAGATATCCAATATACAGAACAAAGAGAAAATATTAAAAGCTACCAGAGAAAGGAGGCAGATTACAATCATTACAATCAGGGGTAAACCAAAAAGTTTAACAATGGATTTTTCATCATAGACGCTGGAAGTGAGAAGATCCTGGAACAACGTACTTCAAACACTGAAAGACAATGGATGCCAACCAAGAATTATGTATCCAGCAAAATTAAGCTTAAGATAAGACAATGAGATAAAAATATTTCATGATAAACAAAAGCTAAAAGAATTTCAGCCAGATAACCAGCATTGCAAAGCATCTTGAGCAAAACACTACACGAGGAAGAAATGAAAATCTACAACGAAAACCATCAGTGAGAAGTGCCTCAGTAATGACAGAGGGAAGGGGAAAAGCAAATCATGGAGAATCAAACTAATTAAAAAATATATATATAAAAACATGGGTGGCAGTACAAACCATATATCAAGAGTAACTCTAAATGATAATGGCTTAAACTCTCGAATAAAGTGACATTGGCTTGTAACTTGAAATAAAAAAAAAAATCCAACAATATGTTGCCTCCAAGGGACACATCTGAATGGAAAAGACATACACAGGCTGAAGGTGAAAGATTGGGAAAATTTATACCATGCACACGGTCCTCGAAAGCAAGCAGGGGTGGCCATCCTCCTATCGAATAAAATCGACCTCAAGACTAATTTAATCAAAGGGATAAGGAAGGACTTTATATACTGTTAAAAGAAACCATTCACCGACAAGACATAACAATTATCAATATTCACGCAGCAAATAATGGTGCTGCGACGTTCATAAAACAATTTATCCTCAAGTTCAAGAATCAAATAGACCACAATACAATAATTATGGGTGACTTCAACTCACCTCTCTCACCATTGGACAGATCCTCCAAACAAAAGTTGAATAAAGAAACTATAGAACTCAATATCACAATCAATACCATATACTTAACTGACATATATAGAATATATCAACCATCATCAAGTGGATATACTTTTTTCTCACCAGCACATGGATCCTTCTCAAAAATAGACCATATGTTATGCCATAGGGCAAACCTCAGTAAATATAAAGGGGTGGAGATAATACCATGAATTTTTTGTGATCATAATGGAATGAACCTGGAAACCAATGATAAAGAAGGAAGAAAAAATCATACATCACATGCAAAATGAAGAATATGTTACTGAATGATCAATGGGTTACAGAAGACATAAAGGAGGAAATCAAAAAATTCTTAGAGATAAATGAAAATACAGACACAACATATCAGATTCTATAGGACACAATGAAAAGAAGTTTTAAGAGGTAAATTCATCGCCTGGAGGTCATTCCTCAAAATAGAAAAACAAACAAACAAACAAATGAGCTCACACTTCATCTCAAAGCCCTAGAAGAAGAAGAGCAAAACAACAGAAAATGTAGCAGAAGGAAAGAAATAATTAAAATCATAGCGAAATTGAAACAAAAGAAACTATTGAAAAAATTAACAAAACTAAAAGGTGCTTCTTCAAAAAGATAAATAAGATCGACAGACCCTTAGCCATGCTAACGAAGAGAAGAAGAGAGAGAACTCAAATTACTAACATACGGGATGAAAAAGGCAATATCACAACAGATGCTACATAAATACAGAAGAAAATTAGAAATTATTTTGAAAAACTGTATTCCAATAAAATAGAAAATAGTGAAGACATCGATAAATTTCTTTAGTCATATGATTTGACCAGACTGAGTCAGGAGGAAACACACAATTTAAACTGACCAATATCAATGGATGAAGTAGAAGAAGCAATCAAAAGACTACCAACCAAGAAAAGCCCAGGAACGGATGGGTATACAGCAGAGTTTTACAAAACCTTTAAAGAAGAATTAATACCAATACTTTTCAAGTTATTCAGGAAATAGAAAAACTGGAAGCTCTGCAAAATTCATTCTATGAGGCCAACATCACCCAGATTCTGAAACCAGACAAAGACACCTCAAAGAAAGAAAACTACAGACCAATATCTCTGATGAACCTAGATGCAAAAATCCTCATTAAAATTCTGGCGAATTGGATACAAAGGCACATCAAAAAAATTGTGCACCATGATCAACTTGAATTCATCCCTGGGATGCAAGGAGGCTTCAATATATGGAAATCAATAAATGTTATTCACAACATCAATAGACTTAAAGATAAGAACCATATGATCATCTTGATAGATGCAGAAAAACCATTCAACAAAGTAGAGCATTCCTTTATGTTCAAAACATTTTAAAAACTAGGGATAACAGGAACTTACCTCGACATTGTAAAAGATAACTATGTTAAGCCTCAGGCTAGCATCATTCTGAATGGAGAAAAATTGAAGGCATTCACTTTAAAATCTGGAACAAGGCAGAGATATCCTCTATCACCACTTCTATTCAATATAGTTCTCGAAAAACTGGCCAGAGCAATTAGAGAGATGAAAGACATTAAAAGCATAAAAATAGGAAAAGAAGAACTTAAATTATCACTATTTGTAGATGACATGATTCTATACATAGAAGACCCAAAAGGGTCTACAGAAAAAACTACTAGAACTAATAAATGAATGCAGCAATGTGGCAGGATATAAAATCAACATGCATAAATCAAAGGCATTTCTGTATATCAGCGACAAAACTTCTGAAACAAAAATGAGTCAAAACACTGCATTCCCAATTTCCTCAAAATAATTAAATACTTGGGAATCAACCTAACAAAGGAGGTGAAAGATTTATATAATGCAAACTACAGAACCCTAAAAAGAGAAATAGAATAAGATCTTAGAAGATGGAAAAATATACCCTGTTCATGGATAGGCAGAACTAACATCATCAAAATTGCTATATTACCAAAAGTTCTCTATAGGTTTAATACAATGCCAATCAAAATCCCAAAGGATTTTTTTTTTTGTAGAAATAGATAAAGCAATCATGAAATTCAAATGGAAAAATAAAAGACCCAGAATAGCAAAAGCAATTCTAAGCAGGAAGTGTGAATCAGGCAGTATAGTGATACCAGATTTCAAACTATATTACAGAGCATTCATAACAAAAACAGCATGGTACTGGTACCAAAACAGGCGGGTGGACCAATGGTACAGAATGGAGGACACAGAGACTAATCCAAAAATCTACAACTGTCTTATATTTGATAAAGGAGCTAATGGCCTGCAATGGAGGAAGGATAGCATCTTCATCAAATAGAGTTGGGTAAACTGGAAATCCATATGCAACAAAATGAAACTGAATCCCCTCCTCTCGCCATGCACAAAATTAACTCAATGTGGATCAAGGAGCTAGATTCAAATCAGAGTCTCTGCGTCTGATAGAATAAAAAGTTGGCTCCTATCTACATATTGTGTGGTCAGGCTCCAAATTCCTTAATAGGACACCCATAGAATAAGAGTTAATAATAAGAATCAACAAATGGGACTTACTTAAACTGATTTTTTTTTCTTAAAGAGAGAAACAATAAGAGAGGTAAATATGGAGCCTACATCATGGGAACAAATTTTTAGTCCTCACCCTTCACATGGAGCCCTAATATCCAGAGTATACAAAGTATACAAAGAACTCAGAAAATTAGACAATAAGATAACCAATAACCCAATGGGCGAAGGACCTGAAGAGAAACTTCTCAGAGGAGGACATAGAATCAATTAACAAGTACATGAAAAAATGCTCTCCATTTCTAGCAGTAAGAGAAATGCAAATAAAAACCACCCTAAAATACCATCTCAATCCAGTGAGATTGGCAGCCATAATGAAGTCAAACAACAACAAGTGCTGGCGAGGATGTGGGGAAAAGGGTACTCTTGTACATTGCTGGTGGGACTGAAAACTGGTGCGGCCAATTTGGAAAGCAGTATGGAGATTCCTGGGAAATCTGGGAATGGAAGCACCATTTGATCCAGCTATTGCCCTTCTCGGACTATTCCCTGAAGACCTTAAAAGAGCGTACTACATGGATACTGCCACATCGATTTTCACAGCAGCACAATTCACAATTGCTACACTGTGGAACCAACCCAGATGCCCTTCAATAGATGAATGGATAAAAAAATGTGACTTTTATATACTATGGAGAATTACGCAGCACTAAAAAATGACCAAATCTTGGAATTTGCAGGGAAATATATGGCACTGAGCAGATTATGGTTAGTGAAGCTAGCCAATCTCTAAAAAACAAATGCCAAATGTCTTGTTTGATATAATGAGAGCACCTAAGAACAGAGCAGGGAGGAAGAGCATGAAGAAAAGATTAACATTAAGCAGAAACATGAGGTGGGAGGGAAAGGGAGAGAAGAGGGAAATTGCATGGTAATGGAGAGAGACACTTATTGTTACACAAAATTACATATAAGAGGTTGTGGGAAAATAAACAAGGAGAGAAATGATTTAGAGTAGGTATGGTAGAGAGAGAAGATGGGAAGATAGGGGAGTGGGGATAGTAGAGTATAGGAAAGGTAGCAGAATACAACAGTAACTAATAGGGCATTATGTAAAAATATGGATGTGTAACTAATGTGATTCTGCAATCTGTATTTGGAGTAAAAATGGGAGTTCATAACCCACTTGAATCTAATGTATGAAATATGATATGTCAAGAGCTTTGTAATGTTTTGAGCAACCAATAAAAGAAAAAAAAAGTAGCAATATATATGCCAATAGAAATTCATCATGAAATGTATATAATCCACAGATCGAAAAATATTCATTTTACTGAACATGGATTCATGTATAATGTTTTTCAACTAGGAAGCTCACCCATAGGTTGAATTTTCAGTTCCAACAGCGTTTAGGAGGAGTGATCTCTTCTCTCAATTTGCATCTACCAATTCAGCCACCTCACAAGTGTATACGAGTGATATCAGGTAGAATTCTATATGTGCATATAAACATACATGTGCTGAATAGGCTACAGAGAAAGGGAGATAGGGATTCACATATTTGCTAATTTTAAAAACACATGTAGAACTATTTCAACAAAAAATTGACTAGACTTATAACTCCTACATTATATAATGCAAAAGGCAATTCCAACTATACACCATGCGTCCTTTGAACTGCTTGTTTTTCTTCTCTTTTTGGCTTATTTTTCACCATCATATTAGGATTATTAGTCAGAGACTAGTAGGGTATGGGTTATAGTGTCAGGGATTCAGTATTTCAAATGGAAATTGAAAAATGAATCCAATGTGTATGTAAATATGTGCTACACAAAAATCTTCCCACTCACATCCAGAACAATGCCTTGACATTACCTACGCCCCAAGTAAAACACAATTAGAGTAGAAAAGTGTGAAAATCTATGAATACAAATATGGAATGGAATATGCTCGGGAGTTCACAACCTTGGAGGTGGTAGAGGAGTTTCCAAAAGTAAAGGACAGGGTAAACACTCCACAAACAAGGAACTCTGCTGGCCTAAGAATTCTTGGGAAACGGCTTCTGAGGTTGGGCACTTGAAATATATGTTGTTGTCATGAGCTTTAGCTTACTTTGTAGTGAGACCATCAAAGCTGGGTCTGCATCTATGTGACCGAAAGACATGGTTTCTTATATTCCAATGAACATGAGGCAGCAGTGCTCAATTCTCTCTTTGTAGCTAAACTGTGTCCATTGGAAGCTAAGTGTCTCCCGGTGGGGACTGTGAAGACATTTGGTCATCCTCCACTTTTCGTGGTATTTCTTGCTTCTGCACTGGGAATTTGGTATTTGCTTCACAAAACATAAAAAGTTCATCTGGGATACAGTGCTGGAGGGAGTTCTGTCACGTGTGGTGGGTCAGGGTCTGCAGGAGAATGCACCAACCAGGCTTCTATCCCACATAGCTTGCACCAATAACCATAGCAACCTGATTCTGAATATTGCCCTGAAAACTCTCCATTTAACAAGATGCCTTTACATATAAGGGTCTGATGTCTGCACTATATCAGTCACAAAAAATTTGGAAGCCAATGGCAGATTCACATGGCCCCAACATGATGTTTTATCACACACCTGCCCACCACTGCTCTAGCCCCCCTACTCAGCAGGCTCCAAATTACTGGCTTCTCTTGTTCTACACCATTTTAATGAAACCCAGTCAAAAACAAGGCACTGTCTGGTATACACATGATCAGCAACAGGACATCAAAAGTTTCTGCAGTGCCACCTGGTCATGGGAATTTCAAAAATTTCATGGTATTTATCTAGCAATTTTTCAAGGGTGAAGTTAGAGGCACTGTGGGTTTCAATTCATTCAGGAACCATTAAGAGTTGAGAAAGTTCATTTCAATGAAAGCTCTGGAGAACTCTCACAGTCAATGCTTCTCAAACAGTTGCCAAAAGGTCTCCTAAAGCCAGGCCAATTGACATCTACAATGTGAGGTCCATGTGTGTTTTGACTCTCAAATATGGCTGCTAAGTCTTTCAGAATAAAATCATGTGATATCCTGGCTGAGATTCTCAGGCCTCTGTGGAAACCACCCTGGGCCTAGATCTCAGTTTCCAAGAGTGAGTCTCATGCGTGGCCTCCTAAAATCCCAACACAATTCATGGCAATACTTCTCTGAGGTCAGTTTCAGAACTCAGTCTCTAAGGGGAATCACACCAGAGTTCAAGCCCAGGTGGCCCCATCATCCCTTCCATCCGCCAAAAAATGACCACAATTAAAATCAAAACACTCCCACAGGGCCATCATCTTCTTCCATGTAGACACTCATCATAACCTCTAGCTGGAGGTTTCTATGAGCCCAAGGTAGTGTCCGAATAAGCTCACTTGCCCCTCATTTGCCTAAAATCATGATGGCCTGGACACTCTTCCTGTGAACCAGGAATGATCAAATATTCCTGCTGTTAAAGTGTTCCACTTCTCCAATTTGAGGCCTACTGGCTGTAGGGTATAGATTCTTTATGTGATTTGGAGTCATGAGAAAACCCAAGCAAATATGGGCTAGCCTCTGCAGGGATTTCAAGAACTCATTTGACCCAAAGGATCCCTATTCTCACTTGATGGAGGTCAGGAACCTAAAACAAGAGGGCAAAAATATTCACCCACAATGACTGCTCTTTTGGCCATTTTAGTTTTGGAAACACATGGGATCTTTCTTTAGATCCATCAGGTGCTGAGAATCTAAGCCACAACCTCATACAAGGACAAGAGGCTGATTCAGACACATCCCAATCCAAATCAATTAAGCAAAGAGCCACTGGTGATGTCCATACATTTCCATATGAAAACAGTTTTCTTCAGGCTACACAAAGGGGTGGCCTGAGGCAAAGACCTTCCTGACATTCAGGGTAATAGAAATAGAAGTAAGCAAATGGCCCAAAGAAGGGTTTCTCCACTGAGACTTTACTGGTCACACTGAAATCTGAGTTTTCTTAGATGCTCCCATTCCCTTCAGCTATCCAGTACATGACCATGTCACAGAACCTTGTGGTGTTACATATTTGGGAAACAAAACCATGAGTCTATTCTGGAGAGTGGCCAGAATTCACGAAGAAAACAGGAACTTTAGAAGATAATAGATGTTGCCCATCCATAAGGCAAGCTGCAGTCCATTCATTAATTGGGCAGTATGAATGCGGGGAAGCTTTCAACTAGAGACAACACATCCATTGATGCATTCTCTTTTCTAATGTCTACAACCACGGATACAGTGGGATACACAGACTTAGAAACACTCACCATGTCAAACGACTTACTAGAAACAGTCCACTCCAAACCAAACAAACCACCTTTCCTACCTATTCTCAGAACATGAGAAAAAACCACAAACTCACACCTACAATGGCAAAGGCACTTCCTTCCCCCAAATAGGTCTGTGACTATCCGGAGTGTCTTCTGACTGGTGGGCCATATTATGTTCCCCCAAAATGGCCTGTCCTGTTTCAGATCTGGTCTCCTTGGCCAACTCTGTGAAGTTGTCAGGAGCCAACGGTGAGCCACTACCTGCTTACTCAGGAAAGGCCCCTCTTCAGAGCTCTGCTGGCATTTGGCCATCCTCACATCAGTGGGTACCAAGAAAGACTGACTATGTCTTTGGGAAAAGCAAACAAGTTAGCCCACTGGAACTGGGAGTGGGACTGGCTCTGCGTGCCTTCCTTCCTGGATCCCAGGTTCAGAGAATTCCATCACCAAGGAAGTGAAGTGAGGTCACTTCTTTCAGGAACAGAATATGCTCACTGCCTTGGTAACCACTTTGTGCTAACAGTTGCTTCCAGGGTTCCCATGAGATGGAGGCTGCCCCAACATCCTGTGACACATTCAGAAGTTAGAATGGTATATCAACCATAGGCACCAGGGAACAGCTCTCCACAGAGGCCTGGTTCAGTCCATCTTCTCTTTATTAAGAAGAGAGAGGCTGATTCAGACCATCAATTAATCCTGACCAGGTTGTTTGCCATGGAAGATGACTATTGCTCTCTCAGGTCCTACATAGCTGCCTATATCTTCTGCAAGGATCATTTCTCCATGGATCTTTGATGTTCTCAGCAGGTGGAAGATCATCTACATTCCTATATTGTAAGACCCACACTGTCCCTGCTCTTAAGTAAGTTATACTGAGGGAACAGTGTATGGTTAGGGTTAATAACTTGTTCAATTTGGGTTACAAATAATTCTGCGGGATGAATAATGGTATTGGCAAAATGCGATGTTTACAAGAGTATATATGTGAAACATAAGTATGAAAGCAGAAATCTAGGTAAGATTTGAAGCCCAGAAGGGCATTGGGGACTTGAGTGGGATACTTAGCTTTGAGTAATGTGCAGCACAGATGTCTCAGATAAATCAATATACACTGGCATCGTACCTTGTACCTTGGATATTGAATGTTGAAGAGAACATCCAGTCAAAAACCGATAGTCGGCAGGATTAGGAAGGTAGTTGGTAGGTTTAGAAAAAAGAGTGAGTATAGGATTTGGACCAAAAGTTTTTTAGCAATAGAATTTAGTGTAGAGAGTGTATGTAAATGTAAGCACATGTGAAGAGTCAGTCACAATGATGAACTGGGGAAAAATATAGGAAATCAGATATCAATAGAGACATTAGGAAATCAAGCAAAGTATAAATTGTGTGATAGGGTTAGACATTTTCAACAGGTTTGAAGTTGAATATATAATCTTAGGAAGAAACAAATATGTAGTCAAAAATAGAATTGATATTTGAGAGCATTAGGCAACCTGGACATGGATGTTTTTAGTAATCCATGCTCACTTTCCATTTACGCTTTGGTACAATTGTAAGTGTGACCTATGCTTTTTGTGTCCAGAATATTTCTGTAATAAAATGTGTATGTAGATCAGGTGACAATCGTATTTCTTCCACCAATTCTGGGAGCAATATTTTGAAGACTTACAAATTAGTATGGGGGTACAAATAGGTGTACCCTGTTTCTATGAATATAGACATAATGCATGAATAGACCATACTGTGAATAAATAATATAACTGGATCCACTTTAAATAATGAATTGAATAAATATCTGAAAATTTATAAGAAATTTTATATTGATATGCAATCATTCATTCCAACCAGTTATATATCTAACGATCATCTTAGGGTTACGGTTTATCATGAAGGGTGTGTGAGTTTTGGTTCAAAATTGATTATGGAAATAGAAAATAATATATTTGGAAAAAAGTCTCATGAATAGAGCAGTCAAGAGACATAGAGGAATACATGTGTTCTGGAGCAGGAAGTGATTGAAAGTGAAACAAATGCCTATAAATTTGCTAACTAGTGAATAAAATATATATACTATGATGTGCATAAACTGATGAAATAGTAATGTACCAGTGTGGAATAAAAATTAACGTCAAAATACACATCATGTCCCATAGGAACCTACATGCATTAATGTTAAACTGGGTCAGTTAATGTACACATATTAGGATTTGTATGCACCTTTTACTGAAGTTAGTTTTCAGTACTAGGAAACAAATATGTATTTCGGGTGGATGAATATTTCTAAGAATAATCTTGTGAAAAGTTGATTATTAATCCACATACATGAACATGAATGAATTTAGGGAGTGTATATAAGACACATATATTTCATATTTTTAAAAATATGGAGAGTATATATATATATATATATATATATATATATATATATATATATATATACACACACACACACACAAACACAGACATTAAAAAGTAGCAATATATATGCCAATCAAAATCCATCATGAAATATATATCATAAAGATGCAAAAACATTCATTTTAGTGAACATGGGTTTATGAATAATGTTGTTCCACTGGGAAGCTCACCCATAGGTTGAATTTTCAGTTCCAACAGCGTTTAGGAGGAGTGATCACTTCTCACAGTTTGTATCTGCTAAGTCATATATCTTACAAGGATGTACGTGTGATACCTTGTAGGATTCTATTTGTGCATATAAAAATACATGTGCTGAATAGGCTCCAGAGAATGGGAGACCGTAATTCACATATTTGTTAACTTTAAAACACATTGAGAACTATTTCAATTAAATATTGAATAGATTTATAACACCTACCCTTTATCATGCAAAAGGCAAGTCCAACTCTGAACTGCAAGTATTTATGTACTGTTTGGGTTACTTTCTTCCATCATATTAGGATTAGTAGTCAGAGTCTAGTAGAATATGGGTTAGTGTCAGGGATTCAGAATTTCAAATGGAAAAAAGGAAAATTAATCTTCCAACTCTCATCCAGAACAATGCCTTGTCATTACCTTCGCCCCAAGGAAGACACAATTAGAGTAGAAGAGTTACAAAATCTGTGATTACATTTCTGGAATCGAAAATGCTCAGGAGTGCACAAACTTGGAGGTGGTATAGGAGTTTCCAAAAGTAAGGACAGGGTACACACTCCACAAACATGAAGCTCTGCTTGCCTAAAACTTTTTGAGAAACTGCCAGTGAAGTTGGGCACTGAATTATAGGTTGTTGTCAGGAGTTAAGCTTCCTTTGTAGTGAGACCCTCAAAGCTGGGTCTTCATCTATGTGACCTGGAGGACATCGTTTCCTATTTTCCAATGAACACGAGGCAGCAGTGCTCAATTTTCTCTTTGTAGGTAAACTGTGTCTCCCTGTGTGGACTGTGAAACAATTTGGTCATCCTCCACTTTTTGTGGTTTTTCTTGCTGCTGCACTTGGAGTTTGGTTCATGCTTCACAAAATACAAGGAGTTCAACTGGGAAACAGTGCTTGAGGTATTTCTGTCACGTGTGGTGGGTCAGGGTCTGCAAGAAAATTCACCAACCAGGCTTCTATCTCTCAAAGATTGCCCCCTTGTCCATAGCAACCTGATTCTGAACATTGCCCTGAAACTACGCCATATAACAAGATGCCTTTACATATAAGGGTCTGATGTCTGCACTCTGTCAGTTACAAGCCATTTGGAAGCCAATGGCAGATCCAAATGGCCCCACCATGATGTTTTATCACACACCTGTCCACCACTGCTCTAGGCCCACTACTCAGCAGGCTCCAAAATACTGGCATCTCTGTTCTAAACAATTTTCATGAAACCCTGTCAATCAAGGCACTGTCTGGTACACTCATGGTAAGCAACAGGACATCGAAAGTTTCTGCAGTTCCACCTGGTCATGGAAAATTCAAAAATTTCGTGGTATTTATCTAGCCATTTTTCAAGGATGACTTTGGATGCACAATTATTCAGGAACCATTAAATGTTGAGAAAGTTCATTTCAAAGAAAATTCTAGAGAACTCTCACAGGCAAGGCTTTCCAAAGAGTGGACAAAAGGTCACTTGAAGCCAGGACCATTGAGATCTACAATGTGAGGTCCTATGTCTTTTGACTCTCAACTATGGCTGCCAAGTCTTTCAGAATAAAATCATGTGATATCCAGGCTGAGATTCCCAGTTCTTTGTGGAAAGCCACCCTGGTCCTAGATCTCAGGTTCCAAGGGCGACTCTCATGTGTGGCCTCCTAAAATCCCAACACAATTCATGGAAATTCTTCTCTGAGATCAGTTTCAGATCTCAGTCTCTAAGTGGAAACACACCAGAGTTCAAGCCCAGTTGACCCAGTCATCTCTTCCAACCGCCACACCAATGACCAGAATTAAAACCAAAACACTCCCACATGGCCCTCATTTTCTTCCATATAGACACTCATCATAACCTTGGCTGGAAGTTTTTATGAGGCACACAGCCCAAGACAAAGTCAAAATAAGTTCCCTTGCCCTTCATTTGTCTAAAGTCAGTGTTTCCTCGACAACGTTCCTGTGAACCAGGACTGATCAAAGAGGTCTGCCATTAATACTGTTCTGCTTTTCCAATTTGAGGCATACAGACTGTCGGGTATAGTTTCTTTATGTGATTTGCAGTCATGAGAAAACCCAAGCACCTATGGGCTAGCCTCTGCATGGCTTGAAGAACTCAGTTGACCCAAAGATCCCTGTTATCAGTTGATGGAGATCAGGAACCTTATAGAGGAAGGCAAGAGACTTCATCACAATGACTTCTCTTTTGGCCATTTTGGATTTGGATGCACACATGGGATCTTTCTTTAGATCCATCAGGTGCTGAGAATCTAAGTGATAATCTCACACTGCACTAAGAGGCTGATTCAGACATATCCCTTTGCAAAGCAATTAAGCCAGGAGCCACAGGTGATGCCCATTTATTTCCATTTGAAAACTGTTTTTTTCAGGCTTTGGAAATGTGTGGCTTTAGGCAAAGTCCTTCCTTTCATTCAGGGCAACAGAACAATAGGTAAGCAAAATACCAAAGCAGATTTTCTCCACTGAGACTTTCCTGGTCACACTGATATCTGAGTTTTCTGAGATATTCACCATTCTCTTCAGCTATCCAGTACATGGCCATGTCCCAGATTGTGGAGGAGATACATATCTTGAACACAAAACCATGAGCCTATGGGAGAGTGACCAGATTCAGGAAGATATCAGGAATGTAGGAAGGTAATAGGTGTTGCCCATCCATAAGGTAACCTGCAGTCCATTCATAAATTGGACAGGATGAATTCTGCGAAGAATTCTACTAGACAGGACACATCTATTGATGCATTCTCTTTTCTATTGTCTACAACCACAAATACAGTGGGATACCCAGACATAGAAACACTCACCTTCTCAAAGGACTTACTAGAAACAGTCCACTCCAAACCAAACAAACCGACTTTCCTACATTTTCTCAAAACTTGAGACAAAAATCACAAACACACAAACACACACACACACACCCACAAAGGCACCTTCTTTCCCCAAATAGGTCTGTGACTATCCGGAGCATCCTCTGACTGGTGGGCCATACTATGTTTCCCCGAAATGGGCTGTCCTATGTCAGATCTGGTCTTCTTGGCCAAAGCTGTGAAGTTATCAGGAGCCAGCGGTGAGCCACTGCCTGTTTTCTCAGGTAAAGCCCCTATTCAGAGCTTTCCTGGCATTTGTCCATCTTCAATTTAGTAGTTGCCAAGAAAGACTTACTCTATCCTTCTTAAATCCAAAAATTTGAGACCACTGGGACTTAGACTGGGACTGCTTCAGGGTGCCTGGCTTCCTGGATTCCAAGTTCAGAGTGTTCCATCAACAAGAAAGTGACATGGGTCACTTCGTCTAGAACTGAATGAGGTCACTGCCTTGGCAACCACTTTGTCCTAACAGTTGCTTCCAAGGGTCCATGAGATGGATCCTGCCCCTACTTCCTATGACACTTTCACAAGTTAGAATGGAATATCAACCATAGGCACCCGGGAACAGCTCTCCACACAAGCCTGGTTTGGTCCATCTTCTCTACATTAACAAGAGAGAGACTGCTTCAGACACACCCCTTCATCCTGACCTGTTTGTTTTTTTTTTTGTCATGAAAGATGACTTTCGCACTCTCAGGTCCATCATAGCTGCCTACATCTTCTTTAGGGATCATTTCTGCATGGACCTTTGAAGTTCTCCGGAAGTTGAAGATCTCCTACATTCCTGTATTGTAAGACCAACTCTGTCCCTGCTCTTCTGTAAAGTTAGATTGAGGGAACAGTGTTTGGTTACAGTTAATAACATGTTTGATTTGGGTTAGGATCATTCTGCTGGATGAATAATGGTATTGGGAACCTGCAATATTTATAAGATTATATAGGTGAAATATATGAATGAAAACAGAAATCTCGGTAACATTTGAAGCCCAGAAGGGCATTGGGTCCTTGATTGGGATACTTAGCTTTTAATTATGTTCTGCACAGATGTCTCAGATAAATCTATACACAATGGCATAAGATCTGATACCTTGGATGATTGAATGTTGAGGAGAACAACCATTCAAAGAGGGAGAGTCGGTAGGATTAGGAAGATAGTTGGTAGGATTATAAAAAAGTGTGAGTATAGCATTTGGACAAATAGTTCTTTAGCAATAGGTTTTCAGGTAGACAGAAAATGTAAATGTCAGCATATGTGAAGAGTCAGTCACAGTGATGAACTGGGAAAATATGTAGGAAAGCAGATATCAATAGAGACATTAGGAAATCAGGCAAAGTATAAAGTGAGTGATAGCAAAAGACATTTTCAACAGGCTTGAGATTGAATATATAATCTTAGGAAGTAACAAATATGTAGTCACCAATAGGATTGACATTTGAGAGCATTAGGCAACCTGGACATGGGTTATTTTCATAATCCATACTCACATTCCATTTAGGCTTTGGTACAATCGTAAGTGTGACTTTGCATTTTGTGGCCAGAATATTACTGTGATAAAACGTATATGTAGATCAGGTGACATGAGTATTTCTTGCACCATTTCTTGGAGCAACATTTTGAAGGGGTATAAATTAGTATTGGGGGTACATATAGGTGTACCATGTATGTATGAATATAGAGATAATGCATGAATAGACCATACTGCGAATAAATAATATAACTTGTTCCAACTTTAAATAATGGATTGCATTGATATCTGAAAATACACAGGAATCATATATTGATATACATACATTCATTCCAACCAGTAATACATCTAATGGTAATATTACGGTTGTGGTTTATCACCAAGAGTGTGTGAATTTTGCTTCAAATTTGATTATGGAAATCGAAAATAATGTGTTTGGAAAGAAATCTCATGAAATGACCACTCAAAAACAAGGAGGAATACATATGTTCTGAAGCAGGAAGTGATTGAATATGTTACAAATATCTTTAAATTTGTGAACTTGTGGATGAAATGTATATTCTATAATGTATAAAAAGTGCAGAAATAGTAATGTACCAGTTTTTAATAAAAATGAACGTCAAAATACACATCATGTTCCATAGGAATCTACTTGCATTGATGTTAAAGTGGGTCAGCTACTGTAAAAATATAAGGATTTGTTTGCACCATTCATTGAAGTAACTTTTTAGTACTAGAAAACAAATATGTATTTCAGGTGGATGAATATTTTTAAAATAATCTTATGAAAAGTTTAATATAAAACCACATACATGAACAAGAATGAATTTAGGGAGTGTATAATAGGACACATATATTTTATATTTTGAAAAATCTAGAGAGTATATATATATATATATATATATATATATATATATATATATATATACAAAAAAAAAACACACACACAGAGACATTAAATAGTAGCAATATATATGCCAATTAAAATTCATTGTGAAATATATATCATCCACAGATCCAAAATATTAATTTTACTGAACATGGATTTATGTATAATGTTTTTCAACTAAGAAGCTCACTCATAGTCTGAATTTTCAGTTCCAAAAGCATTAATGAGGAGTGATCTCTTCTCACACTTTGTATCTGCCAAGTTAGCCACCTCTCAAGAATATACGTGTGATACCAGGTAGGATTCTATATGTGCATATAAAAATACATGTGCTGAATAGGCTACAGAAAAATGGAGACAGGAATTCACATATGTGTTAACATTAAAAACACATGCAGAACTATTTCAACAAAAAATTGACAAGATTTATAACTCCTACCCTATATCATGCAAAAGGCAAACCAACTATCCACCATGCCTCCTCTGAAGTGCTAGTATTTCTATTCTGTTTGGGTTACTTTTCTCCATCATATTAGAATTAGTAGTCAGAGTCTAGTAGGGTATGGGTTAGTGTCAAAGATTCAGCATTTCGAATGGAAAATTGAACAATGAATCCAATGTGTATGTAAATATGTGCTACACAAAATTATTCCCACTCTCATCCAGAACAATGCCTTGACAATTCCTTCACCCCAAGTAAGACACAATTAGAGGAGAAGATTTAGAAAATCTGTGAATAAATTTGTGGAATGCAATATGCTCAGGAGCTCACAACCTTGGAAGTGGTAGAGTAGTTTCCAAAAGTATGGGACAGGGTAAAAACTCCACAAACATGGAGGTCTGCTGGCCTAGAGATTTCTAGAGAAACTGCCTGTGAGTTTGGGCACTTGAAAAATATGTTGTTGTCAGGAGCTTTAGCTTCCTTTCTAGGGAGACCATAAAAGCTTGGTCTGGATCTATGAGACCTGGAGGACATGGTTTCTTATTTCCCAATGTACATGAGGCAGCAGTGCTGAATTCTCTTTTTAGGTAAACTGTGGCCACTGGGGAATAAATGTGTGCCAGTGTGCACTGTGAAGCCATATGGTCATCTTCCATTTTCGTGGTGTTTCTTCCTGCTGCACTGGGTGTTTGGTATTTGCTTCACGAAATACAAAGAGTTCAACTGGGTCACAGTGCAAGAGGAAGTTCTGTCATGTATGGTTGGTCAGGTTTTGCAGGAGGATCCAAGAACTAGGATCCTATCCTACATATCTTGCCCCCTTGACCATAGCACCCTGATTCTGAACAATGTCCTGAAACCTCTCCAAATAACAACTTGCCTTTACATGGAAGGTTCTGCTGGCTGCACCATGTCAGTCACAAGGCATTTGAAACCAATGGAAGATACACATGGCCCCACCACAGATGTTTTATCACATACCTGCCCACCACTGCTCTAACCTACTACTCAACAGAGTCCAACTTACTGGCATCTCTGTTCTACACCATTTACATGAAACCCAGTCAATCAAGGCACTGTCTGGTATATTCATGATCAGCAACAGGACATCAAAAGGTTTTCCAGTGCCACCTGGCGATGGGAAATTCAAAAATTTCATGGTATTTATCTAGCCATTTTTCAAGGATGAAGTTGGAGGCACTGTGAGTTTCAATTCTTTCAGGAACCATTAAATGGTTAAGAAGCTCATTTCAATGAAATCTCTGGAGAACACTCACAGGTAAGGCTTCCCAAAGAGTGGCCAAAAGATCATATGATGTTATGCCCATTTAGGTCTACAATGTGAGGTCCATATGAGTTTTGACTCTCAACTATGGGTGCCAAGTCTTTCAGAATAAAATTTGTGGTATCCTGGCTGAGAGGCTCAGTGCTCTGTGGAAAGCCACCCTGGGCCTAGAACTCAGTTTCCAAGGGCAACGCTCATGCCTGGCTTCCTAAAATCTCAACACTATTTATGGCAATACTTCTCTGAGGTCAGTTCCAGAACTCAGACTCTAAGGGAATCACACCAGAGTTCAAGAACATGTGGACCAAGTCATCTCTTCCAACCGCCACCCAAATGACCACAATTTAAACCAAAACACTCCAACGTGGCGCTCATCTTCTTCCATATAGACACTCACAATAACCTATGGCTGGAGTTTTCCATGAGGGGCACACCCCAAGACCGTGTCCAAAATAAGCTCTCTTACACCTAATTTGCCTAAATTCAGGGTGGCCTGGACACCCTTTTGTGAACCAGGAGAGATTAAGTAGGCCTCCCGTTAATACTGCTCCGCTTCTTCAATTTGAGGCCAAATGACTGTGGGGTTTGGATTCTTTAAGTGAATTGGAGTCTTGAGAAAACCCAAGCAAATATGGGATAGCCTCTGCAGGGCTTTGAAGAACTCATTTGACCCAAAGGATCCCTAATCTGACTTGATGGAGGTCAGGAAAGTTACAGAGGAAGGCGAGAGACTTCATCCACAAGGACTGCTCTTTTGGCCATTTTGTTTTTGGATGTAAACATGGGATCTTTCTTTAGATCCATCAGGAGCTGAGAATCTAAGTCACAGCCTCACACAGGGTAAATAGGCTGATTCAGACACATCCTTCCAAAGCAATTAAGCAAAGAGCCACAGGTAATGCCCATTCATTTCCATTTGAAAACTGTTTTCTTCAGGCTTCAAAAAGTGGTGGACTGAGGAAAAGACCTTCCTGACATTCAGGGCAACAGAAGAATAGGTAAACAAAAGGCCCCAAGCAGGGTTTCTCCACTGAGACTTTCCTGGTCACACTGATATCTGAGTTTTCTGAGATGCTCACCATTCCCTTCAGTACATGGTCATGTCACAGAGCTTCGAGGTTGTACATATCTTAAACAGAAAACCATGAACCTATTCTGGAGAGTGGCCAGAATTCAGGAATAAAACAGGAACTAAGGAAGATAGCAGGTGTTGCACATCAATAAGGCAAGCTGCAGTCCATTCATAAATAGGGCAGGATGAATGCTGTGAAGCTTTCTACTAGACAGGACATATTCATTGATGCATTCTCTTTTCTAATGTCTACAACCACGGACACAGTGGGATACACAGACATAGAAATTCTCGCCTTGTCAAACGACTTACAAGAAACAGTTCACTCCAAACAAAACAAACTGCCTTTCATACCTATTCTCAGAACATGAGACAAAACCACAAACCCACACCCACACAACAAAGGCAGCTCCTTTCCCCAAGTAGGTCTGTGACTATCCGGAGTGTCCTCTGACTGGTGGGCCTTACTATGTTCCCTGGAAATAGCCTGTTCTGTCTCAGATCTGGTCTTTTTGGCCAACTCTGTGAAGTTGTCAGGAGCCAGCGGTGAGCCACTGCCTGCTTTCTCAGGAAAGGCCCCTCTTCATAGCTTTCCTTGCATTTGGCCATCCTTACATCAGTAGGTCCCAAGAAAGACTGAGTCTGTCCTTGGTAAATCAAAATAAGTTTGACCACTGGGACTGGGACTGGGACTGGCTCTGGGTGCCTGGCTTCCTGGATTCCAAGTTCAGAGAGTTCCATCACCAAGGAAGTTAGGTGTGGTCACTTCCTTTTGGAACTGAATGAGGTCACCGCCTTGGCAACAACTTTGTCTTAACAGTTGCTTCCAAGGTCACCATGAGAAGGATGCTGCTCCTACTTCCTGTGACACTTTCACAGGTCAGAGTGGTATGTCAACCATAGGCATGCAGGAGCAGCTCTCAACACATGCCTGCTTTGGTACACCTTCTCTACATTAAGAAGAGAGTGGCTGATTCAGACACATCCCTTCATCCTGAGCAGGTTGTTTGCCATGGAAGACTTTTGCTCTCTCAGGTCCTTCGTACTTGCCTACATCTTCTCCAGGGATCATTTCTGCGTGGACCTTTGAGGTTTTCAGCAGGTGGAAGATCCTCTATAATTCTGTATTTTAATACCAATTCTGTCCCTGCTCTTCTGTAAAATTAGATTGAGAGAACAGTGTATGGTTAGGATTAATAACAGGTTCGATTTGGTTTAGAAAGGAAACTACACGGTTGAGCAAACAGGGTCCCAACGTTAGCAATAATATGAGGATTTTTAATGGACCGGCCATGGCAGATAAAAGCGTAGTTAATCAGGTCACTATGTGAACCAAGACTCAAAGCTCCCTTTTGGGGCCTCTGTCTCTCTTTGACGCTCTTCAAGTCGTTTTCTTAATTTACTCATAGATTCTTTTACAACTCCAGTATTGTCGGCATAAAAACAACATTCTTCCCTCAATGCAAGCAAAAAGGCACCTTTCTCTCATAAAGAGGAGGTCCAACACTCGCCTGCTTTGTAAAACAACTTCAGAAAGAGAGAGGTTAAAATTCCTGTAAAGCTGTGATGTCGGTTTTTAATGTCTTTAAACTTTGGCATATTTCTGCTTCTAATTGTGTCTTTGTTGTGTCTCATGGACTAGCCCACCCCTTCAGCAACTATTATTTCTAATAGGATGGCTAAAGTGAGGGATACAGGTTCCCAGTGGAACCGGGTTGTATGCCCCCCTAGTTGATCTTTAAATGAACCTAAGTCATGATAGAGAACTCTGGAAAACATCTGCATCATTACATAATTAATCACATATATTGACCATTTTATGAAAACATAAATAATGTTAAAGTGTATAGAATTATACTGTTGTAGGGACGGACAAGGAAAGGGACCTAAGATAGCACCAAACACAGGAAAAAAGTCTTATTTGGTTGCATCCGGATTTAGAGGGCATTGCTTCTGTTGTAATCAATTAATCCCCTGAAGCCCAAGTTTCGGTAGTTTTAGAATTTGTACCCAACATGTAAGGGAAGTGGCTCAGAAGTTCACAGTCTGTAGAAATTCACAGAAATCAGTTTTTGTTTTTGTTTTTGTTCCTCTGTTCTGGGCAAGTTAACTTTTCAAAGACACCTTGGAAAGGGAGAGCTTTTTTGTCTCTTTTTTTCTCCCTGCCAGCTGTCACCATGAAGCCCAATTGGTAACTTTTTTATCTTAGAAATCTAGCCATCTCTGTGAATCCCCAGCTCAAGGCCAGAGGCCTTGTTCACATATTTTGTGAAAATCTAGTAAGGCGGTGTCAAGCTTAGGGGTGGTGATTTTTTCAGCGAGTGGCCAAGTAGAACAGGGCAACACGAAAAGTGGAAGTTCATCTACATTGAACTCTTTCAGAGGGACTCTTTTGCTGAAAGACCTAATGTAAGCCTCGGTGAAGACTTCTGGAGAAGGTTATTTAAGACATATCTATGGACCTGGTACAGAGGGGGAAGACGGGGAAGGCGAGGCTGAGAGCAGCTCCGTGGATCTGAGAATGAGGAAGATGAGATGTAAAAGAATAATGGAAAAGGGGTTTGGGATTTTCCTAGAACAAAACTTGAGCAGTAGAACGGGTAGAGCAGAGGTGAAGATGGGAGTGAGTATTCCAAAAAGCCTGTGAGGGACTTTAAATTCTTAGTAACCTGTTTTCAGTGATGACAAAGCAACTTTAAAGGCTATTTTTATTACATCTTGGATAGGGGTCTGAGGGTTCTTCTCAGCTGGTTTGAGCTTTGGTTTAGCTTCTTAGAGGACTTGGTGGGACCTAGTGCAGGCACAGACAGAAAAAGAGAGGAGTGAGTGAGTGGAGGGGTACCTCGGTACCTGCTACCTCAGCAAGGGGGCAATGGTCTGAGAACTGGCGGAGGTTTGGGTTTTTGATGTAGTAATTGGAGGGAAGAAATCAGGTTGCTGAGGTGGGAGTGACAGCAGAGAGTCTAGAGCAGAAGGCTGAGGGTGAGGAACTATTGGAGAAGCATAGTACAGGATGTGAGTGAAGGAGTGAAAAGGATTCCACATAGGGGAATTTTCCCCGTTTGAGCACTTGCCGAAGTTAAAAATGTCACGCAGAATTTGAGGATCTAGAGAACCCTCTGGGGGCCATAGTTTTTGGTTGTCTAATTGGTTATATGGCCAATGCTGTGTACTGAATTTGATGAGGAGTTTGGGTTCCACCAGGCAGCCCCGGTATGCTCACATCCCCATGAATTACACAAGAAGTTGGCTTTCCCCCCACACAGCCATGGCTGTTTGTGGCTTTGATAGTCCTTCGGGCATATATAGTAATCTAGGCTAAGCAACCTGAATCTGGCTCGCGTTTCCGTGCATCCATAATGTTTGTTTCAATTATCTATGGTATGGAAGGGATTTAATGGAACTTTAGTGGGATCCTCTTCATTGGGGTTATCTCAATAGGAAAGACCTATACCAAGCTGAAAAATGTCTGGGTGGAGAGATAGCCACCAGGTCCCTAAGGGGGCTGTATGCGAGATAGACCATACTTCTTGTCTAGTAGGATTTCAGATCAGCCTTCTCTGCTGAACAGGCTGATGAGGGTTAGGAGTACTGGTGGCCAAGGGGAGAGTCTATAGTCTTGTCCACATAGCGAATACGCAATTTGAAATGGTTACCAGTTTTTTCCAGTTTCCAACCAGAGTCTGGACACAGCGAAGGCTTGAGATGAGAGGCATGGATCCAAAAAGTGATTCTGTCTACTTTTATGCCTGTAGGTGTTATAAGTAGCACCTGGTATGTTCCTTTCCAGCGGGGTTCTAGGGATAACACCTGATGTTGTCTTATGTTGACGAAGTCTCTTACTTGATATTGATGTGGAATCCCCTCGTCCCCAGGTTGGTAGGCAGTGGCCAGCTGTTTCCACAGTTATCACTGAGTTCTTTCAATGGCTTTAAGTCTGTCAAGCAAGGGGTGTGGAAGGGATTGTTAGGCCTTAGAGTTGGGGATTAGGTCCCTTACTGGATGATGGGCATCATAGAGAATTTCATAGGGGGTGAGGTTACACAAAGAAACTGAGGGAGTATTTCTCGCATGAAACAGTGCATAAGGCAGGAGCATAGTCCAATTTTTATGCCGGTCTCTAAGCTTAATTTTGTTAAGGTCTGTTTAATGGTTCTATTTATTTTTTCTACCTCTCCTGAGCTCTGGGGTATATAAGCATAATGTAACTTACAATTAATCCACACCTGACTTACCTGGGCCATGAACACAAGTCCATTATTAGACCCTATTATCTTAGACAGACCGTATCTTGGAAAAATATCTTCCAGGATCTTCTTGAGAACCATTTGCGCCGTTTTTTTTTTTTTTTTTCTGTGTGTGTGTGTGTGTGTGTGTGTGTGTGTGTGTGTGTGTAAGGCTTCAATCCATCCTGAGAATGTATCCACAAAGACTAGGAGATATTTAAGTCCATACCTTGCTGGCTTAATTTCAGTAATGTCCACTTCCCAGAATTGTCCTGGTCTGGTTCCTCGTAGGTGCTTTCGTCTAAGAAACTTGGAAGGGTAAGCATTAAACAATTGACTGACCCGACAGGCTTTTGTTACCAGTTCAATTATTTCCTTTCGCTGTGCGTCAGTTAGTGGAAAACTCTGTTCTTAATCCTACAGGAATGCCTGCAGTTTCTTTGAACCAAGGTGAGTGAGTTGATGTACATTTTTAACGTAGTGTAGGGCTTTCTGTAATTGCAGGCTGAGCTCAGTAAAGTTGAGGCGTTCAATGTCAGTGTCCTTAGATGTTATCTAAAACTTCCTGGTACTTAGGGGTCCATTGGAATTGGGCATCTCCCTTTAACAGCGGGTATAAAGGAGCAGCTAAGGACTCAAACCCATTTATCCATAACCTGCAAAACCCAGCAATCCCAAGAAACTCTTAGTTGTCTGCTGTAAGATGGGCTTGGTATCTGCTCAATGGTTTGTTTTCTGGGCTCAGTGAGCCATCGTTTACCGCCCCTAAGGAAATAGTCGAGGAAGATTACTTCTTGCTGGCAAATTGGGCAATTTTGGCCGAAGCTCTTTACCCGAGTTGAGCAAGCTCGGATAATAGTGCTTGGGTCCCAGTTCAGTTTTCCTTGGTGTTGGATGCCAGTAGCAGGTGATCCACATATTGAAGCTGGGTGAATTCGGGGTGTGTAGTTCTGAAATTGTTGAGATCTCTGTGAAGGGCTTCATCAAAGAGAGTGGGGGAGTTTTTGAACCCCTCTGCGAGTCTAGTCCAAGTTAGTTGACTAGACTTTCCGGTTTCTGGGTCTACCCACCCAAAAGCAAACAGCAACTGACTATCTTTATGCAGAGGCAAGCAAAAGAAAGCTTGTTTTAAGTCCAGAACAGTATACCATTTCTGCTCAGGGTTCAGAGTGCAAAGCAGATTGAACAGATTAGGTACCGTGGGGTAAATGTCCTGCACTCTGTTGTTGATCTCTCTTAGGTCTTTAACAGGGTGATAGTCCCTGGTTCCTGGCTTTTTCTTCTAATAGCAGGGGAGTGTTCCAGGACAATTGACAGGGCCTTAGGACCCCTAAGGCCAGATATTTCTGAATATAGGGCCTTATCCCATCTTTAGCTTTTTATGCTTAGAAGATATTATTTGACATTGATTGGGGAGGCTGAGGTTTTTAAATCCACTGTTATTGGAGGTTGTTTCACGGCCAGGCCTAACACAGCAGTTTTTGCCCATGCATCTCGGTAATCTGTTATCCATTTCTGGGGTAGCTTGCCTGTTTGATCAGTCTTGGGGGGTGTGAAGAGTGGACGTTCATCTTCTACTAATATAGTGAAAGCCGTGACTATAGGAGTTTTTACTGAAGGATTTAGAAATTTCATTTGGGGGCCTTCAGGGTTAAAAGTTATTTTGGCCCAGAGCTTGGTGAGCAGATCTCTGCCCATCAATGGGTGCGGGCATTCTGGGATTACTAGGAAGGAGTGATGGATTTTTCCTTTCCCCAGGTCCATGGTCCTCTTAGAAATCTAAGCCCGATATTTACTGCCGTTAGCCCTTTGAACTACAGACCTTTTATTTGATAGACGGCCCAATGGGGCCTTAAGGGCTGAGTATACTGCTCCTGTATTCACTTCAAAGTTTACTGGGGTCCCCTACACTTCAAATCTTACCCTGAGCTAGGGGAAAGAATCTGAGTCCCAACTTTCTTAGTCATCCCCCAGAGTCAGAATGGCTGGCTGGCATGTCTGTCTCTTTATAGGGCACTCTTTGGCCCAGTGTCCTTTTTTTTTACAGTAGGCACATTGATCTGAGGCCAGGGTGGCCTGTGGCACGGGCCCAGGTATCGCTTCCTGTCACCTTATGTCTTAATTTCTGGCCTCTTTCTTGTTGTGACCAGGATCTTAGTCAATGCCTTAGTCTTTCTTTTGCTTTTCTCATCCTCCCTCTGCTCCCTTTCTTTTTCCCTGTTTCTCTCTTATAGTATACTTTTTCGGCTTCTCTGACTAAATCTCTCTTTTAACTTTTTTTTTTTTAATATCCATGGCAGCTTCAACAATTAAGGCCATCGTGACAGATGCCTTTTGATCTGCTGCCTGAGGATCGAAAGGAGTATATCTCTTATATGCCTCCATAATTCTCTCTAGAAACATAGAGGAAGATTCATCAGGCCTTTAAATAATTTCTCTTACCATGGCCAAATTAGTTGGTCACCTAGCGGCCCCTTGGATACCCGCAATTAGAGCCTGGCAATAATTGGACAGATGCTCCCTATCTTCAAAGGTGTTGGGGTCCCAGTTGGGTTGGTTAAAGGGGAAGGCAGCTTTTATTATGTTGGGAAGTTGTGTTGGTCGCCCATCAGGTCCGAGGATATTTTTTTCTAGCTTCCAGGAGGTTTTTCTCTCATTCCTCTGTCATGAAGAGAGTCCCTAGGAGTTGTTGGCAGTCATTCCAAGTAGGCAGGTGTGAAAACGTTGGCGAGTTCTCTGAGTTTTTTTAGCCGGGCCAGCTTCCTCCAGGGAAGGAGGCGCTGTGTGTGTCATGGGACAGTCATCTGGAGGGCGCTGGGCCATTCTGGCTTCCTCGAATGGTGGAGAGGCTGAGTCAGCAGCAGGGGAATTACTTACAGGGTTTTGGGGGTTGGGGGACAAGGGCAGAGGATAAGGACGAGTAGAGTCTTGAGACTCAGGGAGAACAGAGGGTGGAGGTTGAGGAACAGAGAGTTTGAGAGATAGAATCATAGGGGAAGGAGTAGGAGTGGGTGCAGGGACAAGGAAAGGCTTCACCCATGGAGGAGGAGATTTGCAGAGGTCCTGACAAGTTAAGATATATGGCTATTGATCTGGATGTCTATGTGGCCCCGGCTGAAAGACAATATCTCAGACTTTTCAAATTAGTGCGAAGTAGAAACATCCTTCTAGAGGCCATCCGACTACAAAGGTGGGTTATTCTGAGACACAGAATCTGCCAGGTCTGGTGTTTTAATGAAAAAGAAAGATTGTGAGCCCTGTGACTTTGTGACTTTGGTCCAGTGATTAAGGGTCAGGGACAGAGGCATTGAAGTGCTCTGTCCCATAATGAAATATACACAGACAGTGAAAGCAACAACACATGACACAGACAAGACAAGACAATAAAGACAGGCAATGGACGTCCAATACTGAGACCAGGACTGAGTAGCCGGCAAAACCTGATGGGCTGGCAATTCTGAATCTGAAAGAAAATATCACTGAGTCGAGGAGACTATGGTTCCTTGATTTCCCGAGTCCATCCCCCAGGGACATGGCCTGTGGCTCTGTGACATGTGTGTCAGCCACCGTGGGAGAGAGCTCACGCTCTTTACCAATAGCCATTTTGTCAAACCCTAACCTGAATCCTGAAACCAGAAAGAGGGGCCTTATTTACCCCCAGAGCATCCCGTTGGGGGTCTTTCATCTGCAGCTGCCGGATCTCGCTGGGGCCACCAGAAGTAAAGGTCGGGTGAGCATCGATGAAAGAGACCACCAAGAGACTGTCTAATGCAACAGCAAAGGGTTTATTGGGAGTCCGGCATGCAAGGGCTCAGAGCTCGCTTGAACAGAGCAGAGAGCCCTGAGAACAGCTTAAGAAGTGCTTATATATTTTCCTTGGAGAGGGCAGGGAGGGAAGTTTATTGATGGGTAAGGGCGAGTGGGCGGTTTGCGTGCAAATGGTTGATGGAGTACATTCTGCAGTTTGGCAGTTGGGGGCAGCACATTCTGGGAACAAGAAGAGCAAACAGTTCTCAAGATTTCAACAGTGTTTTATTAAGCATACAGAAAAACAGGAAGTGACAAGTACCTATTTTATTAACCTTTCAATATAAGTATGAAAACAGAAATCTAGGTTAGATTTGAAGCCCAGAAGTTCATTTGGCCCTTGATTGGTATACTTAGCTTTGAATTACGTTCCGTAGAGATGTCCCAGAAATATGGATATACAATGACACAGGACCTTGTACCTTCTCAGAGGTCAGTTCCAAAACACAGTCTCTAAGGGGAATCACACCAAAGTTCAAGACAAGATGGACTCAATTATCTCTACCAACCACCACACAAATGCCCACAATTAAAACCAAAACACTCCGAAATGGCACTCATCTTCTTCCAAATAGACACTCATCATAACTTCTGGCAGGAGGATTCCATGAGAGGCGCAGCACAAGACAGTGTCCCAAATAATCTCCCTTTCCCCTCATTTGCCAAAAGTCAGAGTGGCCTGGACACCCTTCCTGTGAACCAGGAGTGATCAAACATGCCTGCCATTAATACAGCTCTGTTCTTCAATTTGAGGCCTACTGACGGTGGGGTTTAGATTCTTTATTTGAATTGGATTCATAAGAAAACCCAAGAACCTATGGGCTAGCATCTGCAAGGCTTTGAAGAACTCACTTGACCCAATGGATCCCTTTTCTCACTTGATTGAGGTCAGGAACCTTACAGAGGAATGCGAGAGACTTCATCAACAATGACTGATTTTTTGGCCATTTTGATTTTGGATCCACACATGGGATCTTTCTTTAGATCCATCAGGTGCTGATAATCTAAGCCACAGGCTCACACAGAGCCAAGAGGCTGATTCAGACACATCCCTTTACAATGCATTTAAGCAAAGAACCACAGGTGATGCCCATTCATTTCCGTTTGAAAACTGTTTTCTTCAGGCTTCACAAAAGCGTGGCCTGAGGCAAAGACCTTCCTGACATTCAGGGCAACAGAACAATAGGTAATCAAAAGGCCCTTCGCAGGGTTTCTCTACTGAGACTTTCTGGGTCACAGTGATATCTGACTTTTCTGAGATGCTTGCCATTCTCTTCAGCTATCCAGTACATGTCCATGTCACAGTGCTTGGAGGTGGTACATATCGTGGATGCAAATGCATGAACCTATTCTGGAGAGTGGCTAGATTTCAGGAAGAAAACAGGAACTTAGGAAAATAGCAGGTGTTGCCCATCGATAAGGCAAGCCCTAGTGCATTCATAAATTGGGCAGGATGAATGCTGGGAAGCTTTCTACTTGACAGGAAACATCCATTGATGCATTCTCTTTTCTAATGTCTACAAGCACGGACACAGTGGGATACACAGACATAGAAACACTCGCCTTGTGAAACAACTTACTAGAAACAGTTCACTCCAAACCAAACAAACCGACTTTCCTGCCTATTCTCAGAACATGAGACAAAACCACAAACACATATCCACACCCACAAAGGCACCTCCTTCCCCAAGTAGGTCTCTCACTCTCCAGAGTATCCTCTTACTGCTGGGCCATACTATGTTCCCCCGATATGGCGTTTCCTGTCTCAGATCTGGTCTCCTTGTCCAACTCTGTGAAGTGGTCAGGAGCCAGCTGTGAGCCACTACCTACTTTTTCAGGAAAGGCCCCTCTTCAGAGAACTCCTGGCATTTGGCCATCCTCACATCAGTAGGTACCAAGAAAGACTGACTCTGTCCTTGCTAAATCGAAGCAAGTGAGACACTGGGACTGGGACTGAGACTGACTCTGTGTGCCTGGCTTCCTGGATCCCAAGTTCAGAGAGTTCCATTACCAAGGGATTGAAGTGAGGTCACATCCTTCAGGAACTGAATGAGGTCACTGCCTTGGCAACCACTTTGTCCAAACAGTTGCTTTCAAGCGTATCATGAGAAGGAGGCTTACCCTATTTTCTGTAGCACTTTCACAAATTAGAATGGTATATCAACCATAGGCACCAAGGAACCGCTCTCCACACAGGCCTGATTTGGTCCATCTTCTTTATATTTGGAAGAGAGCCTTTAGTCCAGGGAGCACTGCAGTGAACCTCTGCACTAAAACTGTTAGCAAGCACCTGATGGAGGACGCCTCCATAGGTAAGTGGCTCCTTTATAACATCTGATATCTGGTTAAGGGAGATCTCTTCTGATGACAGAGATGTGGCACGGGGAGGCTCACATATACTTCTGTCCAGGACAGTAACGAGAATCTTTCTGTCCTCTGTTCTGTTCTGTAGGGTATTCCTCTGGAACTGTAGAGAGGTGCCGACGGGCACGCATGCGCTCCTACCCTGGAGCTTTAGCAAGATGTTGCACTCTTGCCCTGTTTCTGTGTTTAGGCGCTGGGTTTCTGTTTTTTTTTGTGTTCTGTGTTCTATTTTTTGGTTTTTTGTTTGTTTGTTTTTGTTCGTTTTGTTGTGTGATATTGGTGGTAAAAACTTAAGTATATTGGACATGAAAATCAGAAATAAAGAGATTAAGCCTGACACCCCTTTGGACTGTGTTTTAAGGAACTGCAATGAACTTTATCCCCCATTGTAAAGCAGGATGATAGAAGCCCCTAGCTGGCTGCCTGGAGCACACCCATTGCAGAGGGCTATGCCTGCTGGGGACCTAAGAACTGAGTATCTCCCAGGTTAACAAGTGAAACTCCTTTAAAACCCCTTGTCCCTCCAGATAAAGAGAGTCACAACTTTGGCAGAGTCCCCTGTGTTTCTCCTTTGTTAGCCAAGCAATAAAACTCCTTTTTTCTTTTTCTCAAAACCCAGTCCTCATTATTAAATTTGTATTAATTGGCTTCAAGGTCAGGAACCAAACTTTAAGTTACAAATCTTGTACCCCCCCCTCCGCCCCGGAACTTTGTGAGAGCTATCTACTGAAATGTTAGGAGATAGAGCATGCTTGATGTGGAACTGAATCAGAGGAGCTAATCCTGTATGTAAAAGGGGAAACTGAGGGACTCCCAGCAGCTGCCAAAGCCTTGTTGATTCAGGGAATTACCTCCTTCCTTCCCTGCACTGTAAGGATTATGCCACCTCTGTCTTGTTAAAAAAAGAGAAAAAGAAAAAGGTGACACTAAATGCAGTAAAGTCACCATGGAGACACTTTATTTTACATTTCAGGTTGCCCTTCTGTGAAAACATCTGGTCCCCTTGTGGGGACATCTATGGTGCCACTGCTGTAGGAGATTTTTCTCTTATCTGCTCTGGTTTAAAGGGTTCTGTCTGACAGCCATAGTCTGGACCTCCTTTCTGTCTGTATTGTGTCTTAGTTTCTGGCCCTTTAAGACATCTGCAATAATGTGTTGATATTATAAATTGTTTTTGGGGAATGATCTTAGCTGAATGTGTGTCTAAATGATGATGTTTTATTTTAACAATTTGGTAACTGAATGGGTTTTTGAAGCATTGCACAATCTTGGAGTAAAAAGTCGGGTTTAGGTAATTGTTTAGTTTATGATTTCAGATAATTCATGCCAGAGAACTTAAATACTTAGGATGGATAACTGAAGAACTCTACTTCCAAGTTGGCAAGAAACTTCCCAATCATACGGTCTTTTTTTTTTTTCCACCAATTTTGAATTGGGTAGCCTGGGAAAATGTCACTGTGTGTACCAGTGCATTAATTTGGACATAAATAGTAAATCATAGTATGGTGTCTGTTGACAAAACAAGATGTAAAGATATAAAATTTTGTGAATTGTATCTTAAACTTGTATCATAATTTTCAACATCTGAACCTGAAAATTATGGTTAAAATGCCTTAGTCCTGAGATGTCTGTTCAGAATAGCAGTTTTTTTGCTGCTCCTTCCAGACCTCAGCCATGACTTATGTTGAAATGCAAATGAAAGAAGCCTGCAAGCTTTGTAGGAGAGTGATTTGAGGTCTGAGGGAAAAAAAGGTAAATTGTATGTTATTTACTAATTACTGGCAAGTCATTTTTTCTAGGACTCTTATTTTTTTTCTTAGATACTTTATGTTTTTTGACCTCATGATTTTGAGCATACAGACCTAGGTTAATGTTTTTCTGATCAGTTCTATCTTTGACCAACTGTGGACTTTTTGAAACATTGCAATAAAGATTTCAACTACGAAAAGCTACAAGGCCTTTACTATTATTATGTGTGCACAAATTGTTATGTGTTGTATGTCTATATATACATATATCCGTATATCATATATATGATACACAAATTAACATATATAAGGAGCGCTCATAAAAAAATAGCGCTCGTAAAAACAAATTTTAAAAACGTGGATCCAAAGATCTTTAATTCACGTGATTTCAATGTTTCAATTTAAATTGGATAAAGAGATAAAAACAAATGTCTTTAAATTTAAGCTTACAAAGTTTTCTAGGTGTTCAAACATCTAACAAAATATTAACATCTACAAAATGTCTAATATGCTTTGGCTCTAGTACCTTTCCTTCAACATAAAAATGGTTTACACTGTTCAATACATTTCTCTAACTTTTTGATAAATAAGTAAAGTAAATTTGATATGGGATTACTCATTCATGAGTACTTTTGTTAGATATCTGATTGATTTACTAAGATCTGTATTTTTTTTAGTAAACTCTGTATAAGATTGTAAAAATCAGTCATGTGTTAATGAGACAAAAATTTCTTAAAACATAAGTTTACCCATAACATTGAGTTTATTAAGATTTATGTTTTCTAGAGCAAGCAACCATAAAAATTAAACAACTGATTAAATAAAAACTGTTATTTTAGAGCACTGTACTGCCATTTCTTTAAAAGCCAAACTTGATTAATGTAGAAACATAAATGTAATTGTTATGCTATTAATGTTTTCATATCTTACAGGTATGGAAGTCTGTAAGGTAGAAACGTTTAAAGAGTATTATATCAAGCTGGTGCTCTGAAGTTGTGTGGTAAAAAATATATTGTGGATTTATTTACCTGTTATCAATAAGATATGTAAATTTTTATGTTACTTTTTACATTGGGGAACAATTTAAATGTATTTTTAAGTTAATTAGAGCCTAATCTTTGTAAAGGTTAAAAACTTTCAGCCTTTCTTTAATTCATGTTTTAAATGTGATATCATATGGTGTTAGCTAATGTTCATGTGACCTCAAACAATTTATTTAAACATTGTCAAATGATATTTAAAAATAAAGATCAGCTTTAGAACTAAAATAGTTAAGATTTATAAAGAGCCCTGCCTTTCCTGAGATAAGGCTGTGTGTCCCATCTTACTACATGTGAGAATGACTATGAAACGATTAGGTCAGATAATATTTCTTTAAAGTTATGTTAAAAAGTTTTTTTTTATTGTCAATATTCCTAGGATCTCAAACAGGGGATATAATGTATAACTCAGCCAAAAAATTCAGGGAAGATATTACACGAACTAAGTATTTTTACTTTTGTTAATTTTAGTTTGAAATTTTCTTATAAGTGATCTAAAGATTCCCTGTTAGTGTTTTACAAATGCGTTGCTATAAGAACACAACATGGGTTTATTCAAGATAATAAGTCATCAACTACAATACAGACAGAATAATACAGATCCCAATTAATAAAAAGGTAATTATAAAGTTATAGACATTAAAGCCCAGTACTCTTAATGTAAGGCTGTTAAAATTTATTTGCTGGATTTTTAAGATTAGGATTTAAAATGAATGTTAAATGAAAAGGGCCAAGAAAACCAATATTTGGCTCTTGCCCTCTGAGTCAGTCTGAATCCAGGGAACAGGGGACTTCTCTAAAGAGCTTTGCAACTCTGGGCCACATAACCTCCTGATCAGGGAGATTAATGAGACCACTGGAGAACAGAAAGCCAATCAGTGCATTTGTTACAAAGAGGAGAGTCATCAGAGAAAGGAGACATCCCTGATGCTTCTGAGGGAAGCCAAATGGTCAAGCAAGACCTGGACCCACCTAGCGCAAATGGCACTAGCAGAACTGAGAATCTCCTCTCAAGTTTCCCCAGAATTGATTCCCACAAAAGCTCAACTGACTGTTAACAATAGATAGAAACAAAAGTCAGTTTGACTGCTTCATCTTAAACACTTAGCAAAGACAGTTAAGACCAAAATACAGCCACTCCTGGGCATTTTAAATAATAATAATAATAATAATAATAATAATAATAATAATAATAAAATTTTAAGGTATGCACTTTATCTTATCCTCCCAAAATAAGTAAGACTGGAGGCTACAAAGAAGGATTCTCACACAGGAATGCCTAATACTTATAAAAAGAGACTATCAAGAAGAGCTGCCACAGGCAGAAGTTTTCAGTTTAAGACCTACAGATATTCCTAACCTACACAGGTAGGCTTGGTGTTTGCTAGTACGATTATCCAGCCCTGAGTAACAGAATTAAAGGTTTCTCTATTAGACGCAGAGG